>NC_051226.1:23906023-24238523 GCF_015220715.1 Pygocentrus nattereri | reverse complement strand
ACAGAGTAGAATTGTTCACAGTGGTGGTAATGGTACCAGGCTGGAACTCACTGAGCTCCTGAGACCCATTCTTTCACAAATGTGTGTAGAAGCAGTCTGCATGCCTAGGTGCTTGGTTTTATACACCTGTGGCCATGGAAGTGACTGGAACACCTGAATTCAGTTATTTGAATAGGTGACTGAATGCTTTTGAAAATATAGTGTGTATGTACATAAAGCTGTTAATGGTGAAAAGATACTTGCAGAGTGATGTAAGGCCAAGTAAACATTTTTTTAGATTTGTGTCCATTTACCATCACCAAGATTATATAAAAAACTCAGAAAACGCAAGTTTAATGATGGCTTTGGATAGTAAATAAAACTGCTGTATTTCCATTGTAGACTATACATCCCCACGTTCCTATCACCACCACTGTAAAGTCTGTTTCTCTGTAATGAACCATTTCACATCAAACTACTCTGAATGACCTACATCTCAATCCTCAAATTACGCAGAAATGTTGAAATATTGGTGGAATCGTTCCTTTGATATAGACATTGTGTCATGCAGTATTTCTTTGTTCTTATGAGGCTTGCATTAGCTCTGTATCTTTAATGGTAGCACCGCTCAAGATGTTTACTGTGAAGTTCTCAGTGAATACATTCAGTGAAAGTCCGTAGTGTATCTGATTCTGCATTCTAATCTCTGAATCCACAATGTTCCGGCATTAAGCATTTCTTTCTGCTCTCTTTGTCTTACTGAAAGGTGGTGGAGTCCACAGATGTCCGTATGCAGTCTTTAAATGTGGATTTGAAGAATGAACTGAAGAGCGAAGTAAAGACGGAGGTGGTTGTTGAGCCATTGGACAAGCTGGACACCCGCTTCTTCGGCGAGCTCCTTGCTGAAGTCTACCGCAAGAACTGCGACATCCACAGCTGTATTTCTGAACATGTGGCCAAAATCCGTGGACGGTACAAGTGCTTCAGAGTTTTTCTTTTCAGACAAAAGATAGGAGTGTAAAATGCATAGATAGTGAAGGTAGTAATTCAACCACCAAACTTGAACTGTAGTGAAATTTCAAATTGAAAAGATTTCTCAAGAGCTGTGATCAAATTGAATCCTTGAGATGTTAGAGACACCCTTAATTGTAAATTAAAGCCATGTGAGACCATGCGTTATAGTGATTTTATCACAAGTAAGGGTGTTATTAGGCTAAGCTGGAAAAAAAAAACCTCTTGCCCATGATAAAATCACTGTAATGCGTGACCTTAGCTGGTTTATTGCTTGTAGTAAGTGGCAGACAATATAAAATGTGATAAAATGCTCAATTGTTCAATCAATAATTAATAATAATCAGGATTATTCTGCCAATGTAATTCATTTAGAGTATATTTTTGTTGCCAAGCAACCATGGACTGCTTCATCATTGTATACTGTCATCTCATGAACTTTAAACATTTTGTTGTATAATAATGAACAAATCATAATATACCATTGTTAATGCAACAGACTTCACTTTCTAGGTAGTTTTCTCTGTTCAGAATACCACCATGATGACTGCTAATTTCCATTAGCACCTCTATGCGATTTCCAATCTTAGCACAAAGCTAAAGTTGTTGTACATGCTCTGCCCCAGCATGGGGAAAAGCTTTCAAATGGTATCCTCCTCTCTATGTAGTGCACTATGTAATAATAAAAACACTGGCTCCTGCACCTAGATATTGCATTATGTGTCAAATTAATAGAGACTTATGTGTTCAACACTACACTGGACAGTTTTGCAATATTTGGATATAAAAAACAAAATTTCATAACTTACATGGTGCACTATTTAGGAAGGAGGAGGCCTTTCAGTCTGGGTTTGGTGATACCTAAGGCAGATCTAACTGAAACACAATTAACGCTTTTTAAGGCAATCATGTAACATTATTCGTTTACTTTTTTATGTTGCAGTTTACATTGAATCATGCAACTTATTAAGTCCATTAATTCCAGGCTTGTGATTATTCTTGGAGGAGTTGTTTAGCTGCTTATCTGTCCTTAGGCTGTTAGATAACTGATCATCCTAGTTCTGGTTGAGAAAATAGGTTGTCAGGCCCTTGGTTTTTAAACAGTACTGGATTCTTACATCATCAGTTTAGTATTTATCTTTTTGCTTACTGTTGAAAATGTGAGAGTACCTGTTAAAACCACTCCCAGGTGACAGAATCCCTGAGGTAATGCATAGTGCTTGTCATTTATCTCATAGATACTGTTATGTCTGTTAGCTAAGGAGACCTTCTCTGTAACCCAAAGAACCATACTAGGCATGAAGGTAATCTTAAACATCAAAAGTTTCTCAGAAACTGATTCACAAAACCAAAACCTCTCCCATTCCCCAATCTGCTGTGAGTGACGATTCAGTCTGTGATTCATGAAGTAACATGAGCTTCTTTTTCATTGTACTGGCAACCTCAGTGAGACTCCTGTTTTTATTGGTTTTGTTTCTGCTGTCAGTGTGCCACCTTTCATGTTCTGTCTTGTTCTCTCCCTCAGAAAACACCTGCTGGACCCCACCATTAATTATAAGGTAGGGAGTGGCATCTCCGTCAGGCTTAGCAACACCTCAGTTGTATGCGTTCAGAGTTTCTCAGTTCACAGTTCGGTTAGTTATGACATTGTGAGACAGTTGATTTACATCATCAAAGAAGAATAAAATAACAATGCAATTCAATACTTGGTAAAAGTCAGAGACTATCTAATTTTCAGTTAATGGGGTCATTAAGTTATAGGAAATATTCTGAGCCAAATATACCAAATATACCAAATATTTCACTCGCAAAATATTCCATTTCTTAGGTACAAGATATTCTGAATGGGCTAGAAATGGAATTAGAAAAAAGGAAATTGTCAAGAAAAGAAGAAAATTTGAAAATTAAACAAAGAAGCTGCTGGTAGTCTCTGACTTTTGCACTGTCCTGTGCATGTATACCAACAAATGAATGTATCTGTTGCTATGAACTGAAACTATGTCAGAGAAATGCAATTTCTTAGTAATAGGGCGTGTGCTTGTGTTTGTATGTGTCTGTATCTGGGACAGGTTGACAAAGAAGAGATAGAGGCCCTCATTCCTAAAGCCTTGTCGGAACTGACCAAGCAACAAATCCGCTACCTCCTACAGGTGTGCATTTTGAGTGTTTATGGGAGTGCAGTGGTGTGTGTGCAGTGGTGGAAACAGTCAACACTTCTTTTTAACCACACCCTTTCCTCAGTCAGCCCCACCTTTAGGCTTCTGAGTAATAGTGATAGCACTTGTTTGGTCTTTGCTGCAACTACCATAACAAAATACAGTTTCTGCAGGTACATAAATCATTTATCTCTCTCGCTCTCTCTCTCTCTCTCTCTTTCTCTCTCTCTCTCTTGCCCTCTGCCTATCCAGACGCGCCTGACGGCTGATAAGACCATGCGCCTTCTTTTGACCACTTTCAGCAGCCTGAGAGAAGAGTTGGTGCACTTGCAGGACGATCTGAGGGTGAGAGTCCCCTCTGTCAGTCTGTTGTCACTGCTACTAAAACACCTCATAGTAGAGCTTAAATGAATCCAGAATTTTTTGTCCAATTCCAAATACATACTCGACCCAAACCACATTGATATGTATGATAGGCTTCTGTGCAAATGAATGAATGAAAATTTCTGGCAAAGCTGAGTTTAAAGCTGGTCAGTACCAACTACAAACATAGAAAACTCCACATTCTTAATCATAGCGTCTGTTGGGTTACCGTGAAATAATAATGGCTACTGTTTTGAGTTTATTGATAAACAAAATGAGGCTATCTATTCAAAACTAAACTCCACTTTAACAAATCTGTTCATCAGTCAGTCTTCAGACAACACCCAAACATTTTTTGTCCTGATGAACTTTATGTAAAGTTTTTGCATGTCACTCTGCACTGAAATCTTGGCTAAATTCAGTTGCAGAATGGGGGACATCAGTTGTGCTTATGTGCTAAAAGTCATAGCGTACAGTGCAGGTTTTCTGATGGAAGGCTTATGGTGCAAGACAATTACCACATTCTGATAGTCCTTTCAGAACATGTTTTAAAATAGAAATAACCAGTCAGAGTCAATGTTATTTTACAGGCTTGTCTCTATCCCTGACTTAATTCTGAATTCACAGTCGGTTACATTTTATTAAAATTGTGAACAGATAATGTTGTTTAAACATTTAAGCTAGCTGCCTCAAAATAAAATCTTTTTGAGTAAAAAATAAAGCTAACATTATTGTTTCTGAATGAAAATCGACTGGTGATAGGTTGTTTCACATTAGCAAGATTAAGTGCAAGCACAAATTAGGCACAAGAATAGGCATGGGTAATCTATATAGAGGAAATTTGTTTTAAATGCATTGTGCGTAATTAGTGTTGCAGTGTTCAAGACATAAAGCCCTGTTTGAGCTGAATTGACTTTACCTGGGGAGCTTTAAATAGCTTGTGATTACTAGTGAGATTTGTGAATTTTAATCGAGTATGAATCTGTTGTGTTCATACCTTTTTTAAAGTCTTTTTCTAAGTAATATGTACAGAGTGAATTACCTTCTATAACATGTGAAAGTGAGTTTTTTCAGCAGTAGTAGTCCTGTTTGAATCAATCTCACAGTAATGTCACAAATCCTGCTAAACGGTACCTCTGTTTTTTTGGCAACCAGGAGACGAGGCTAACCACTAAAATGGGGCTCTTGGCACAGTTCCCTTATCCTCAAGTTCAAAACAGGACTGATGTAATGTAAAGAATTTTGCCGATAGGCTACTTAGAAAGAGAATGAAACTAAATATCTGAAAGTACATCACACAGTTAAGAACAGTTTCTGTCATGTTCGGTGCGATTTGTTGAGTTAAACAAGCCCACTTGACTAGCCTAATGCTGTTCTATCTGCTATTAATTTAAATATTTTGTTGTTTTCTTTGGTTAGATCTGATTAAGTACTGCTGACTTGAACCTCTGCACTATGATGTTTTGTTCTGGGAGATTTGGGGTTATTTGGGGAAATAACACAGACACTTTATCCTGTATGAATTAGCTAGTCGAATCACTTTGAGTAAGTAACTAATATGAGTACAATAACTGAGCTATGGTGTGTTTCATTACCTTGTTACAGGAAAAAGTAATCACATTACTGTAAGCAGTTACTTTGTTCCATGTTGGACCTTACACTAGACATTTTAAGGCAAGTTACTGGACCAAGGCAAGATAGCTAATGTACACTGATTGGCAATTTCATTAACTACTCAGCATAAAGCTTTTGTCCCAAAGCAACATTAAATGAGGTGGAAATGAAAATGTTGGCCTGTGGTCAGACATTTCATTAAATAACTGTTGGCAGTTGCTGTAGGACTTGTAGTTGCTTGTCATAAACCAGATGCTTTGACATCAGCACCTGTAATGTATTGTGCTGAAAGCAAACACCCGCAGCTCCGGTATAATGTCAGCTTAATGATGTTGTTGCGATGTATGTTTGATGTGTTGGTCTGCATGTAAATATGCTTACATATGTAAAGTTTAAATTTACTTACAATTTAACAATTGTTTTGTAATTTTATGTAAAATATAGGGCTGTCAAATGCTTGAAATTACTTAAATTTGACTTTATGCCTTTGTATAAAGGTCTGCTGAACTCGTGATTTTGCAGATATCAGTGTCGTATTGCAAATAGTCAGCACCAATCAGCTTACTCCAGCACTTCTCTTTCCTCCATGCTCTAGTGATGTTAGTACATTCTGCAGCAACATGACTCTGGTCATCATTTTTCTTGAATTTTAATTTTGGCCAGAATAGTGACCATACCAAATGGTGAATCCAGTATCGTGAATTAAACTGAATCTTGGGCTAAGGGTATTGCTACACTCCCAATAAATAATACTATAACCTGTATATAATATATAACTCAGTTCTCATTCTGGTCATGTGCTTATTTTTTTATTTTGAGATTCAGTGTGTGATAGTGTGTTATTCATTATCTAAAGCTCAAAAGTTGTGCAAGACTAACATATTCAAATCATTTTGTCACTTGTTTGCATCCAAATACATTTATATTATTTATACAGCGATTCCAAAGTTTTAGAATAGTTGTATATTCCAAAGTTGTATATTCCAAAGTTTTAAATAGTTGTATATATCTGATGACACATAATGACACACCCCAGTTTACCCTCATATGCATATAATTACATCTGGTAATTATATAATTACATATATTAATTAAATAAATATAATTAATTAAATTAAATATAATTACAACTCTAATTCATGCAGGTGTTGTGATAGACAATCAATAAAAGGAAAACCAGGCTCCAGTGCCAGTGATTGTCCTTCATAAAGGGAGACATCGATGTCTTATAGGACTGCTAATTCCACCATTGTTGAAAACCTGGTCTTTTGTTTAATTTTAAGCTTACTACTCAGTAACTAATGAGCAAGTAAAGCTCTAAATATGCACATTTCATATTTGTAATTTACATGCTCACAGCACTCAAATTGAATTACTTATCAATTTATTACACAGATTCCTACATTTGCAATTATCAACAAAGTTCTTTTCTCTTTTACTTTTGACATTACTTATGATGTTGATGGTGCTTTTCATTATTTAATCATGGAAAGGACCAATTTTAGAACCCTACGTCACATTGATGAATAAGGACCAGTGTGCTTGTGTGTGTAGCGTCTGGAGAGTGAAAAAGAAGAGCTGGAGAGGGACCTGACCTTTAAGGCTGAGCAGACACACCAGTATGACAGATTACTGGATGCTGTACGTGAGAACAACCGGCAACTACAGGTATGTGCATTCAGCAATGTGTGATATGTGACACTTCTAATAAAAAAAAATACAAGTTGTTTATTTTCCAGTAACAGAAAATTCTACAGAGGCCTTAACAACTAAATATAATATAGTGTATATATTTAGTGTGTCAACTTTGCGTTTATTACACCTTCCATTCTTTTCAGGAGACTTGCTTTCAGTTTTTCAAAGAAATCTACAGGGATGTTTTCTTACACCGCCAAAGTTCAGTCTTAGAAGGTTGTCACATTTTCTGCTTCTCACAATCCAAGTAATCCCAAACACATTCAGTGATGTTGAGGTCTGGATTCTGGGGTGGTCAGTTCGTTGTTATGATGTTCTTCTCTGTTTGTTTTGCAAATTTTCTTTTATTTCCTTTTCTCAGTAACAGCTTCTTGACAGCTGCACATCCTTTCAAACCCATAGCATAGAGTTGTGTCATTGTGGAGTTCAAAGATGAAAGCTTTAAGTACTGTATTGATGGTGACAGTTTTAGTGATTTACCAAGTCATGCACTTTTCAGATCCAACACACCTGGCTGTAATATTCAGTTGACCCTGAAAGCCTTTATCTGTATTTAAACTGTAGGGTGATCAGTCTCTGGACCAGGATTGAGCACTCCTGCTCAAGTGGATTTTTGAATGTGGACCTTTAACAGATTAGTGTTATATCAAGATCTACCACCCTGGAGGGTTGCGAAGGATTTGCATACATCTCTCACCAGTGTTCATGCACATTCTTTGTATAAGGGGGTCAAGTATTGTAATATAGTCAAGTCTATGTAATAAAATTGAAATTGATCTACATTTCTATACTGAGAATTTCCATTTAACCATTTAAAAATCATTTTAAAAGATATGGAAAGGTATAATGTACTTGCTTTCACTCACAAACAATACACTATTTTCTCTTTACTTACTTTATCAGAACTCCCTGAAAGAGACCACCACTACCCAGCGTACTCTGGAGAGTCAGCTGATGATCAGCCGCAGCACAGACTCCAGTAAGGATTTCCGCATTAAGGAGCTGCAGGGCAGCAAGAGGGCTCTGGAGCAGGAGAACGAGCTGTTGCGCAAGAAGGTAGGAGCTCTATTGTGGATATCAGGGACTCTCACAGTATAACACACAGTGTGATAGCTAACTTTCTATGATGTGGTAACTTACTCAGAAACGAAAAATATTAAGACTCAATATTAATATTAATGACCCATGACTCGAAAATAGAGCACTTCTCATTTGAATGTTGATGAACTGCAGGAAAACAGAAAACTGGAGATTGTGTGGTGAAAGCCCACATGATTATAGTCTGTTTTTATTGTCTGTCCCTTTGTGTGTGTGTCTTTGTGTATGTGTTTGAGTGGGTCTTTCTTTCTGTGTTTGTTTTTGTACATTTCCAAGACAAAAAAGTCCTGACTTTGTAGGGGTTAAAAAAAAACATTTTTGCTGCAGGAGTTAGGTTAGAAAATTCTTTAAAAATGCTACTATGCAAAAGGACAAAAGAATTCATTGTTTTCAGAAATATAAAACCAATTTGTTGGAGATACCTGTATAAATAGAAAGAACTTTCAATTAACCAGTAGGAAGCTGTAAAAATGAAGAAATACTCAATGTGTCCATAATAGTTTTTTTACAAAAAAAAAATAAGTACAGTATATCATATAATAATTTTGCAATGTTCCCAAAATACTTGAAATATTTAATAAATTATCCTGAAATAAAATTTGGTTACTAGCTAATGTTATCTCATAGTATATGGTATTTCTAAACTGTATAAGTTGAATTGAATAAAATAACAACAGTTATTAATGTGATAAGTGATCACAAACTTTTGAACAGTTGTTTTACTTACATAAACAGTGCTCCACAAAAATCACCACAATTTTTATTATTTTTGGAGTAGAATAAATAGAAATGAGCATAAATACAATTAAGTTTTCATTCTTTGTTCTTTAGACTTTTTTGTTTTTTAGCTTCATGATTTATTTTTTTTTACTTAATATTTTTTATTTTATTATTATTACATAATTATTTACTTATCTGCAATACATATGAGATTATTATTATTATTATTATTATTATTATTATTATGTACTTGCATATCTTTACTGTTCTGTAAAACTCTTGTACATTCATTTTTTGTCATTTTTTTAAAAAAATTGTGTAATTTGAAAAGTCCAGTTACCAAATGTTTGCGTGTGTGTGTGTGTTTCAGTTGGAAGGTCAGTGCAATACTTCCACTCTCAATGATAAGACAAAGGAGCTGTCCAAACATTACGAGCAGATGCTGAGTGCTTTACGGGAGGAGAAGGAAAAAGAGCTGAAGAGCATGCGGGTGAGGCCTGCCAGGAGCTCTTGCTGCCTGAGAACTACTTTTATGTGTGCCTCTTAACATTGTTACCCAGGAAAAAACCTGGATTCATAGAAACAGTGTTTAAAGTGTAGAAAATGTATTCCCCCTCTCTAAAGCCCACCCGTAAATTCCTCTAGTGCATGCTTTCAACACCTGGGTTACAGTTGAAAAGTTGTAGTAAAATAATCTGGCTAGTGAAAGGCTTTCAGTAGCTAATGGATCTGTTTTCTTTTGCAGCAGGTTACTTTAAGGTGTTCTCCACACATGCGACACATATTTACATGCTCGATTGATTGGAGTTTTCTGGAGAGACTTTTCCACTAACTTACTTTACATCCATGTCATAATGACTGTGTTGACAAGTGCATCTTTTTTTTTAAACCCCTGCCTCCAGGAGATGGTGGTTTGGTTTAAAAAATTCACTCTCAATTCGTTCCCACATGCTTAAGACTAGTGTCCAACCCATATTTAGCACAGAATTTCTCACAATTGTCTCCAGGTGTTCTCGTTATGAGATCATGGCCAGCCAAGACTACTTAATTCAGTTTTTCCAGCCAGACTGTTTATGCAAACGAAGTGTGGACATCAAATATAGCTGCTTGATGTTTTTGAAGAATGATTAGTCTGATAATTGCTGAAATATTGGTAGAAATATTTATGTGAGATGTTACTTACTTCAAAACAAGTCTGTCATTATTATGTTCAATACATTACTTTAAGAGTGGTAGATGTCCCCATGATGTTGTGTTTATCATGCTGTTTGAAACAAAGTTTTCATACTATTTCATGTGCAGTATATATAATTGTATAATGCTGTTTAGTGTTAAAGCTGAGCATGTGCTTTTTGTATAAAGGTGGATCATAGTTCATTCTACATCTAGCAGCATTTGCCCCATCAGACCTTCACAGTACATGTCTGTGCATGTGTGTATGTGTGAGACAGTCTCAGCTGGTGAAGATCCAGACGGAGTACACTACAGTGCACTCCAGTGATAAGAGCCTGCAGATGAGGATTACAGAGCTGCTGACTTCACTGGAGCAGCGCGAGTCTGTCATTAGACACCAAGAGGAGGTCAGAACCATGCACAAAAACTCTCACAAACATAAACACTTCACAGCATTGCAGCGTTTCTGGTGCCATAAAATAGGTAGTGGTACCCGGATTATGTGAGAGAATGTAGCTGGCTTTTGCATGTTTTTATTTTTTTTAAGTGGTATGCATTTTTTGGCTGATGTAAAATTCTCAATACTCAAACTCAACTTAAACTCAGAAAATGGAACATTGTGATATCATGAAAATGTATCACAAAGTATTGTGATATAATATTTTTGCCATACTGCCCACGCTTAGATCAGATTACTAATATGGGTGACCCTGATACAAATGTGTGTGTGGTAGAGGTGAGCTGGTTTGTGCCAGAGGTGCCTCATGTGGCTGTAGTCTTCTAGTATCTAAGTTAATTACAGAAGGCTTGAAATAACACAGTAAGTGTTGTAGTACTTGAGTCCAGTCATGGCTGTGTCTCATTCTCGTCATTTGGACTCTCATCTCAGTCTCTGGGTAAGGTGGACTTACCCAGAAACTGTTCTGAAGACCAGCCAAGTGCAGTGTCTCCATCTGAGGTAGCTGGAAACTGCTAACTTTTTCCCCATTATTGTTGAATATCAAACTTTGAAACAGAATAAAACAATCCTTTCTCTACATGTTTAAATGACCTCACTGCTGGTTGAGGATCTGATTGATCATTTCCATGATGACTTGGCTGAGTATTATCTGTTTGTTGATGTTCGTTAGTTCCAAAACTCAAGGACATCCCAAAGACACATGGAGCCTCATTCACCAACCGTTCAAAGAAGAAATGTCTTCTTAAAACCCACTTAGAGTTTTTATGAAGACTCTGACATTCAACATTTTTGAGTTTTTTCCTTAGGTAATAGCAGAATCTACACACACTCAAGAACACAAAGGTGTGAACAATTCTGCGGTTTAAGAACATGTCATGAATCTGATGTAGGCCTTTTCTAAGGATCTTTTTCAAGAACAGATTTAAGAAAAAGCGTAGGAAGACGGTGAAAGAGGCCGTTTGTTATTATATATGTTTTCATTCAGTAATAAAAAATCATGTGTGTTCTTTGGTTTATATTCTGTTGACTTGATTCTGACTAAGTTTAGAGAAAAAGAGACAGAAAATAACCTAATTTCCTCTACTATGACTGTATATACTGTTGATACAATATATAATTTATTTTTCAAGTGTAAAATGTTTGACAGAATTCTGAGAGCTTTTAAAGGCTGTGTGTTCATTTAGCATCATACATATGTTCTACTGTTCGTACATGATTTTTATGTGATATAAGCAGGTCTGATTCAGTTATTTATTTCAGTTATTGACCTATTATTGGCCTTTTGCTCCAACATACAATTTGAATGTTTTTAAAAACAGAAGCATAGAATTTATTAGAAGCCATAACTTTTGGGTTTTTTTTCTGTCTTACAAATTATTACAAAAAGTAAGCATTCAAATCACATCTTTTTAGGTAGTTGTAGTAATCCTGAGGAAATAATTGGCTCTGTACAGGTCATGCTAAAAAAGCCAAGGAAAGTTTACTACTGTTACTGTGCCTGATGATGCATTCTATTTATGAGGCTTTCCAATCATTTTTATATGGGTTTAATGCAGCACCCTGTTAATTTGAATAATATCATTTTCCCCAAGAAGTCAACAAGGTCAGTAAGTTTGATTGACAGCCCTTACTCCCCTGAGTGTTTCTTCTCCTTAACGCTTCTGACCTTTGACCCCTGGTATGTGTCCTCAGGAGATCAGACGGCTCCAGCAGGAGAAGAGCGACAGCTCCAAGAGTATCACCAAAACTGTAATCACCAAAAGGTGAGTGAGTAATTGAGGATGGAAATAGATGAGTGTATGAAGGGGGTGGGTGTGATTTAACAGTGGTTAATCACGGAGATCGCACATAATCAGACCATACAGGGTTTAACTGTGTTTAGATGCACACATCTGTATCTGAATCTTATTCTGTACTGTTTTCTGTCTAAATTCTAGTTTGGTAGAATCCAAAGAAACAATTATTTTGAATGTATATAATTAAAAGTATTTAGTGAAAGTAAATAGTGTGTGTGTGTGCATAATATAATTGTAATGAATTTAGCTTTGAGTTAGCTCACTCCTCTGGTTGAAGCTCTGTAGCCATGACTCAAAGATCCACTTCAATCTTTGGCCTGTCTTTTTTACTGGTGCAGATACAGAAACCAGTACCCTATACTGGGCCTGCTGAGTGACGACTACCAGGTCACATCACCTGTGAAGGAGGCCAAGACCATCGTCATCGAGAGGACGGGAGAAATGATCAAACAGGTACCGTTAGACTGTGGCACTGGACTAAAACTCAGAGTTTTGGTAGTAAAATGAAAATGTGGGAAAGCAATTTTTGAATAAATTTGAATCCAAATCCAAATGGTTTAATCTTTTAAAAAAATTTGAAAAAAAATTTATTATTTTGACAAGTTGGTATTCAGGGGTGAGAGTTTGCAGGAGCCACCTTCCTGTAGAAACAAACTTAGGTGGGTAATTTTTAGATAACACATTTAGATAATAATGTTGGTTTTTAGTAGTAACAGAAAGTTTGGTAAGATATTAATGAAGGGATTTGCTCATCTCTTCTTATAATTCCGAATCATGTAGCTGTCTTTTTAACGGTTTTACATATAGCACAAAGAAAGGGTATAATTGTATAGGCTTCTGTGCAGGTATTTGAGTGGCTGCTACTGTAATTCTGGTATGAGGGAACAGTGCAGAATTCAATTTGTGATTAAAACTGCTCATATGATTGAGCCACATAGCAGATCGTAAGAGAAAACTATGTAATCGAAAGGTAGCTGGCAATTATTGACAATTTGTGTGACAAGTTTAGTATTATATTTAAGCAACAGGGATAGAGTAGATTTTTATAATCTGTCAAAGTTCCACTTAACTCAACATTAGAGTGCAAGCTCTCACAGCCATCAGCAACCAGAGGCTTGTCTAATAGACTTTTTAGTGCAGTCCTTTTGGAGATCGAGAAGGCCCACATTTTATTCACTTCCTGCTCAGCCACATGATCAGAGGTTGTAGAATACAGTGTGTTAAGAAATGAAAAGTAAAAGAAATGTGGTTTAGCTGGTCTGTATCAAATTCTCCTGGTTTAGTAAAGCCAAATTAATCTATTTATGTGACAAACATGTTAATTGTAAAACCTTTCAGCTGCCACACAAACACATACTCTTATAGCCCAGCACAGGTGTGCTTTGATGACCAATCAGAGAATGCCGTGTTGGAGTATTAGCTAAAAACAAGCCCAGCTGTCAGGTGCTGCTTGACAGTATTGCTTACACTCTCGAAATAACAAAGCTGTTTGACAGGCCAGCTTTTCTGTGTTCACCTCTGTGACTGTTTTGAGAGCATCTGAAGGACATCAGGTTTTTTAATGAAATTTTGAGGAAATGAAGTACTGTTAAAACTGTCATGAACACTGTGTTCTGTTCTGTTTTGGGCAGGAAATCATTACCACGCCCTAAAGAAAATGCTTCTCTCTGACAGGAATGAACACGACGAAGATCCAGAAGCCTCTCCCTCCTTCCTAACCCTTCCCTCCCTTCCTCCCTCCCTCTCCCCCTCTCCCTTGCTCCCCCTATCCTGCATGCTATCGTTCCCATTACTCCAGGGCTCCATAGAGTGGTGGTGGTTCCAAACTTATTGTGGAGGATGTGGTATTAAGGGAGTTGAGGCATGTAAAAGCACAGCTCGTGGTGTTGAGGCCTTCACACTTGTTTATCAGCATATTATCAGCATGCTATCAGCATGCTTATTAGAGCTGTGCTGATGCATCTCCACAATGGCTAACCTGTGTAAGGATGTGTATTGGGATGTTCTTGGTAGTGTTGGAACCGCTTTGGGCTTGAGCCACCACGACCCTACCAGCCTCTGGTCAGCACTCCTGTAAGCATGTATGTAAGCACAGATCATGTGCACTGTAATGTTACAGTATCTGGTGACATACGGTTATCTGCCTTGGTTACTTCCCCCCATGAGTTATGGCGGATTGATTAATTTTTTTTACTATGTATTTTTATTTTGTTCTTGCCGTTTCAGTGAGTACTGCTGTAGAACGGGTTGCAGAGGTGTAGGTTAATGTTAAGCTGGTGACGGGAAATTTTGCTATGCAGAGTTTATTTTCTTATGGTGGTTAAAAGATGCATGTGGCAATGAAGTGACTGTCCTGTCACAGAAATAAAACAATATTGAATATATGGTTGAGGAAAACACTAGGATATTAACAATAACACAGTGAGAGGATTTTTTGTATGGTTAAAATTTTCAAATGCTGAATTTATGGAATGGCATCTAATATCTTGGTTTATGTATTGTTTTCTTATTATTGTAACATAATAAGACATCTGGTTGAATTAAAATCAAGAAAAGTTGGCAGCTAATGCGCATTTCTAACCATCCCTCCAAGTAAAGCACAAATCAAAAACTGCCAAAACAGCAGCAGCGCTGGCCTAAAACGAGTTATTGACCAACAGACACTAACAGCCTTTAAATTGTGTGTAATGTTGAGTGATCTCTAGCGTTGCTGTTCAGAAGCCTCACCTATCAGTTACTGTGAATCCTGACTGAGGCTTTAGGTTCCTTTGGAAATGCTACAATATACACTGTAATAATATGATTTTACACTGGATCTAATGCTGCATTTGAGTGTTTCTAAGAAGGTTATATATTCAGTCGTATGCAAATGTTAAAATGGAAATCGTGCACTAAAATTTGCAGAAAATGCCATATTTAAGTTTGATCCCTCTAGAGGATATTTTAACTTTTCACTTAGAAAATCAGCATTGCGTGAAACTTGCCAAACTTGCATGCGACGGTATCAGATGATTAACTTGTGGAAAAAAAAGTATGGAAATATACATTTCCTCTTTTACTGTCAAACATAGTCATATTTCCCAGTTTTCAATACCACTCAAATGCAGGTCAAATTTTCCTTAATGTTGTTTGACATTATAAACACCATATAAAAGAAGTGAACACCTCTATTATCAGTGTTCTAGAGTTGTAGGCCACTTCCTCATTTACAGAAAATGCCATTTTCACAGGAATCAGCACTACTATTATTTTAGTAAAATTATCCAGATTGAGAAATTATAGCAGCCTTTTGCCATTCACACCCAAAATAATCACCCACTGCATGTACTTTGTGTTAAAGTGTTTGATTTTTGTTAAATTGTGTGCTTCAAATAAACAGTAGTTGGGCGTACAGAAAGTGAGTGGATTTTTTTGTGTGCCATTTGCAAGAGATTGAGTCAAAGTGATGTTCAGAAATCATCTCTTTTGATCATAATAACCATGTTCTTCCTCCGTGTTTTTTAACCTCAGATGTGGGAGCTGTATAGCCTGCTACCGCAGCTGTATACCTTGTAGCCACCAGGAGGCGCCCCACCCTCATGCATGCTCTGTTAGAGGAGAACCAGCGGGCAGGCTTTCTATCTGCATGAATGAGGTCATTATAACTGGCAAGGGCATGTTTGGCTGGCCACCATTTTGATTCATTCACAGCTTTGGATCAGTCAGCCGCCCTACCACTCCCATCTAGAGGCTTATCCAAGCAGTAAGACTTTATCATGAAATTTATGTAGAAACACTTTAGTGGCAAAATGAGTTTTATATAAACACATTTTTGCAAGGTTTAGAAGGTACAGAGCAATTATAGTAGCAGTTGTTAAAAAGTAAAACAGGCCAAGTTTTTAAGTGTTTAAATATTTGAATTGTTTTTGTTCATCTAAACCACAGGTGTGCATATTATGTGCCTTACGGGGGATAAAATGCAGTGTTTCTGGTGAGCCGTGGGCCAAAAAGACAAATTACTGTAGGTTGTAAATCACAATCATTTTATAACATTACACTGTAGGTTTTGTTATAAAAAAGTTTTTCAAATGTGAAGTTCTATAAAAAAGGAAGAAAAAATTAAGAGATGTTGGAGAGGGTAGTGGGGGAGCTTTCTGGTTGATTGGTTGTGACAAATGATGTTATACAAAAGAAATTGTTTCCATGGACGAGCAGCTGCACACAAGCCCACTACGCTCAATGTCAAGTGCTGGCAGGAGTGGTGTTAAGCAGGGGTGGTCAATCCTGATCACGAGCACCTTCCACCCTGGAGGGTTCAGATCAAATGCACCTGGCTCTAATATTCAGATGTTCCTGAAGGCCTTCACTATCTGGATCAGGTGTGTTAGATTAGGGGTGGAGCTCACCTCTGCAAGGTAATAGATCTCCAGGACCAAGATTGGGCACCTCTGGTGTAAAGCCCTGGACTCTGGAGCAGCATAAATGTTCTCTGAAGTGATGAATTATGCTTCTCTATCTGGCAGTCTGATGTATAAAACTGGGTTTGGCAAATGCCAGAAGAATTCTAGCTATCGGAATGTGTAGCATCAGCAGTAAAGTTTGGTGGAGGAGGGATAATAGATTGGGGCTGTTTTTCAGGATTTGGGCCCCTTAGTTCCAGTGAGAGGTATTATTATTATTATTATTATTATTATTATTATTATTATTATTACTACAGCATAGAAAGGCATTTTACACAATTATATGCTTCCAACTTTGTGGTTCATGTTTGGGGAAGACTTTTTCCTGTTCCAGGATGATGGTGCTCCTGTGTACAAAGCAAGACCCATAAAGACATGATTTAACAAGTTTGGTGAGGAGGAGCTCCAGTGCCCTGCACAAAACCCTGACATCAACCCAACTGAACACCTCTAGGATGTCAATTGTGAGTCGGGCCTTCTCATCCAACATTTGTCTGACCTCAGTAATGGGCACAAAGTCCCACAGACACACTTCAAAATCTTGTGGAAAGTGTTCGCAGGAGAGTTAAGGGTGTTGTATCTGCAAAGAGGGAGTAACTCCATGTTAATGCCCATGGTTTTGCAATGTGATGTCCAACAAGCTTATATAGGTGTGATCAGTTGTCCACATACTTTTGGCCAGATAGACGGACAGACAGAAACCATAGCAATGTCCTAGCAACACTAGCAGTTCCCTCTGATTCCACAGCCTAGCAAGAACCTTGGATTACATAGCAGCAACTTAGCAACCACCTGGGACACCATAGCAGTGGCCAACAAAACCTTAGCAACTATGTGGAATTTCATAGTGATGGCTTTGTCAAGGCCAACTGAAAATTCATTGACAAGTTCTCTGCAGAAAAAAAAATAACATACTAGTCAAAACTAGAATATGAGCCCTTTAATATCTGCCCCGAAAGACTTGAATGGAATGATGTCATAGTGGTCGTGCTCAGCCGTAATAGATCAACAAGACCTAAAAACTCAGATGCCGCCCATCAATATATCCATCTTCCCTTCTGATGAGGGAAATATTATAGGGCTTGAGTTTGCTTAGTCAAAGTCTCGTCTCTCTCTCTCTCTCTCTCTCTCTCTCTCTCTCTCTCTCTCTCTCTCTCTCTCTCTCTCTCTCTCTCTCTCTCTCTCTCTCTATCTCTCTCCGCTGTGCTATGGGAGAACAGTGTATGAGCTGAGAGGCGAGCAGGCTTAGTAATGGGAAGGCATTGATTATGGCTGATAATTCAGGGCTTTGATGTGGATAATGCAGCCTCTCTCTTCCTGCACTGGCCATGCACTCCCTGCCCCTGGGGCCACAGAGGATATTGGGTTTACAGACACTTCTCTCTCTCGCTCTCTCTCTCGCTCTCTCTCTCACTCTCGTGTAGTGTCGTGACACTATTCCATCACAAGTCCAGTAGTACTCTAGTTAGTTCTCTTAAATGTGCTTGTTCAAGAGGGATTTTTTCTTTTTGCTCTACCTCATCATAGTTGTCCTATGTGTACGTGCAAACATAACCTCCTCTCTCTCTCTCTCTCTCTCTCTCTCTCTCTCTCTCTCTCTCTCTCTCTCTCTCTCTCTCTCTCGAATCCTTTCTCTCTTGTGTAAATCTTGTGTTCCATGAACCACCCCCCCCCACTTTTCCAACAGCATGTCTCCACTCTATTTATTTAGTTGTGTCTGTTTGTGACTGTGTCCGGAATCATCTGTGTGCTTTTTTATTCTCTCTCTCTCTCTCTCTCTCTCTCTCTCTCTCTCTCTCTCTCTCTGTCTGTCTCTGTTTTTCCCATTTCCCTCTAATATTGATTCATGGGACTACATGCAAGCTAGCTGGACCAAACCTACAGGGACTGAAGTCCCCCCCCCTCACATGAACAAACTGCTTAACTGTCTCTCCTTAAAACAGGAGAGATATATACTTGAAGGCATATCCTCCACCACTTTCCTTCCTAGTTGTTCTTCTTTTCAGAAAGTTAAAGGGGAATTCCACTGACTTTTCAAAATCATTGAGATGTAGACAAAGTCACTAAGAACAGGTTGATGTGAAGTTGTAGAATTGTAGCAAAAGCAGCTCAGATTTCTTTACAGTTGATTTGTTGGGAAGAGGTCTCAATGCCTAATATAGCCATAATTCACATGTAGCCACTTTATTTGCTGTACAAAACCACAAGTGAACCATCTTCTGAGGTTTTATTTGTGAAGTTGATGGTAAAATAGGGGCAAATCTGAAATAATAAGTTTTCTTTGGGGAATAGTTTGCTTTACTCATCCTTATCATCATTTTATCATCCTCTCTGCCATGGATGGTTGTAAAACAAACCAAAAAAACCTACATTTTAGGCAAAAGCGTTGTCTCAAATCTATCACAAAACACTCTCTGTCTTTTTTAGAGTTTTTAGAGGCATTAACAGTTCAGATGTCTTGTTCCTATCACTACCACTGTGAAAAATTCAGACTCCTTTTCACCAAATTTAAGTTTCAGTAGGGCTACTACTGTTTTAGCTATACTATATTGCCAAAAGCATTCAGTCACCCATCCAAATCATGTTCCAATCACTTCCATGGCAACAGCCTAGGCATGCAGACTGCTTCTATAAACATTTATAAAAGAATGGGTTGCTCTCAGGAGCTCAGTGAATTCCAGCATGATACCGTGACAGAATGCCACCTGTACAAAAAGTCCAGTTGTGAAAAGTGGAAACGAGTGGGAACGACAGCAAATCAGCCACAAAGTGACAGAGCGGGGTCAGCGGATGCTGAGGCGCATAGTGAGCAGAGGTTGCCAGCTTTCTGCAGAGTCAATCGCTAAAGACCTCCAAACTTCATGTGGCCTTCAAATTAGCTCAAGAACAGCGTAGAGAGCTTCATGGAATGGGTCTCCATGGCTGAGCAGCTGCATCTAAGCCTTACATCACCAAGCGCATTGCAAAGCGTGGAATGCAGTGGTGTAAAGTGCCGCCACTGAACTCTAGAGCAGTGGCGACGTGTTCTCTGGAGTAATGAATCACGCTTCTCCGTCTGACAACCCGATGGATGAGTCTGGGTTCGGCAGTTGCCAGGAGAATGGTACTTGTCTAACTACATTGTGCCAAGTGTAAAGTTTGGTGGAGGCTGGTTAGTTATTATTACAGTGTAGGGTTGTTTTTCAGGAGTTGGGCTTGGCCCCTTAGTTCCAGTGAAAGGAACCCTTAGTGCTTCAGCAGACCAAGAGATTTTGGACAATTTCATGCTCCCAACTTTGTGGGAACAGTTTTGTGACAGCCCCTTCCTGTTCCAACATGACTGCACTGCTGTTGGAACAAAACCTCCTATGTTGCATGTTGTTTTTTAGTTTTTGACTGTTTTAAAATGCCTGTTGTCCTTTACATGTGTGTAAATTTCATGATGAATGGACCAAAGAAACGGCCCAAAATTACAGTTCAATTGACATGCATTAAAAGTGAAGTATGTTTTTTGCTTCTCCTGTAGAGTCATAATTTTGGAGCAGTGATGTGTATGATTCAAAAATGAAACTTGGGCAAGCTTGTCTTGGCTGATCAGCTACATCTGGAGTAAGGGTAATATTGTATGCATGTGATTATACCTTATAACCATAACCTATTTTCCAGCCTGTATTCCATGATAATGACCTTCACGATAGCACAATTTTAATGATGGTTTGTGTCACTTTTAATGCACATATGCTTCACACAATGCTCTTGTAAAAGTGTGGAGCCATTGGTGCTGTGTTGAACACTTGATCGTTTACCCACATGCCCTCCTGGGTGGGAGTAGCAGAGATTTCTGACCCTTTTAAAGCTCTGAGTCAGCTTTTGGGCCTTTTGGAAGGCCTCATCTACACTGTACTCACACAGAGACAGAAAGAGAGAGTGAGTGAGTGAGAGTGTGAGTGGTTGGACAGAAGTGCTAGCTCTCTAGGTTCATATTTCCTTGCTCCGCACTGCACTTCAATAATTAATATTCATAATTGCATATCATGTCAGCAGAACACCCACGGCTTCCTCTTGGAGAGGCCTGATCGGATCACCTACATCAGATTCCGCAGAGTCACATCAGCATATATTCATCTCATTAGATTACACTACTCACGCTCCGACTTTATCAGTTAGGAGGCAGAAGCTCGCCTCTGTGGGGTGCTAGAACTTGGATCAGCCAGTTGTGCATAAATGGAAAAGAAGAAAGTCACATTTTTTTAGGTAAGAGCAGTTGAGAGAGAAGTAAAGGTGCCATGTGGCAGTTTGCTCTCCTCCACCCTTATGCAGCCCCCCTGCCTCAGTGCTTGCAATGGAATTCAGTGTGGGGAAGTCTTGGGGCCCAGCTCTGTAGCCTCTATCGACCCTTTTACCCCCATAACCAGGGCCCCTGTTGAGGATTACTGGAGCTCCTCATGAACACGCAGGCATGCACAGGCACCCCTCACAATGAGTTTTACCTGGGTGGTACTGTAATTTAAGTGATTACCAAGGAGATCTGTAAATGATGGTTTTCACGTGTCTAATTCTTGAGAGAATGACCTTATGTAAATGAAGCTGGAGCGTCCTCAGTATTAGTAGTAGTCCTGTTCAAATTGCTGAAAGTAATGCAAGAACATGATAAAAGCAGGCAAGAGGCAACACCTCTTCTCGGAGGCTAGATGCATATACTTGATATGCCCAAAAGTATGTGGACACCCCTTCAAATTACTGAGTGGTTCTTCAGCCACCCCCATTATTAACAGGATTATAAAATCAAGCACATTGCCATGTGATCGCAAGTAGAATGGGTCGTGCTAAGAGTTCAATAACTTTAAACATGGCTGTCATAGGATGCTACCTTTTTCCACAAGAAGTTTGAGAAATTTCTGAGCCGTTGGTTCTGCCCCAGTCAATTGTAATTATTATTATTATTATTATTATTATTGCAAAACAGAAGCATCTAGGAGCAGAAACAGCTCAGCCATGAAGCAGTAGTCCACGTAAACTCACAGAGTGGGGCTGCCAAGTGCTGAAGTGCATAGCGAATAAAATTGGCTATTCTTTGTTGCGTCATTTACTATAGCATTCTAGCAGCAGGAGCTTCATGAAATGGGCAGCTGCACACAAGATCGCTATGCTTAATGCCAAGTGTCGGCTGGAGTGGTGTAAAGCACACTGCTACTGGACATCTGTTAGTCTGATGAATGAATCTGGGTCTTAGTGCCAGCAGTAAAGTTTGGTAGAGGAAGGATACTGGCCTTTCCCATTTGACTCGATTCTGTAATTAGTTACCAGCAGGGCTTGAATTAAAGGAGAGTCAGGAGCATCTTGGCCTCCACGAAAGAGAATTGAGCTCCCCTTAAAACAATCATATCTGGTGTCTGTTTATGTGGCTTTAATTGTGCTTTGTTATGAAGCTATGCGTATGCATATCTGTACATTATAACAGACTTGTCTTGAAGAGACCCCTGTCAATAGCCAGAGTGTATTTTGAACACTGGTTTCCAGGTTTAGTGGTTTTGTCTGTCTACAGGCCTGAAGATGGACAAAAGCATAAGAACCAGCATGAATGTCTCTCATTTGCTGGCTCACCCTCCTGTGCCATTGCCTGCGATCTGACCCGCCCACCCGGCCTCTCCAAAGAAAGCTGCCCATCTGTCAATCTCAATTTTTGATGGATGGGTGAGGCTTGCTTTGACACTTCCCATGTGTCAGTCTTCTGCTGCTCCTCTTTTTCCACTCGTCAACCTTTGACCTCTTGAGTGGGTGAGGTGCCTAATATTATCTCCTTCACTTTTCTCTCCTTGCTCAGCCCGCTTCAGTCTGCCTGCTAAAGTTGTCATTGAGTGATTTGAGGAGAGGCCGAAGCATACGCTGTTTATTGGCATATGTGTGTTATTATTGGAAATGCTGGTGTCTGGAGGTGCTTCCTCTCCTCCTCACTCGCCGTCTTTCAGTCATTCACTTTATCGCACCATCTCTTCCTCCTTTTCCACTTTATCTGATTGTGAGATAACGGAAAGAGACGTATGACCGGGTCTGCTCTGTTTTAAAGATGTGCTTAAAAGGGCATGCTCTCTCTCGCTGTCTGTCTCTCTTGCTGTCTGTCTCTCTCTCTCTCTCTCTCTCTCTCTGTCTTGCATTCTCTCTGTCTTGTTCTCTCTGTCTATCAGGACTCAATCATACTCAATAATGCTGTCTGTCCCCTAACTTCACCCCCCCCCCCCCCCCCCCACCCCCGTCCTGGCTCTCTCTCTCCGTCTCTGTCTCTCCCTCCTCCACAGGGCCCTTGCTGATGCACTCCTGGCCATTAATAAAAATTTTATACATAGTCAGGAAGTGCATTTGCAGTGGGAGCGGCTGGAGGCTCTCAGGCCGGCAGGAAATGAACTGCTGGCCGGCGGCCAGGGCGGCTATTCCGAGGGGCCGCGGGCCCGACCAATCAGCTACAGCAGCGCTCACTTAATGGAATACGGATACTTCAGGCCCAAACTATCAGCAACAATTACAGCAGGGTGTGAAGCTTAGAGAAGAAGCCATATGTCTGTGTGTGGATGTGTAGTTTGATACAGGTGGTAGAGTTCATCTTTTAGGGGGCTAGGGGGGCTTATGTGCTTTGGTATGTGTGTGAGAGCATGATTCTTCATGTTGTGATCGTAATCTGTGGCTGATGATGTGTAGGTATCTCCACGTGTGCACAGAATGAGGGGCTGGACTCGCAGAATCTTTCCAAAGACAAAAAAATGCACAAAGGACCCCTTAACCTCTTAACCTGGAAAATTCCACCGATTTTTAAAAATTTCTGCATAACTAAATGTTTAAAGGTGAATTCATTCAAACTGGTTTAATATAAAATCCTCTGATCTAGTGAAACTGACCCAAACTACCTCACAAAAATTATTAAATGAAATGGTTATGAATATGCTGACTGATGCCTGAGACATTGTTGATCTTTATCGACACTACATATAAACACTCAAAAGACTTGTGTAGGTTCACTGGTGGTTTTCAGTAGTTAATAAAATGGCTATATTTGTGTTGTAGACATTGTGACCCTGGTTCCCATCACCACCACTGTAAAGATACCAGAGCCTGTAAGTTTCTCTACAATGAACCATTACATATCAAACCAATCTAAATTACTGTTTACATTGTAATGATTGAATTATGCAAACTTTTTTATCAGTGGAATTTCCCCTTAAACCACACAGTTCCTCACACTCAGACCTACAACACCATTCAAACATTTGTAGAAGTTTCAGATTACTACCATTAATAATATAAAACTTATTTATAATATTTTATTGTTTATTAGAAGATACTATTTTTCCGTGTCATAATTTCTCGTTTTTCAAATACTTTCAATTGTGAATAAACAATTTGTAAAGGGAGGAGGGGGTTGGACCGTGGGTTATGATGGACCTGACTAATCACGGATCTCCCTGGATGGGGGGCCATCCTAAAGCCTCGGAAAAGGATTGAATTTTGCTGTTCTCAGTTATTATAGAAATGAACAGTACAAGACTGTGTCTTCCTGCTTATCTATATGCAGATCTGTAGATATCTAAATATAACTAGTAGTGGGCAGTATGGGTTAAAATTAAGGTAAAAAGTATAATGAAGATTGCTCACAGTTTTAGTAAATAATCACAGTATAATGTATTCATGTTTATGTTTTTCAAATAAAACAATTTAGAATGTTTAAGTAAACCTTCTTTGTAGATTATTAATGGTGTATTATTATATTAGATGTCCTTTCACTTTTAATAAGAACCACATTTAACAACTGAAGTAATTGTACAATATTTGTATTGTTGGGGACTGGTAGAAACAGAAATTAATAGTATATGGACACATGTTTATATTGCTTTCTAACTCTAAAGGTGAGTGTATGTAAAGCCCAGAGTGGCTTCTCTGAAATATGAAATGTGGCAAAACCAGGGCTGAATGTTGTTTTACATGCAAAAGTCATTTGTCTCATATGTGTATCTCTAATGCTCAAGCTTTAATCTATCAGATGCTGCTGGATTTTAGTAAATATTACAAGCCATTCACACTTTCAGTTTTAGCTGAGAAGCTGCGCAACTTTTCAGTCTACGAACCTACAAACCTACATGGCCTACCACAGTGTTCCCTGAAGCAGCTGGCTGAGTGAAGAGAACCATAGGTGGTGCACATGGAAAGCAGGCTAGTCTCTATGCTAGATTAATCGTTAACAGCTAACCCCAAGAGACTGGCTTTTTCTTCCACTCTCTTGTCCCCCATTAATTCATTAACTCATTACAATCTGATGTTGCTCCTTTGAAAATAAACTTGACTAACTTACTTCATGCTGCAACTCATTACACGAGAGGTGAGAGAATTAACGCTATCTCCATTTATTTGCATATTGGTATGATGTTAACATCCCACTACAATTTATAACAGTTCAATCCAAGAATTTCATGACAAGAAACTCCTATAAATAGATAGAACTGGTTAAATAAATAGAACTAGTTTATTATTCATCAAAATGTAAAATTTTTATTATCATGTTATGACTTATTTTTGTTCCCCAAATGCTTTAAATTGTGAATAGACAATCAGCTTACATTTTGGTGTCTTGTTTATAACTGTTTGATGTACATTGTTAAGCGTATTCTAGTTCATTGAATGGCAATTATTAATATGACTAGTGATTCCAAACCTTTCAACGGTAGTGAATCTAACTTACGTACATTTTTCATAGAAACTACATCATCATACAGAATCATTTACAGTAGTTACCTAATTGTCTTAAAAATAATATCTGAATAATTAGTCTGCAATTTAAGGGACTAATACAAACGCGGAGAAGTTCCGGTTATTAAAAGCAGTGAAAAAAGAAAAAACTACTGTTTTCAAAGAAAATCTTCATTATCACTTTATTAATCCTGCAGCCTGTTTATCTCTTCTGCACTTTACAGCCAATCACAGAGAGCAATAGATACATTCTGAGTGATATTTTGGTGCAAGACAAGTGTGAGGCCATTGCTAAATAAAGATATTCAGTTGTATGCAAACGTTTGGGTGCCCCTGGACAATGACAGTGGAAAAAGAAGTTAAGTGAGAAGAAGTTACACATACTCCATGAGGAACACACTTCTGCACATTTTAATCCATGATTACTGTTTAACATATTCAGGAAAAAACAAGACATACAATGTAGTCTGGGGAAAATTTATGGCACATTTTATATATTATTTATGTTTTTTTTTATTTGTTCCCAGTAGAGGTGGGTTACCTTAGAAAGTTAACAAAACATGTCATTCAAGCAGGCTGTTGAAGTGTTTGCATATAACTGAACTTTTTCTGCAACAGCCCTCGTTCTTACAGATGTTCTTAAAGGGGAATTTCCACCAATATTTCTTAAAAGGATGCAATCAGAGTCATTCAGTGAAATCTTAGTCAGGATTGTTCACAGTGGTGGTGATAGGAACCAGATGTCTAAAAAGTTTAATGCCTCTTCAAGCTACAGAAAGATTTTACACTTAAACAGTTACAAATATGCTGCCTGATGCCTGAGACATTGGTTTATGATGGGTTTGAGAAGCTTCTGGACTAAAATATTTTTCTGTAATTCCATTCATGACAGAGGGGTACATGCAGGATGGTGTAAGGCAAAACACTCCCCAAAGAAAATGTACTTTTTTCAGATTTTCCACTATTTTACCATCAATGTCATTGTGTAGGTTCACTGGTGGTTTTGGACAGTGAATAAAGGCCTTATTTGTGTTGTAGAAATTGTGACCCCTGGTTCCTATCACCACCATTGTAAAGAAACCAGAGCCTGTAAGTGTCTCTACAATGAACCATTACATATCAAACCAATCTAAATTACTGTTTACATTGTAATGATTGAATTATGCAAACTTTTTTATCAGTGGAATTTCCCCTTAAACCACACATTTCCTCACACTCAGACCTACAACACCATTCTGTTTTTCTACATCATTCAAGTTTCTCTACAGTGAACCACTTCACATGAACCCATTCTAAATGGCTTAGTTTACATCCCAACCACTACATTCTGCAGTGGGAAAAGAAGGTAAATGTAAAAATCTAAAGGTTTGGGAAGAAAACATTAATCTTAACTTTTCTAAAGTCTGAAGTAAAGTAACAATAGACATAGATGATGACATTGTTTCTTAAGACACTTTTGTGAAGCTGGCTTTGTGGCTGTGTGATGGTGAGTGGGGGAGTGGAGAGCAAGGGGTGAGGAAGAGAGAAAGGAGAAGAGCGAGTGAGGCCTTAGAGGAGGAAGGTGGGGGGCTCTAATTCTGATCAGATGCAGATGGTGGTGTTTATGTAGCTCTGTGGTACAGAGGGAGAGGATGAAGGAGAGCCTGACTGCTTGTTTGGAGGAATAAGGAAGGTGTGTATGCGGGGGTCCAGTTCCTTCTAGGAATCCGGCTGAATGAGGGGCTGGAGAATGAGGGTCTGAGGCGTAGAAAAAATGCAGACCAGAGAAAGAGCTGCGAGAGAGATCACACATTTTTGCAGCTTCTTTCCATTATACACACACCCATACACACATTCCATCAAGTCAAAAAAACATTTTCTTATTAATTACATGACTTTCATACAAGGCCTTCAGACATGGCCTAATGATTTCTGTAAATAAAAAAATACATGTCTGTATTTTTCTAGTTCATTTTTATTTAATGCAGTCATATTGCTTGTTGTATTTAAACTCTGCAAGCATTATATATGTAATGGTGGGGAGCGAGAAGGCAGATGCATATGTGGAGATAAGCAACTTTTATTAAGGGCAAATCCAGGGTCATGGTTGAGAAAGTCCAGGTTCAAGTGACCAATACGTAGAGCAGGAGGGACAGACATTGTATAATAAACAGGTACAAACAACAGGGCTGGAAGAAAAACAACATACATCAAACCTCAAACATCAAACATCCCAAGCAAAGACCAGCAATCACACAGGGCTAAATACAAGAAGGCTAAACAAGGGATAATAAATAATCAGGGGCGGAGTCACAAAACAAGGGGCCAGACAGGGGATCAAAACAAAAAGCATGTGGACTAGACCAAAACACAACACGAACACATGGACAGGACTGGGGGGGGGCCCATCGTGACAATGCATAGGTAATCATCTTGCTTGATTGTTAGAAACAAAAGGGCTAAAGTCTTAAACCACTCAATAACGATCTGCCCAATCAGTTTTTTTTTCTCTGCGATGTCTAGGTAGATGCAAGCAAGTGAGCTCCCATTCGGTTAGGGCAGGGGTCGACAACATGCGACTCTTTTACTGCCCTGTTGCGGCTCCACAGGAGAATTAGATTTTTAGGTAAAAGTAAAATTTATTTCCTTTGCACTAAAATAAATTTTAACACACTAACACAATTTTAATACTAACCAGTCTAAAACACTGGCATTAATGCAGCTTATAACATTTTATAAGAAAATGTTATAACTGTTAATTCCCCAGCCTTTGTCCCTGAAGGCTGCCACGCAGACTGCTGGTCATACAGCAAAACAGACAACAGTCTCGTCTAGGTAGTAGCTAACGAAATGACAAAAGAGCAAGATTTAAGATGAACATTGATTTGGAGACTCATTTGCATTTATACACACTCATCTGATATCCTCATATGTTTAATCTGCAATGAGAAACTGTCAAACACTAAAATGTTGCAGAGCTTCATGTTTGCCAGCTTGTTTGAATTTTCCCATTCCACCTTGAATAGTGCAGCAGTTGCATTCAAACACCACAGGCACCATTTAAGGTGGAATGGGAAAATTTGAACAACAAACTGGCGAATGAAAATGTTGAGAGACATTTTACACAAAACTATTCTACTTTTGAGGAAAAGTTTCCTGCTGGAGATGGGAGAAAAGTGGCTATAGCTGAGCTAAAGCTTAACAGTAAGTCTGCGTTTTTGTTTATATTTTTTAGCCTATACTAGCACATTACCACACAATGTGGTACAAACATATTTACAGCCAAGAGGGTAAAAACGTGACTTCAATAAAGTAGATTGAATGGAAGAATTTACAATATAAGAAATTGTATTCCATAATGCCATTTTGGAGCATTTCTATAGGTCCATTCATACAACAAATGATGTAGAAAAATATGTAAAAATTGTGTAACATTTTTTTACACTATTTTCCTAATTTTTTCTTGTTTTTGAGATTTATATGCCAAACTGAAGGCTTTTATAATCAGAGTTCACCTCTGCTTTTACATCACTTTCAATATGACAAACATATGTTATTCTGTCTTTTTAACTTTCTCATTGCACACATGCTGAAACTGAAACTGCAAACCATTCTACCCATACACACACACACATGCACACACACACACACACACACATGCACACACACACACACACACACATACACACACACACACACACACACACACACACACACACACACACATGGGGTACACAGCGCCGGCAGAAATGAATGACTTTGTCAGCTGTGTGCCGGTCATTAACCAGGCCATTTAACATTGATCCTGTCATGGCCCACCACGGCCCCTCCCTCCTCTCTGCCAGTGGGATCAGGAGCTGTGGGCCGAAGCAGTGGGACATAGTGCCGCAGGGGAGGCATGACTAGTCGATACATACATACATGGCATGTATTTTTTTTGTACAATACACAAAGATACACATTTGTTAGAATACATTTGGAAGCACTTGAACCCTCATTGTTTTTTTTTACATAAACTGAAAACGCCTTTTGGCTTTACATTGTACATTTAATTATGAATTGACCTAAAGAAATGTCCCAAAATGACTTGGGGGGGGGGGGGGGGGGGGGGGGTGGTTGGGGGGGCCTGTTTACATTGACTCACAATAAAATAAAGTGTGTTTTTCCTTCTCCTGTAAAGTTATTATTTTGGAGATAGAGTCTGATAGCAGTGAAATGTTTAATAAATAATAACTGGTAATAATTACTGGTTTAATGAATATTAACTTAATGAATAATAACTGGTGGCATCTGTTTCTGGGAAAAGCCCTGTCCATCAATAAAGGAGCCAATCGGCCTTTTTTTAAATTTAATTTTATTTTATTAAATAATAAACTGTAGTTGTTGATGCATAGCAAATAGCAACAACTTGTCACAAAATTACTATGAGTAGCTATTTGATCAAAGAGATTAGGTCAATGTTTTTCCAAAATGAGGCATTCTTTATATTCATATAGGCCTATAATTATTCTCTATGCCATACAGTCTTATTATTATGGAGTAATTATTAACTATTATCTACAGCTCTATTCATCAGCAAAAATGTCTCAATCCTTACAGCTGCAGAATCTTATCATCATATGACACTTATGCATAACACTTACAGAACATATTGGTCCACGAATAAGAATGTATTGATATTTAACTGATGCTTTCATCGCAGTGATTTAATACAGAGACTAATACTTAACACCTCAGGAAATAATGATGTGTATATGTTAAATAAAGAACTGAGTCACATATAAATAGCCATTAATAATGGTAATCGTTAAGCATTTCCAACTCATTCTTTTAATTAATAGCATGACTTGATATATTATTAAGACCCTAATGCATAATGTCTAGTAGGTTAACATAAATTATGAGCTAATAACCAATAAAGTAAGCTATAGGAAAAAAATCAATGGCCTGTATGCAGCAATATAGCCTCACGAAATATAGTGTCAAACATTTTTTTTCATTAAAAAAAATTGATGATTAATGGATTGTTAGAAACAAAAAGATATGAACTTTTTTTTTCTTTGGCTGTTTAATAAAATGCAGTAATAAAATTGTATTTAATTCAATATTTTTTTTGGTTTCAGTTTCATGAAATCACAGTGTGATGCTGATTTAATATATCAGTAATAATGTGTCAGGGAAAAAGTCAGTTTGTAATGACAGATTTGCTAATGATACATGATAAAAGTTTCTAAACACGTTTGTTCATCATTAGTCATTATACTTATATGCCATGTAATTTGTCTGAATTCTTCATTAATTCATCATGTTTTGCCCCCCAGGTAAAATCATGATGTAAATATATTTTAAAATCATCAATGCATTTATATATCATTACCATGCACAAGGAGTAAATCATTTATCATTGAAATCACTGTAAAACATGGCACAGTATTATCAGTGAAGAGCATTTATTGAAACACCTATGCAAGTTAACCAGTGTTATGGCTTTTGTGTCCAATTTGTGTGGTGCTGAAACACTGTGAACGGAAAAGTCTCCTTTAGGCCACTATTTGGTTTTAACTAAAAAAGATCTCCTCCCAGAGGGACCATCCCCCTGCACTATATGCACACACACATGTTAATTAACATATCAGGACATGCTATTAATTAACAGAATGCGTTAGCAATGTTAATACTTATTGCTAACCCATTACTAATGGCTATTCATATTTGATTGTTTTTCATTAACATATACATTAATTCTTGATGTATTAAGGTATGTACTAGGGTATGTATTTTTTCACTGTGGTAAAAGCACATGTTAAGGATTAATACTTAATGTTTATTTGTGGACCAATGATACCCACTTCTATTATACATTCATCCGGTTTTATATTGTTGAAAACAGTGACTTTTAAACATAGTGTGTCAGCTTTCAAATAGAGGTGAAACAAACTTTGACTCTCTCATAGCCAGAAAAAGAGAAAAAAATCCCACTGTCAATTCCCGACATCCAGGCACAAACAGACGTGAATAAACAAATCGAGACGCTGGGGGAAAAGAGAGGGAAACAAAACATGGAACATATGATTTACTCAAGAGAGAGGATGTATGCATCCTGATGCACACACACACTGTTTGCATCACACAAGGAGGGGGGAAGGAAATTGTATTTTACCTCTGGAGCTGCAATTTGGTGTGACAACTACATTTAATAAGGTATATATTACAAAAGGGGTTAAATGTTACTTAATCTGTCGTGCATTGTGTATGTTACAGTTAACATGCGTTGTTGGTTATAAGGTCAGCAACATTATGCAAATGATCTAATTTAGCAACATACACTACACAAATTATATGAATTATGTAAGGTGTTTGTGTGGTAAATTAAGTCACTGTGTCACAATATACTTTTATAGTAGAGATCTCCTCAAACAGTGTTATCCTGTGGGAGACGGTTGAGAGTTAGCTGCTGTCACGTCCATTGGCCTCATTCATAATCTCACATGCAAGACATGGCATGGATTATCCAGTTCACTGGACATTACTGACTGTACATAGTTCTGCAATAGAGAATAGAACCTGCAATGGCCTGTGATCTAGGGTTAGGGTTAGGGTTATATATATACACACACACACACACACACACACACACACATACACACACATATATATATATATCTGTTTTTTTATTTACATTTTTTTATCCATTATGTTTTACATCATTTACTTCATACCAATACACAAAAAAAGACTTGACTGTGCAATCTAGGAATGATGTAAATGTTTATCTGCAAAACATCAGCAAATTACATAGATTATCATTTAATTTTTGGGTGTATTTTTTTCATGCATTTTAGAAGGTTTCTGAAGTGATCTGTTTTCAGAACAAACCTGCAGTGAGAATGGAACTGGTAGTAAATTAGTCAGAAATATGAGGCTAACAAATTGTAAAAAAGGTGTTACTGAGGAAGGGGTGCTATCCTGATCACCTGGAAGGCGGTGCTTTTTAAAAAAATATTTTTTAATGTTTTAATATTTCTGAATGCTCCTTTGCACTACCAGACAATTTAGCCTGTTAGCACTATAAACTGTTGCTATAAATGCTACCAATGAAGGAGGTAGGACTTTCTTAGTATAATGGTTTAACTGGATTGAGTTTAGTGCAGTATAAGAGGTTTTGCTGTTGTTTTTTAAATGACTTCTGGTTCTTTTTCTCTGTTCCAAACCTCAGGAAAAGGAAATATCGTGATGCATATTGAGTATCGACATAATTCTATGTAAGATAGATGTGAAGTACCTCAGTTCTAGATTAGTCATTTGTGAAGTGTGCTTTAACAGCTGAGCTGATGCTGACAGAGCCTCAGGCTGAGGTTGCCCAGGACAGAGAAACCTGATTCACTCTCTAACTCACTGCTCTGTTTGGCCATCCCAGCTATTTCCCTCCACAGGAAGCCAGGAAGCACCCCTCTTCCTGCCCTATTACACACACACACTCACATAAATACACACACGTCCTGTTACCCTGGAGATATCTTCTCTGCACTGTCAATAAGAGGACATAAGTAAGGCAGCAATGCAAATACAGTGGGAGGCGCATCCCATTTGATGCTATGTATTGTTCTCATTTAATGGGCAAACATGCTAGCACATGTGAGGGCTTTCACTCCATGTTTGCTCTCTTGTATCATGCCACAAAATGATTATTTCTGTCAACGGCGTGGCCCGTGACTAATTCAGAGCCTTCATCCGAGAGTTGTGGGGGGATGTGTACAGAGTTGTGCTGCTCAATAGTTGCTAATCTCACCACAAGCATGTCGCCATTATGATAAGGTCTCTTGGTATCTGTTGGCAACAACAGAAGTAAATAGGATAGGAACATGGGCTGAGTTCCAATCTGACATGCAATAGAACGTCTCTGAATTATTCACTGGGGTAAGATGTGAGCCACTCTAGGACAGCTGCTGGGCGGCACATACGCAAACAACAGAATGTGAAACCAAATGATCATGCAAGACTGACCTAAAAATGTGTAAAATGTGTTTTTTTTTTACATTTACTGTCATTACACAGTGTTCCCTAAAGTTCTATTTCTTTGTGCCATGATAGACACTTGAATGAGGGTGCATTAAACGCAGGATAAGACAAATTCCGCGATTGTCTTACAGGCGGTTATTAACCTCAGAAATGTGGCGTTCATATCACTTTACTTCTCCATAGAAAGGTATGTCAATTTATCTTTGTCGCAGTTGCCATGGTTAAAATTTGAGGATGTGTCCAGAATGGCTGGCAGAGTCCAAGCTGAATAAGCAATATAAATATACATATAAATATTTTTTAGAAGAATTCCTTCACAAATGTCAGAGTACAGTAACGTGAGCTAACATCTACAGAGTGCTAAAATGATGGATGGGAGAAAATAACTATACCCAAAATGGTAGATCAGCCATGTCAGCTTGAGATGCTAACAATAAGCAAGTTAGCAAAAAGCTAATCATGCACATATCAGAAGGGGGCATGTTTATGTAGAGCAGCTCCGATGTAGACATTTTCTACAAATACCAGTTCCAGTCAATGAACATTTACTCCTTGCTGAGCTCTCAGGTGTGACAGCCTCAGGGGGAAATCTGAAAACTGTTCCACTAAAAGTGGCTGGGAACAGAACTGACATGAAAGCACAAAGTTCCTTCAGTGTAGCGCTAGTCAGCAGCAGTGACCTCTGTATAACAAAATCTATTCTTTCACTCCTTTTAATAGTCCAAACCCATTTTTCCTTTGCTCCTCATCAGCAGAGAAGCCATCAAAACTGAGGTATTCTATTTGTGCTTTGAGCTTCAACACTTGGGTAAGCTACTCAAGCTGTAGTTGGCCATCATTGTTGTTGTTGTGTTAGCATAACTCTGCAGCGAGTACTTCCAGCAGAAACCATGCAGACATGTGAAAAGGACCTATGAAGTGATTTGAAGGGGTGTTTCATAGGTTAGCATCTTTAAAGTTAGCAAATACGTTGGCTACCAAATTGTTAGCACTTACAAATTTGCTGGTTTGCTAACACGTTTTTTGAAAGAGATGCTAGCAAAGATGTTGGCTGCCAAACATTGTTAGCAAAGTAGCAATGTCAGCAGAAGCTGGTAATCAGGCTCAAATAACATTTGAGCTAGCGATTATTCTTTCTCATGCCATGTCTCCTTCCTTGTTGGTCATTCTTAGTCTAGAAGTATCTTCTTTTTAACTTATATTTGATTCCTTCCTCAGCCCGTCTCTCTTTCTCTGTCTCTCTCCCGTGCTTTAGGCTAAGCTCAGGGAATCATATGGAATAGTGCCTGAGGGGGAGCAAATGAGAGATTGAGTTTCAGCCTGATGATGCCACTTAGCCATTAACTATCTCCAGCAAAACTCCACCAGACCCCCATCACCCCCCCCCCCCACCCCCCCCAACACACACACACACACACACACACACACACACACACACACACACACACACACACAGCCCTCCCCCTATCTACCATTCATATCCGACAACCCCTCCCCCTCCCTCCCTCCGTTTCCCACCCTCTATCTCACTCCCTCCACCTCCCTCTCTCTCTCTCTGTCTGTCATCCTCTCTCACTCACACAGACACATAGCCCTCTGAGAGCGAATGGATGAGCGCAAGAAAGCACTGACCAGAGAGAAGGAGAAAAAGAAAGAGAGCGTGCGAGTGAGACAATCCAGCGCTCACACTTTTAGCTCATACTGAGACTAGACAAACCGCAGATCAACCGCTCTCCAGCTGTATGTGGAAGCGCTCCTAAGCTCTGCTCTACCATTCACTTTACTCTGGGACCTTTTTTAATTATTTTTTGTGGGTGTGTTATTAATTGGGATATTTTGTATGACATGTTGCCTTCTTTTCTGAGAGAATCCTCACTTTCATTTCGGAGTGCTGCTCTTTTTTTTTGGCTTTTGGCACAGTCCTTGAGGAATGATTGAGCAGGGAGGATAGCCTGTACGCGTGGGACCCCTGAAAAAAAAAAAACAAAAACAAAAAAAGTGTCTGAAGGGACAAAGCTGACTGAGTGGCCCCAGCACAAAGGAGAAGGAAGTAAAAGAAATCAAAAGTACTTTCTTGTGTTTCGCAATGGATCTCCCTCCATTCAGAGGTGAGTACTCTTTCCAATTCATGCTGCACTTTCAAATATCTGACTTCACTCTGAATGGTTTGCTCATCTGTGCTCATTTGTGCACATGGTTTCATCTGTGAGTTTCTGCGAGTAGCATGTTTAGTTCAGTGTCCCAAACATGGACTTGGTCTAACTTGGACTTAGCCTGTGCATGGGGCTCGGGGCATGCAGGGATGACATTGATTGTCCTCAAGGTCGAAGCTGTCAATAAAGCCAGTTTGTGCTGGTAGAGACTGGGCGAGAGGATGATAACGGACTGGGAAAGCTCTGATGCCTGAAAGGGGTTTTCTGCACTAGGCAGTGGGGCAGGTTGTGCACTGAGCACTCTAACTGTTTGAAAACCTTTTAGTTTTTTTTTTTAGTTTTTTTTATTGTTTTGCATTTTTTTGGTGAAAATGTGAACAATGTAATTATTCCTTTAGACTAAACTGTGTTACTTATTAGTATTCATAATAGGAAGAAATGCTTCCTCTATGTACTGTAAGGTTATTTAGACATTTCAGGATGTGTTTTTGTTTATTTGTATGTTCTACGTTCTGTAGTATTTCCCAATCATTCCCAAATGTGCACATTCCTTCAGCTTTCCCTCTTTCTTGCTGTCTCTCTCTCTATTTCCCTCTCTCTCTCTGCCTCTCCCCCTCTCCCTCTCCCTCTTCCTCCCTCTCTCTCTTGCCCGAACTGGTCTGCAGTGTCTATTTCAGTCCTTCCTGGGGGTCGGATTCGGCACATCCGGAATCTCATACAGTTTATTGTCATTCAATCCTGCTGTGTTCCCAGAGGGTCCGAAGGGGCTGACCCAGGGTCCTTGTGACTGACAACTCATGGCCAGCCTGAGATTTTGGCTAAGAAAGGCCTCTGGAATTCTCTTCTGACCCCTATGTAGGGCCCATGCCCAGAATGACCAGCAGCTAATCACCTTTCATTCAGTAACTGCCAATCTGCCACTCTATTGCAGCCTCAGAAAACAGTGATAGAAAGTAAACTAGATATGTCTAATAAGAGTTTGACATCTGGTTGGAGTGCTGGTTGGTTATCAGCTGCAGCATCAGTGTCTGGGGTCACTGACAGGAGGTGTTAAAATAGGATTACATTATGATGTCATTGGCCTGGAGCCTTTGTCACCCACCCACCCCTCAGTGACTGAACAGCAATGCCATCTCTTGCCAATTGCCATCCACTCCCACTATTCGCTTTTGGAATGACCTGCCTGACTTCGACTGCATTTGCTACAACATTGTCCGGTGACCCTTTGCAGCATGACTGTTTTCCCCCTTTCTCCTCCCCTATTCGTTTGCCTCCCTTCTCCTCCCTGCTCTGGGGTTTTGGGTTACTCCCAGCCAGTGGTGTGTGGCGATTGTTATGAATAATATGCGCTCCTCATCCTCTTCCTGCCCAGGATTAGGTTACCCTGGCCAAGGATGTGTGCAAGGTACCGGGCGCAAGGAGCCCTGGGGCAGAGCCGCAAGGCACAGCTCACTCAGCACTGATACTCCCAGAGCGCAGGGGCCTGTCTTCAGGTTACCCCTCACGGCAGGCAGGACTGAGTAAACACGGCCCTCTCTTCCCTCTCTCTTTCTCTCCATCTCTCCACACGCAGCTCTTTCCCCTGCTCCCAGGCGCTCTCAGGCCTGTGCCTGCCTAGATGTCTTAACCTGAGACAGGTGCTGGCTTTGAAGCCCATGTTTCAAGCATTTGCTTTTGCCAAAGTATGCTTCACACAGTAATGCTCCACAGGGTAATTTGACTGTTTCTCACACTCGGCTCATTTATGCTTTACAGAAGGGCAAAAGAAGCTCTTTTCTTGCTTCTTAATAATTATAGTCAATTTTTTGTTCAGTGCATCTCCCAAAGCAATGTAATACTGCAAAATAAGCACTCAAATAATGACAGCAGGAGGAAAACTAGGGACTTTTCACTGAGAGTTGTAAGAAATACTGACAGCCATCAAGGCTGATGCTAATTCAATCTGTGTGACCTGTCAACATGCTTAGTGTGCAGTTGAGTTTGCAGTCTTCCTCAGCAGAGGCCGCACAAATGATAAAACCATGAGCAGACAAATAGATGGACTCTTCAGATGCAAGGGCGGAAAAGAAACTAAAACCAAGCAGGAAGTGATGCTTTGGCTGAACGCTGGATTGCAGAAACAGATCCCGAACTCTACCAGAGTCTCAGCTGTTCTCTCAGAGAAAGGATTTAAGTAACAGTGTACACCAGTCCTGCATGTAGTTCATCCTCATATATGGCTGTCCTCATAACCTTCGCACTAACCTGACCAAAGTGCACCTTTCTAGACCCTAAGTCCATTTGCTGTGATGTCTCACCTCATTGAATAGGAGCTCTTTAAGAGGTCGTGGTCAGAGCTTGGGATTGAGAAGATGTAATCTGAGCACAGCAATCAATAGTTCAGCGCACACTGTTAAATGTAAGTGGACTGCTCTTCATTCACCTGTGAATCAACCTTTTTGTTGCCGATTGAATAATGATGTCAGCAGTATTGAGGTTTGAGGTTGTGTCACATGTTCAGTCCACTTCTACTTTTGTCATCATTCAGACACTAGCAGACCATTTTCTTTTGGACTCACCCTAAAGTGCAGTCTGGGGAATGTGGAGCTGGCGAGTGCTTTGGGACTGGGTAGGGAGTGGTAGAGTGCTCTTTGCAGGGGAGAGGGGAGGGGGATCGTCAGGCTTCCTGATGTCAGCGCCTCTCCTACACTGCTGCTGGAGTGTGGCTTATCGATCTGTTGGCACCCTGGCTACTGGGATGAGGTCTAGGGGTTGGATGGGTGGGGTAGGATTGGGGGTTACTGCTCCTACACTACCCTGCTTAGTAGGACATTTTACAAATCTAACACAGCAGCTGAGTTAGGTCTGAATAAAAAGGAGAAAAACAGGTGGAGGTTGTTTATGGGTAACATTGGTTGACATGTACATACATAAAGACCACTGTCTTACCCAAAAATGTGTGCTATATACTTTGAGCAAAATCAGTACTGAGAGTGTACGGCTGTCTAGAAAGTGTGGATTTCAAAATGTCGCAATTTGTGTTTGTGCTGTTAGTCAGATCCCAGGAGTTTAACTTGAGAGCAAAGCTTGATTTTTAACTGCAAGTCAGTGGAAAGTTTCAAATAAACTTCAGTGTAGCCCCTAGTGATAAATGCTCCCAAGCGCCGACACAGTTGAGGAAAACCACATGGAGAGGACATGTGCAAATGCTCTCGCAAATATGCAACCTAAAAGTGCCTGACATGACACAGATGAGCAAACCCAAAACTTCCTCTCTGGTTTGTCTGCAGATGCGCCGTTGGCTGGAAGTCCAATGTTGTTTGCGAAATCAGGCCCCAAATAATGAGCTCATGGAAATGAACAGCAGGCCCCTCCAAACAATTAGATGGACTGATAGGCCCTGACTGCAGCTCTCTGCTGGATTTGATGTAATTACTCTCCAGGACTTCTCTTTCCTCCTCTGTGTAATTCGCAAATGCATTTTGTACTTCCGACCTGGGCCTCCTTATCTCTACTTTATGGTTGGGTGATGGAGGCAGGGGATGGATGCTATCTTACCTTTTTGCTAGAGCATCCAGAGCTCTTGCCAGGAATTCAGCTGAGTGTGCCCCAGATACTTGGCGGACTGGGAGCAGACACTGCTTCCTCTAATTGCTGCCCTTGTGTATGGATTTCCGTTCCTGGTTATGTCAGGCATGGCTCTCCTCTCCTGTCTAATCTCTCTATCAGACCTGCCCTAAAATGCATCTCCATTTGTTCTGAATGATCTTTTCTGAAAACTGACCTCCTTTGGAGAGATCCGGGTTCGTTCATGCAAACGGTGGTTGTGTAACTCAAGGGGTGTGCAGAAAAACATAGACAACCCAGGAGGTTTGTCAAATTTGTGCAATTAGTTTATTTAGAGTCTTGAATGCACAAAACGCTAATGCAGTCCAAGTTCTTGTTGGGGCATAACATCAAATAATGTGAGCAGCATGTTTCTCAATTCCAGGATGCTGATGTTTTCCATGTACATTCCACCAGCCATGTTGTTCCTGTTTATGGAGGATAAGGCTTAACAAAAGAAAAGCTGCAGGGAGGGGCCCTTAGATTCCTCTGAGCAGCTGGGGAAAAGATGCCTCAGGACATTGACAAGTCTTTTGGGTTCCCCTGTTTCTCACAATTCGTTTCTGTCAATTTCTCTGCTCAGATTCCCTTCCCTTGTGTCAACAGCTGTGTTCACCAGATGCTAAATTACAGTGTGATGTCAATGGTTTTATCTCTCCATCCTCTGTGTCTAATAATAGCTGTAGCCTCAGCAGTAGACTATCTAAGTGGTGTGAACAGGGGTTATGTGTGCATAGATTTCTGTTGTTCCCTCTTGTGCCCACTGCTAAAACTTTTACATGAGTCACCTGGTTGAAAAAATCATGATGTTTTGTATTATTGTATCTTTCAGGTTTATCTGATGTACCCTGATAGGCGTGAGCCTTATATCCAAGTCTCTCCCTTGGTGGCCGTAGTGACATTATGGATCCAGCACCTCCTCTCAGGATGGACCGTGATGGCTTGGACCTCCAGCAGGTTTCTGTGTTGTCCATAGACCAGATCCGCTCAATAAGGGCCAGCAATGACTATGTGGAACGGCCAGTGGCTCTAGAGCCTGCCACTCAGGTGGGTGTCTTCTATACTCACGATGAGCGGCATCCTCAGATCCCTCGCAGTCAGAGTCAGCACCAACATGTCCACCTGGCACACTTGAGCCGCTCTAGTACCATCAGCTCCATGTCCCGTGGAAGTGCTGCTTCTGACCAAAGACTTCTTTCAGGATTAACCCCCTCTCATTCTGGCCTGGCCACAGTTGTGCGCTCTCAGCCTAAGGGTGATCTGAAACCAGACTCATTAGGTAAAGGCTTGGCCGACGGAGAGGATTTAGGCTTGCATCTTTTCATCTGCGAACGCTGTAGTCGCTGCAAATGCCAGGAGTGTTGTGCCCCTCGCAGCCTGCCCTCCTGCTGGGCCTGTGGCCAGCGGTGCCTGTGCTCGGCTGAGAATGCTGTGGAGTATGGCACCTGTCTGTGTTGTGTAAAGGGCCTGTTTTACCACTGCTCTGCAGATGACGAGGACAACTGTGCCGATCGGCCCTGCTCCTGCGCCCCGGCTCATGCCTGCACCCGTTGGGGCACCATGACCCTCCTGGCTCTTTGCTTGCCCTGCTTATGCTGCTATCCTCCCGCCAAGCTGTGCCTCACCCTGTGCCAGCGAAGCTATGACCGTGCCACCCGGCCCGGATGCCGCTGCAGCAACACCAACACTGTGTGCCGCAAGATCTCTGCCTCCAACCCCACGCCTTTCCGCAAGACCTTAGAGAAACCAGTATGACACCGAGATGCCCCAATACCCACCACTGCAGCCCCCCATTCTGCATTCCCCTGAGGAGACACTTCTGATCAGGAAGCAATCAGAGAATTCTGCTGAACTTGCTGACCTCTGCCCAACCAATCAGGCCTTCCTGCATCAAGTGCAAAAAAGAGAGCTTTGGTTAATTTTTTTAAATGCAAAACTTGTCTATTTATTTATTTATTTGATTTTTCTGGGTAGAATACTTGGTCCAATGTGATCCATACACCACTTTTGCAGGGAGTTAGCTATCAGAACAAAATTTGGTGGTGTGTTGGGTTAATGTATCTTCTGAGCATAGAAGTCCTGGTGGTCTATGGGGAGTCAAGCTCCATGTTAGAAATCATCCTCGGCATCCAGAATGGACAAACTAGTGGCTGACATTTCATCTTACACAGAACAGGGGCTCTATCAGGGTTAGAAAAAACAGCCTAACCAAAAACAATGACTAAATGAATCAAAACCACTTTGGACACCAAAAAGGGACCATTAAAGGCAGATGAAGCTCATTGAGGAAGGAAGTGTGAGAGATGGTCTTCAAAAGAAAGACAGTGGGATATGAATAGTGGATGTGTGTGAAAGAGATGTAAGGTGTATGCGCATGTGTATGCAGTCGCAGGCTTGTGTCTGCTGTCAGCAGAAGCCTTCCTTTTTATTTTTAGAGAAGCTGCTCTGAAAGACAAAGTGTCTGGTCAGGTTTCCAGCCAAGGGCAGCCTGACGCCAGCCTCTCCCGAGTGCACTCGCGTCCTCACCATTCCATCCCCCCTCTCCTGCCTACTGCGCTTTCCGATTTCCAGTAGCAGAATTCTTGCCCTGTGCTATCTCCAACTGTGCAATGGGACCAAATGCAAATCAGTCATCATACATTCCCAGAACAAAGCCTCAGTCATGGATGGTCCTCACCAAAGACTATAAAACTCCTCTCTTGTTTTTCTGCTGCTTTCAGGGTGACGCATTACGCAAGGCCTTAGCAAAGAACTCTCAGACAAAATGGCCAGAAAATGTCCAAGACCACTTAAGGTTGGAGTACAAAGGAGGAGCTTCAGATCATAGTTTAACCTCAGAACAGCATCAGTGAAAGAGCTACCAAGGATAACCTCTGTGGTCATACAATTATAAGCACAGACTTAACCAATTGGCTTCTAAGTCACTACAGTGTCACTGAGTGGCTTTGGGCACTTTGCAGGACATGAGGACATAGAAGAGCTTGAAACATGCGACAGGAAGACAGAACTGCATTGTGACAGGGGCTTGATCACCTGGCCAGAATGAAACAGAGCACCATACTTGGGAACAAGGTGAAACAGATGCACTGATAATCCAAAACTGGGATAAAAAAATGAAATCAAATCTGTTTCAAGCGTGTGTGTTCTCCCCCTTATATGCACACTGATCCTTGTTAGAGTTCCTTTGCTATATTTTTGTAAGTACGTAGGATTGTTATTGTATTTGTATTTTTATTCTATTTGTTTTAATCTGGTTATTATTATTACCGTTATTTTCTATTACCATCCAACATTAACTTTAAATCAGAGGCCTGACTAACACTTAAAACTAACCTTAAAGCTGGCTTTGTATTGTGGGGGAGAGGTCCTTCGTGGTGAACATTTGCTTTACATTACAGTGCTGTGATCGCCCTATAATGATCTTAATAATTACTGTGTAATTGGGTTGTATTTTTTCACTGTTACAAAATTGCAAACCCTTAGCACATTTGCCTCTTTCATGACCTTAAATACAATCCTCCGAGGCAAGTAAGGGTGGAACTACTATTTAAGTGAAGAGCAACTGTGATTAAATTCGGCACTCATTACACTGTATTTATCCAAGAAGGACGTGATAGCAGCGTAACGTAAGATCCTCTTTGGGGATTTCACATTGTATGCTCATTTTTGAGGTGCAGAGACTCATTTAACATATAACACAAGTTATTATCCTCCTGAAAATACCTGGTATCTGTATTCACCAAACGTCCATGTGTTCAAGCATATTTACTCTTTGGCTTTTATAATAGTTACTGATTCACAGTCAAATAATGCACCTTAAAAATGTCACGCTCTGCTTGATCTAAGAAGCCAGAGAGGAAAAAGTCGAAATTACCCACAATGTGAAACCGTGATGAGGTACCTCTCCTCCATGGTTATATCCCAACAATCTCTCCAAGGAGGGGTCATATTGTAGGGATGGGTGCAGTGTATAGGTACAAGCATTTTACAGGAATGCCTAACTGGTGCTGACCGCAGCCTCTAAGTTAATCACTAAAGGTTTCCCCATATTGTATTCATAAATATTGCTTTGGTACAATTGGCATCTTGTAAGTTGTGAAAGAATTAAAGAAGAATATATGGACATATATATAGAAATCTATACAAATGAATATATTATATATATATAAAATATATATATACATTTTACACATTTTCTTCTGTTGCCGACAAGTTATCGATTAAGTCACAGATATTTATTTAAATGGTTGCGAGGAAAGATAAATATTTATTTATGGTGAATGATGCGATGAAATGACCCTTGTAATGATTTCAACTTTTTTGTTGGAGTGGCGTGGTGGGTGTGGCCTTATGGCTGAGGACAACAAATAAAAGGAGTTTTCAAATGTTGTGCTTCTGCGTGACTCTTTCTTAATTGGCAGGCGACATCAGTGGTAGCTAGATTATCTGGACTAAGTATTTTGAGATGCTTTTTTAAAGGTAAACATAACCTTGGCATGCACAGTATTGGGCATTAAATATTCAAATGGTAAAAAAGCCTATTGGACTCCTAGCGTTTAATGAAGTAACTCCCATTACTCCAACGTGCTTGACATGGATTTGAATCTAATTCTGTGTTTATTTATTATTTTCTTTTTAAGGTCTCACACTTACTGACACAGTGGTGGTGATAGGAACCAGAAGTTGTGATGTGTACAACTCAAATATGGCCATTTTATTTAAAATCCAAAATGAACGGCATACAGACACGTCTTCTGAGTTTTTATATGTAAAGATTAAGAAAAGATGTTTTGTTTGAGGTCCATTTTGCCTTATAATACTTTACATGTACATGTCTACCACTAATATGTTTTAAAAAATAGTTTTATGCCAAAACTTCCGTAAAACTATCATGACATAATGTCTCAGTCATTAGGCACTGTTTATGTAACAGTTTCCTATAACAGCTTTCAGTAATTTTCATTTAGAGGCATTAAACTCTTGTTAGATGTCTGGTTCCTATCACCACCACTGTGATCAGTTCTGACTCAGTAGGTCTCTCTAGAATGGAGTATTTCACATCAAACCACTCTGAATGACTTTGTTTACAGCTTAACCATTTAATTCTGCAGATTTATTATTTTTTTGAATAGATGGAATTCCCCATTTACAGCCCATTTGGCATGTACATAGTCCTAAGCGGCGCTATCAGCTTCCAGAAGTATGTGTGGAAAGAACTGTATGCTTTGTGTGAATTGTGGAAGCTAATTTGTGGTGATTAAGGTAGCGACTGCTAGTGTAACTGAGAATGTGTACATGTGTGTGCGCGTAAGTCTGGGATGCAGTGTTATGGAGTTCCAGTCTTTGTCCACGTCTCTTTACTCCGCTCCCCGCACTTCAGCCTGTTTGTCTCATAAATAAGTAATCAAGGCCAGCTCGTGCTAATGGCTTCTGAGAAAAGTGAATACAGATGTGTGTGTATGTGTGTGCGTGTGTGTGTGTGTGCGTGTGTGTGTGTGTGTGTACATGTGCGTCTGTGTGTTCATCTGTGTGCACATGTGCACTCCAGAGAGACCCTTAATGTTCAGCATCACGGTAAAGAAAAGCTCTGCTCCTCTATATACCTCCAATCCGGCCTGATTTTCCTCTAGCTCCATAAGCATTAAAGGGGAAGGAATTCGAATTGCTCACAGTGGTGGTGATAGGAACCAGACATCTGAAGCGTTTAATGTCTCAGTCACAGAAAGTTATTGGAGTCATTATATGAAATGGCTATGAATACACCTCCTCACTGCCTGAGGCATCGTTTCATGATTGTTTGGAAACAAGTTTTTGATCTAAAACTAAAACAGTACCCATCAAAAATGAAGTTCCAAAATATTGTGCATGCCTTTGTAACAGTCTCAAATCTATAGAGTGTATGTAAAGCTCACTCACAACAATGTACATTATTAAAAAAGAAGAACAAGAAAAAAAGTGTAGGTTCACTGGTGGTTTTGGATAGTAAATAAAATGGCTATACTCATGTTGTAGACATTATGACCCTGGCTCCTATGATCACCACTGTAAAGAAATCTGAGCCTGTAATTTTCTCTACAACGAGCCACTTCACACTAAACAACTCTAATTGACTATGCTTACACCTCATTTGTTGAATTATGCAGACATTTTGAAAGATCAGTGGACTTCCCCTTTAAGTGCGCATCCTAAGATCTAAAATCCTCGCTCATTCAGTGTGTGCGTGTGTATATGTGAAGCGGAAACCACATGAATAATGCACATCCTTTCCCAACTCAGAAGCTTTTACATCTATCCTCATGTGTGTTCATCTGTACATACACTCCTCCATGTTGCTACATTCCGACAGACACAATAACTCAATCAAGTAGTCCAAACTGTGGATAAAGCCATAATAATCATAAATCAACTGTGGCCCAAATCATTATCCTCCATTTTACAGCATGTTATCTGAAGTGTGCTTGTAGCCTTTTTCCACCTAAACTTAAATAATCATTGCATGTCCTGTACTGATTATGTTTAGACTGCATTAACTCAAGACATGATGCAACTGAACTTGGGTTCATGAAGTAATTGCAGTTACAAACCTCAGTTCCAGAAAGGTTGGAACAGTATATGAAATACCAACACAAAAAGCAAACGCAGTGATTTGTACATTTTCTTTGAAAAGAAAACAGCACAAAGACAAAACAAGTCATGGATTTTAATACAGCCTCCTTGTTGTAATTAACTAGAAATTGATGTCTGCAATATAAAAAGTTGGGATGAGGCAATTTAAGACTGAGAATGTTGTGATAAAGCATCCTAAACGTGTGATGAAATCATGCTTTGTAAAAAAACCAGAGCATCCAGAAAAGGTCTAGTCCTTTACAAACAATGGCAGGTGGAGGCTCATATAAATAATCCAGCAGTTCAAGAATAATGTTCCTCTCTGAGTGATTTCACCCACTATGGCGCATCACAAAAACCATATCAAAAACCAGGGAATCTCTGTGTGTAACGAGTAACACCAAATGCACAAATGCAAGTTAGGACTGGACTATTCAGAGCAGAAGCCATATGTCAACAACATTTAGGAATGCTATTGACTTGAACAGTTGAAATGTGTATTGCGGGCCTATGAGTCAGCCATTCAGATTGTGTATAGAAATAATGGATGACGTGTTCTCCAGGCCAAGAAAAGGACTGTCCAGATTGTCACCAGCCTAAAGGATCTGTCATAGTATGGGGGTGTATTAGTGCCCATGGCATTAACTTGTATCTGTGAAGACACCATTAACACTGACAGAAATATACTCATTTTGGAGAAACATGTTGCCTTTAACACTACGTCTTTTTCAAGGATATTCATGGATAATTCAAGTTGCTAACGCCAACACCAAACCACATATGTTGCAACAGCATGGCTGCATACTCACAGAGAGCAAGTGCTAGACAGGCCTGCCTGCAGCCCAGATCAATCTCATAAAATGTACGGTGCATTGTGAAGTGCAAAATGCTACAGTGAAGGCCCTGTACAGTTGAGCAGCTGAAGACTTGTATAATGGAAGAATCTAGAATGATATCTATTAACATATATACATATGCAAATATATTTATATAAACATGTAAATATATTTATATACATATTTAAAAATATTGCATATATTTACAGAAACAACAGCTCAAACGTTATTTTTTAGTTAATACAGGTCAAACATAATTTACTAATCACGGCTTTCTGTTTTTGTTAACATTATATATATTCTAACTTTTTTGGAGTAGAGATTTGTATATCAGTCTATGTGTGTAAATGTTACGCATAAAAATGCATCCACCATTAGCTGACCTGAACCTACCTCACACAGAGAGAGTCCCATGTAATGAAATGCCTCATGGAATAAGAATGGCGCCTGCCACCAGCCAGAAAGTCAGAGTGGACTCCTTTTAGCTGCTAACAAATCTAACCCTACAGGAATGCTCCTTGCTTACTTAACCTTTAACCCAGCCAATAAAGGACAAGGAGGGATGGGGGTCAGTTGATCTTCTACCATTCTGACCCTGCTGCCCTCTGCGACCAGCAAACTCCCCTATGTGGCCCTTGTCCAGCAGGGACAGGCAGTGTATAGGACACCCCAGGGGTCAGCCTCAAAGCCACACTGAGTGGGATGGCTACAATAGTGGCTGTCAGTCAGCGTTCCATACACGTCAATCACTGTGCGATGGAGTATGAAAGCAGACTTTTTCTTAGCTGTGCTAATCCGACTGTAGGAACACCCTACTCCTAAACTGCACTTTTTACAAATTGTTTGCTTAATTTGGGGATTATGGACACTGACATCATATGTACAAACACAGTGTTTGGGAGAAAATTTGAACATTTCAAATTGTATTTGCATTATGCTAATTAGGTTTAATTGAATGCCCACAGTTTGTAGCCAGTCAATATATTGTACTGAGTAACTGTACTAATGATTTGCCAAGTCTTTCAACTCTGAGGGCCTTCAGTTTTCACTCTCATAAATAAAGAACCATCCTACAGTCGTAGTAGTTACTGATTTGCTTATAGTAGCATAGTATAGTACAGTAGTTTAGTGTATAATAGAAACGTTCAAATTCACATACACACTGGAGCAAAGCCACAGTCAAAGAATGCTGTCCAGCTGATCTGTTACATCACCCAAAGTGCACACCAAGATTTAGCTACAATGCTTTCAGCATGATGGAAGCCTTTGTACTTGTGGTGCAGAAGAAGTTTAGGGGTGAGGGCTGTTGGTTGTGCAGCATGTTGCCTCCCTGGGGGGCGGTGGAGTCTTGCAGGCTGGGGAGTGAGTTGGGGCTGTTGACAGGAGGAGGTGTGATGGAGAAGCAGGCGCCAGAGAGGGCTGACTAGGGCCAGAGGAGGCCAGAGTGGAGTTGACCCACTGGCTCTGCTTGCAGGGAGTTAGGAGACATCTAACAGTGGGCACCAGTGTCACTAACTAACTAGCAAGTGTGTTGTCCCTGCCCTTTCTTTTCTTGGTTATTATTATTTCCAAGCCATTTTTGTGGTATTTTAGGTTTATCTGGGGAAGTAACTGTAATTTAATGATGAATGATGATGGGACCTACATTTCAGTCCAGTATGAAACTGCAATGTTTGTAAGACTGACAGTCATGAGTTATATTATGCCATTTATAGATATATTACACTTGAAAACATGTTAGGACTACAATTTATTTAAATTTTCATTTATTTAGCAATATTAGTTTTAAATCAAATATATAGAATTCCAAGCACCACAGAAGTGCTCATCCTCACATGTGTAAAAGGTGAGTGAATTATTTTGAGGTAAAAAACATTTTTTTTCTGCTATTTAACTGCAACAATCAATGCATGACTATAAAATATATGATTTAAATGACATGAAAATTAATGCCAAATAAACCTGATAAAATATATATGGAAGTTGTTGTTGGATAGATAGAAATGTGGATGTTTCTGCAGAATGACATTCTGATGGAATTGACTGAACTGTTCCAGTCAACCTTACAGTAAAGTAAATACAAATACTACATGTTGTTATTGTCATTGAGTCTGGTGCCTATCATCTAACAATGTACATGTACTATCTAATGTACAATCTAATGTACACATCTGAGCTATGATGTTTCAGTCAGGGCTAACTGTCGTAATTTGAGGAAATTAGAAGAAATACTTCCTGTAAAGTTTGCCTAATGAGATTCCTTACACATTCCACTGCCAAACCTCCTCTGGTAAAACTAATCCAGCTCCAGTTTTCCTCTACAGTTTTCCTCTAAAGTTTTCCTCTAAAGCTCAATTTGAGCTGGACTAGTGTTACTACAGGAGGAGTGGTAATGTAATTCATAAGGGATCTGACAGGCCACATCGTATGGAATAATTTGTGTGTTGGAATTGAGGATAAAGGAACTGTGTCTAGGTGATTTTAACAGTTAGTCTCATCTTTCAGTTGGCAACGTCTATAAGCAGGTTTTGTTAGTACTCAAGGTTGATGCTATAACTACTACTATTACTAAAACTATTGGTCATTTGGTCTGGAATTATTATTTAGCAGACTTGTAAAAACCATATACATTGCATATTCATAACAGATTACAATTGTAGACCTTGGCTGGGTTTCCCGAAAGCATCTTAGCACTAATATGAGCTACCAGTTAAATGATCTTAAAGGGAAATGTCTACATAATTCCATCATGTAGATGTATACAAACTCAGTCAGGGCAGTTAGAAATGCTCTGTTGTAGAGAAACCAGCTGAGTCAGAATTGTTCAGAGTGGTTGTGATAGGAACAGTCAGAAGGGTTTAATGCCTCTAAAAGCTCTCTGACAGAGAATGATGAAATGGAATTATTCCACATATGCCTGAGACACTGATAAATTTAAGATAAGATGTTTGGATTAAAATGCTTTTTTCATGGTGGAGAGGTAAATGCAGGGTATTGTGAAGCAAACCAGTCCCCAAAGAAGAATGACTTTTTTCAGATTTACTACTACTTTACCATCATCAACATTACATATAAAAACTTAAGACACATGCAAATTCACTGGACATATTGGACAGTAACTAAAATGGCTATATTTGCATTGTAATCATCATGACCCCTGGTTCCCGTTACCACCACTGTAAAGAAATCAGTAAGTTTTTCTACAATGCACCATTTCACATCAAGCCACTCTTAATGACTTTGTTTCCATCTGAGCAATTAAAGTATGCAGAAATGTTGAAAAATCAGTGGAATTTAACACTAAAGAGCATTTGGGAAACTTTGCCTCTGTTGGCAATCACTCAAATTACAGCACCTCCCCAGGTAAAAGTAATTCAGCTTGAATAGGGCTCAGAACCTTGCAGTAGAATGAAAAGCAAAGCCATACATCAGCAAGGCCAAAACAAGCGGGTCTTCACTGTGGACTAATGAGACATCAGAGACGTGCTGGGGAATTTGGGAGTTAAGTTCACTGTGGCTCATGTTGTATTTTTCCCCCCCTCATGGTCTCAGAGAGGACCCATCTGCACTGTGGTGAATGGTTAGAAGCCGGTGGTGGTGGTGTGTTAAAAGCGTGTGAAGTATGTTTAACGGAGGGGTGTGTGTGAGGCTGAGGAGGATCTGTGGATCCTGCTCCTCTCATGTGGCCAATGGGACCTGGGAAAGAGGAAGTTTGGGAGAAATGGGAGATTTCCTCCCTGTTAAATGGTTCCCACTAAATTGCTTTCAAACATGTGGGTTTTTGCACAGTAAAGCTTGAGATTGCTTTTTCCCATCTGGGCGATGACACTAATTATTCAGCTCTCCTGGATAAGTGTGATTCGTCTGGATAAATAAATAAAAAAAATCACCCCATAAAGTTGTCATAATTTACAAATAACATAAATGAAGTGAAGGAAGTTGTATTTGTTGGAAGTTATAAAATATAAAGAGGTATAAACTAAAAAAGGCCCTCGATCTGGAGCCGTCAGAGTGGTAATAGGCCCCGGCTTGGTGCTGAGGTATGTGCTGAGAGACGGGGAGGTGGATAAATGGCGTGTGAGGCAGGGGAGTCGGAAGAGAGTGAGAGAGAGAGAGAGAGAGAGATTGAGAGCGGGGAGGAGAGGAGGAGGTTTGTTTGCAGGCCTGCTGGGTGGCTGAGTGCGGACAGCTGGAGGAGGAGTTGATGGGAATGGTATCTGCGGGGTCAAGGGTTGGCGCAGAGAGCTTTAACACACTTCCGCTGCCGGCCCCACGGCCCTGCGCTCTCTGGAATTCAGCTCTCCTCCACCTCCCACTCGCAGTGCGTGTGTCTCACTTTCACATTCTGCGTTTTAACAACAACACCGTTAAAAAGTTTATGATCACTAGCCAGTGTACATGAAGCATCTCAGAGTCAGAGCCCTGATCTAGGATCAGATTCTCCTCTTATTTACTACTTACAGGAACCTATTCTACATCAGCACTCTTTCTCTGAGAAGCTTCAGGAAGACCTCACTGTTTTGATGATGTAGAACCAGATTTTTTACAGAAGCATTTTGTTGTTGGTACTATGCAACAGTAGGTTTCAAATAATTAGATGGAGGTAGCCTTCCGCCCGAAGACTGCTGGGATAGGCTCCAGCAACTCCCCCCCTGATGGAGAAGCAGCTTAGAAAATGGATGGATGGATGGATGGATGGATAGATGGAGGCAGGAAGTCTTATGTGTGGACAGTTGTATACAATTCGGTAATGACAGATAAAGTTGTAGAGCATCAAGAATTGAGTTTTAATAATAGTTTTTTTCTTATTGCACCAAACAGTAACAATATTACAAAAAACCTTTCATTTCTACTATTAGTGATAAACATTATCACGTCTTTAAAGTAGATAGATGTAAGGTGCTCAATTAATAAAGTTGTTGTAACAAAATGAATATCCAGAATGCCTCATATTTGAAAAGTAACTTGAAAAGAATTTTTTCTAAATGGATAATTACAACATATTTATAATTTCATTATGTCTTGTCTCCCTGAAAAAAGGAAATTCATCTGAAGATGCAGTACTTTAAACTGTCTATAAACTTGCACTATATTTGAACATTCACCAATTGCTTAGAGATGTTCAAATTATTAATTATATAAAAACTTATTACATAACTTGTTACATAACATGGTTAATGTGACAATTTTTATTGATGCATTCGTTATGAAATTTTAACATAATGTAAAAGGGTAACTGTTTATTTTTTTTTTTCAAATTTTTAGTAAATAAAACCACAAAAATGCTGTAAGTGGGCTTCAAGGGGAAAAATAAATAAAAGGAAAATTTAAGATACAGACCTTTTAACAAACTTTCTGTTGAAACTCTTAATTCTTACAGCGTCAGGGTTAGGATTAGGATTAGGGCCAGGGTTAGAGTTATCTGAAGTGAATTAAATGGATATTTACCTGAACGTATGTTAAAGGAAAGGTAAGTATTTACAAAACTCTCCCTGTGGGCTATCAAAATAACACATTTCTGAAAATGTTAAAGAAATGTTGAAAAAAAAAGCAAAATATGATTTCAAAGATCACTGCTCATCCAGTAAACCCCACCCACCACCCCCCAAGCCACAAAACACATACACACACACACACACACACACACACACACACTTACTTCTATGTGGCACATGTGGTTGCTCTGTGCTCTGAGGCCTAAATGCATATCTCTGGGTGTGCCAGGCTCTTTTCTCTCCCCCCGTCAATCAATGACGGCATAGATCTAGTGCTTGCACTGCAGTATAGATCTGTCCAGGCCAATCCATGCAGGCCTGTCATTTCAGCAGCGGAACTGCTGAGGGCTCCTCTCCCTCCCAGCTGCCTGCGTATCGAGTGCCTGCATTTTTCTCTCCTCTCTTCTGATGGCCCCGACTACAGCCACGCAGAGGCCAAACTATGATGGGGATAATATCTGTTATTTGGCCTCGGCCAGAGCTGTGGCCCACACTGCACTACCATTAAAGGACATTAGTGTGTATGTGGGTGAGTGAAGGAAAAAGAGAGAGAGCGAGAGAGAGAGAGAGAGAGAGAGAGAGAGAGAGAGAGGAAGACACGGTCTATGTCTGTGGTGGAGCTTGTGAGTCCAGTGAGCACACACAAACACATATTGCTGGAGAAAGAGTAGGGACGAAAATCGCCGTGCAGATGTTCTCGATTGTGGTGATCCAATATCCTCTTCTGTTCCGCTGTTTTTTTGTTTTTTTTTTAAAGAGGGCTGTTAAACAGCTCCCCGGGGGGCTGCGCACAGAGAGATTCTCACAGTGATAGAGCTCCACTGGGTCCTCTGAGGGTTACCCTGCTTTATTTTGGACTGAGTTTGCTCTCCTCTGGGTTTCGGAGTAGGTCATGTGACTCCCAGTATACTGCAGTATGCTGTTGGGAGCAATGCATGTCATCTGCTGTTTTGTAAAGGACATTGATTTACAGTGATAAATAGGTAATTAGACAGTACTGTGTAAAAGTCTGAGACCACCCTTCATTTGCTTAAATTCCAGACAAAATGGCCTTAGGACATTTAGCTGAAATGAAGGGTGGTCTCTGACTTTTGCACAGTACTGTATATCATGCCTTACAGAAGAATGGGTTGAAAATAAAGATTACAGTCTCTAAACCATAAGTATACGCTGACACACCACTAACAAGTCAATGTAAAAATGTGTTCATGTAGTTACACTTAACAACTCCAAACCTTTCTTTCACTGCTGTGTGTGTGTGTGTGTGTGTGTGTGTGTGTGTGGGTGGGTGTGTGTGTGTGTGTGTGTGTACAAGAGCGTGTAAGTAATCCTTGGTGGTTAAAGGCTGGAAACAGGAAAGGCTGTTGCATTCCTTGCATTTTTCAAAATGTTGCAAATTGCTGAACACATCGATTTGGCCGGACGTAGCTACCAAGCTGGGGGCAGGGGTGTGATGAGGGGAGAGCAGGACTGAGTTTCTGCTCACTAAATCATGTTCCATATTTCAGGCCCATTCATGACAGACAGTATTAATAAATACATACAATCAGCCATCACAAACTTCAAAATATATAGAAAAATCTGTCTGTTGACCAATATTTCTAAATGTTTGTATAATCCCATGCTTAAGAATGTGAACAAAGTCATTCAGAGTGATTTGATGTGATTTCTTTACCATGATAGTGATAAGGACCAGTGATCCCAATGTCTACAACACACTTTTATTTACTATCCAAAGTGACCAGTGAAACTGCACGTGACTCCTGAGTTTACAAATGCTGACAATAGCAAAATAAATAAAATAAATAGTGGTAAATCAGAAAAAAAGTTTTCCTTGGAGAATATTTGGCCTTACAGCACCCTGCATGCACCTCTTTGCCTTGATTGTTCTTAGAGCACATTTTTGGCTAAAAACTATCATAAAACAAAGCTTCAGGCATCAGGCAGCTTTTTCCAACGTGCACCATTTCATGCCATAACTTTCTATGATGTAGCTTTTCGAGTCATCGAATGCTTCAAACAGCCTCTGTTCTTCTGGCAAGGCTTTATACCAGATGTTGGAACATGGCTGTGAGGATTTGACTGCATTCAGCCATACAGCATTAGTGAGGTGAGGTACTGATGTTGAATGATTAGTTCTGGATCTACCATGGAGGTACTGGATGTCACTCCATCACTCCAAAGAACACAGTTGCACTGCTCCATAGCCCAATGCCAGGAGGCTTTATACCACTTTAGCCAACACCTGTCAATAAATAAAAATCAGGTTCTGTAGTCAACTGTAGTGGAACTTCAAATCCAGCAACTACCAGCACAGAATCTGAAGTATATTAGGTGCTTCTATTTTTGGGATTCTTTTAGTGCAAAATACAGTGTTAAGTTCAAAAAGAGACAGAAAACTAGAGCAGCAGTCCAGGTGCTGAACCAACACAACAGAATGAAATCAAACACAAAAAGAAAATGGCTAAAGCTTAAAGTGGCCCTGTAATACTTCAGATGAAGTAAATGTATTGTATGAAAATACTCAGAGTTCAAACCCATTCAAATTTTGCTTAAGTGCATGTAAATTCTAGCCACCTCTGACCACTCATAACCACGTCTTTTACTGACAGGCCAACATATTTTGCTTTATGATTGATTGGACACTAGTCACAGATTTACTTCGTTGCCATGTCAAGTTCATGCCCTCCAGTAAAAGGAATCTATGCTGTCTTGGCACCATGATTAAATGGACCAGGTTAGGGACACCATTTAACTGAAGTGGCTGCTAAAACATGTATTAATAAACAATTTATCAATTTGAGGCTTAAGGTGTTACACCTTTTACTGAACTGCAGTAGTAGAAGAGATGATTCTGAACTTTTTGGGGCTCTAAGTGAACTACAAGAGAGAAAACTGTACATCAAAATGATTAGTCAAAAGGATTCAACAAATAGAAAGACTGAAGCCAAAACTGTGAATATTTGCAGATCACTAGGACTCTTTATGCAACTGTAACCACTACAGGTGATTCATAATATCTTTTTGTTTTACCGATGTTTATTAAATCTGTTCTTAGCATTGCATTGATCCCTCCTGCTGAAGTAAACAAAGAAAAGAAGAAGGAAAATACTACTCTATAGAGTAAAGAAGGTACAAATTCGATTCTAAGTCTGCACTATTGTTATTTTAACTACTCCAAATTGCTGGTTTGAAAATTAAACTATAGTTCAGTTTTTGAGATGAATTACATATATTACATTTCAAAGGTGTAGTCTATGTAATATACTACACCTTTGTATAATATTCCCAGTATAAGACACTTTCACTATTTCTATATACGTATTTAATAATATGTAATCATGGGTAAGAGGTTTACATTTTTAGCATTCACGAAAAACTCTACTTCCACTGTTTGTGATACTGAGTTACAAACTGAGACCCAAACCTCAAGGTGGCATTTAAGTTATCCCCTCAAACTATCGCTGTTATTAATGCTATTTCATTTAAACAAGTGTTTACCAGTACAAGGATGACTGGAACAATTAACCTGCCTTTAGAATCCTAAACCTGTCCTGTGGTAGTGTGAAAGCCCAGCATCCCTCTCATCCCTCTCTCTTCTGGTGATCTTTTGGTGGCTTAATGTTAATGTTAGCTACGTGTAGCTATTTTGTAGCCAAATAATTTGTCATAACTAAATTTACACCATGAAAAACATAGAAATCTACATAAAAATACTCAACCTTCTACTAAAGACTAAATAAAAACATTATAGGTATTCATGGAAGTAGCTAAGTTACCTTTAGGGCCTGTTTGCATCTTGCATTTACATGCATTTTCAGTGTATGCATAAGTGTTGACATGCTTTTTACGCAGAATAAACACAATGAAATCTCACCTAGTCACACTGGGGACATGTTTTACTGAAAAGTTCTAGCCAAAGTTTATCCAGACACAATCCGGAAATGAAACACATGTTAATGCAGGATGTGTTAAGTTTAATTGCTGTCTGCTAGCTTGGCTAATCTTGCTATCCATGTTATTGTTGATATAGACCAATTTGGAGTGGATGTCACTGTTATGTCACTTGCAGGTGCATTAACATTAAGGTTGACAAAAAACAGAAACGTGGATCTAAACAGGCTAGGCCCACGGAAAAATTACAAAAATGTCTTGTTATGCTGCTGAATAGAAATGGAACAGAAATATAAAAAAAATGACTTTCATTTTTATAGAATACTATTGTCAAAGATGCCATTTGACATGCTTGCTGTGTCTATCCTTTCCACCTCAACCTTAAAAAGCAGCGCAGCTACATGGTCGCATGGATTCGTAACTGTGCTGCTTTGCCTGCATTAGTGCATGAATTTCAATAGGTCTAGATAATATTCAGTTGGGATAGCCACTGAAAAATTAGTAGTTGGTTACTTTGTATCTACTTTCACAAAATTTGTAGCTAGCTACAATTTAGCTACTTTTCCAGAAAAAGTAGTGCGCTACTTTTTAGCTACTTTCATAGTGCAATTGTCAGAACGTTTGTTTGTGAATCGCCACCTGACACACCAAACAGGCCCAACTGACAGTGTGAACAAGACACTGCATTTAATCCTGTGCCAGAAACAAACATTCAGTTGAAAAGCTGCAAATATACAAAAAGATCACCAGAAAGTTTAACCAACAATCAAACTGACACAGCCAAAGGCGTGATATCCAACAAACATTAAGACTAAAAGCAAAGTCAGTCATTCCAGGTTTTTCCTAACAAAAATCAACAAAAATAACTGAATACAAACCAGAGGATTTTGTGCAAAGTGTTGTCAACTGTTGAAATAAAACTGCCCAATTTCAACATTTCAGCAGGATTCACTGATCAGGAATAACATCATGACCACCTCCTTGTTTCAATGCTCATCGTCCATAGGTCCACTGTGTAGTTCTACAGTTACAGACTGTAGTCCATCTGTTTCTCTGCATACTTTGTTAGCCCCCTATTACCCTGTTTTTCAGTGGTCAGGATCACCATGGAGAGCAGGTACTATTTGGGTGATGGGTCATTCTCAGCACTGCAGTAACGCTGATGTGGTGGTGGTGTGTTAGTGTGCTGGTCTGAGTGGATCAGACACAGCAGAGATGCTGGAGTTTTAAACACCTCAGTGTCACTGCTGGACTGAGAATAGTCCACCAACCAAAAATGTCCTGCCAACAGTGTCCTGTGACCACTGATGAAGGACTAGAGGATGATTACCTCATACTGTACAGCAAGAGATGTCGTCTCTGGCTTTACATCTACAGGGTGAACCATCAATGCAGGTGCATCTAATAGAGTGGACAGTGAGTGGACACAGTGTTTAAAAGTCCACTGTGGTGTCTGATCCACTTGTACCAGCACAACACGCACTAACACACCACCACCACCACATCAGTGTTACTGCAGTGTGGAGAATGATCCACCACCCAAACAGTACCTGCTCTGAGGGTCCATGGAGGTCCTGACCACTAAAGAACAAAGTAAGAGGGGTCTAACAAAGTATGCAGAGAAACAGATGGACTACAGTCTGTAACTGTAGAACTACACAGTGGATCTATACAGTAAGTGGAGCTGATAAAATGGACAATGACCATAGAAACAAGGAGGTGCTCATAATGTTATTCCTGATCATCATATGTACAAACATTCACATTCAGAGTCTTTATTAAACTTCAGCAACACTTCAGCCTCAAAACCCTCATCACTGACTCTGACTCTGTTTGGGGTGAGAATCAGGCCTGAATAATCTCTCCACTGCTGCAGAGCTGCTCCACAGCAGAACCAGATTTCCAGGTAAAATAACATAATAATCCTCCTGTGCTGTAAAATCGTTATAACACACAAGGCTGGAGGTTAGGGATCTGGCCCTGTGACCGGAAGGTTGCCGGTTCGATCCCCAGGGCCGACAGTCCATGACTGAGGTGTCCTTGAGCAAGACACCTAACCCCCAACTCCCCCCTGGCGCCGTGGATAGGGCTGCCCACCGCTCCGGGCAAGTGTGCTCACTGCCCCCTAGTGTGTGTGTTCACTAGTGTGTATGTGGTGTTTCACTTCACGGATGGGTTAAATGCGGAGGTGGAATTTCCCCGGTTGTGGGATCAAAAAAGTATCACTTTAACACAGTTTTCACAATAAATGGTGTTAAACGCTGGACTTAACGCATAACTGCTAATTCACCAACCTTTAAGGCTGAAGACTGACGCACAGACTGCTGGACACACAGCAATGCAGAGAATGAAGCTGCAGAGAGAGAGAAGACGAACACCGATCATTTGGAGACGAACGGACTTATTTACATTTATAATCACTCTGGTTTGCTGATTTGATGCGTTTAATCTGCAGCAACTTGCGAAACTTAAGTCAGCTTCACGTTCCTCTGCTTCTGATTCGAATTCTCCCGTTCCACCTTAAATGGCACAGCAGTACAATCTGGCGCCTCATGCACAATTTAAGGTGGAACGGGACAATTCGAGCGAGAAGCTGGAGGATGAGAAGCGACTTCAACCCCATAAAAAGTCAAACACTGAGAGACATTTTACGGGAAAGTTGTGGAGACGTTTCCTGAGATGTGAGAAAAGTGGCTACAGCTGAGCTGAAGGTTAAAGCAGAGCAGAGCAGGTCTGGGTTTGGGTTTATGTTCCAGCCCGTATTACAACATCAGCTCGTACTGAGACAAACTTACAGCCAAGAGGGTAAAACGGACAGAAACGTCGAGCCTCCCAAGGTGGGTTATTTGATTTTGGCTGAAAGGGCAAAACGGCTCTTCTTAACATTTCGGTTGCGACCCCTGAGTTAAGCCTGCTAGTAAGGGGTGATCAGCGCGTGGGGCGAGCGCGTGCCCGTTTGCTCGAGCTGTCCGCGGCTAGGTCAGTCGCCTCCAGGCCAGTGAATGGCCGCCCTCTGTGGTTCAGTTTTCCCGGGTTGTCTGAAGCCTGTGGCGAAATTATAGCGAATATTATCGATATAGCTACACAAAAGATTGTAGCAGCTACTAGCTACAAATATTTGTTGGTAACTATAAAAAGTAACACGCTACTTCGCTGCTCCCCCAATCCTGATTAAATTCACATATGCAGTTTATAGAGGGGATACTGTATTAGCCTCAGCTACCTGCTACAGGTGACAGCTAACTGTATTACCCCCACATTACTGCTAGAAAGTGGTAGCAGCACTAGTTCCAGTGATTTACATTGTTCTAATATACATCCAAAAGTGCAGTTTGCTATCAGTATATATATATATATATATATATATATATATATATATAGTTGCTTGATTTCTTTCTGATAGCCCACGTCTTGTATAAGTGCGTTTTACATCCCTTTCGCTAGCTAGGAAATAGGTTGGTCCATAATGCTCAAACAAAAACATTCAACAAATCCTAGTATTCAATGCCCTGGACATGAGAGCAAAGTACAAAATTGTGTGCATAAGAGATTTGTTTGCCTTCAGCTTTTCCTTGTTGTAGATGTTGGGTTTATCCACAAGGTATTTGTATTTGACTGTAAATTTGGCCATTTAGTTGGATCCTGACCCGACAGTGAGTAGAGGTCAGGAGGAAAGGCTAAGGGTTAGCTTATTAGTGAATGGCAACCTCTGTGCTAGCAAACCGTTAAAATAACTGGAGAAGGCATCTGGATGATCTGTATTCCTCCACCTGACACCTCTATGCTAACTCACTTTCTGCCAGCCGTGAAGCTCTGCCCACAAAACACGTCACATCAGTTTACAAACACAAACATGGCCTATTTGTAAGAGTGTTTGGGGTTGGGGTGGGCTGTAATCAGACTAAATTACACCACTACCTCAAGTTTTGTTCGACTTGTGTTAAGATAAGATAAGATAGACTTTTATTATCCCACTGGGGGAAATTTGCATAATAAAAGTCTATCTTATCTTATAGCTATTGTAACTGAAAAGACTGAGGTTTGTTTTTAGGGCTGTTACATTTAGGCCCAAATAACAGTAGAGTAGACTAAGGTAGTCTAAGCTAAAGTTGGTTTGTTGTGGCATAGTGCGGCAGTCATTTAGCCAGTTTCAGCTTACTTAGCTTCTAAGCTAGTGTTAATACTGTAATTAATACTTTACTAAATTAATACTGTTAATACTTGCTGTGAATATTGTCCTTCCGGTGCTTGTTATGTCTGTATAAATAGGACAATAGGAAGGGAAAAAGGAAAAGTACGCTGGAACAGATGTTTACTAATGTAAAGATTTCCAGCCATTGAAGTCACTGAATTGTCTTCATTCTGATACTATTTTAGATATTTCATGACATAGTGGGGGTGGTTGGGGATGTTTGTGTAACGTTCCTGATGATAAAAAACACCATATGGTACTGTCTAACCCATAAGGTGAGGATGCTGACAGCATATTGGCCTATTCACACTTTGTTTGGGACTTTTGAAAGGATATCGGAAGAACAGATTGGAAGTGCTTTAGTCACCGGAGCCTAGACGATTAGTCAGCTCACACCACTCATTGCTCTAGCAGCTCAGTCTGAATGAACCCAATGGCTCAGATAGAGGAGAGAGAGAGAGGGAAAAAGGAAAGAATAGATCCTGTCACTTCCAGCAGGAGAGGGTGAGGGGGTGTGTGATGAATGTGAGCTCAGTTCAGAGCAGGAAGGCTGTCATGTTCAGGGCAGCCTTTGTGGTGGTGTGTCCACTGTCCTTGCACGTCTGCACATGAATGCTGGGCTGGTGTCTGGGGGAGGGGAGAGCGTTTGGCCCACTAAGTCTGAGGCTCTGTCCATCTCATGAAGAAAGAGGTCTGGGGTGAATTATTTAGTGTACTCTATCTTAGCAGCCGGTCGTTTTCCACACCTGCTCTGCCCACGAAGGTTAAGTGCAGGGCTCCGTTCAGTAGAGGCGAGTCTACTAACAGTGGAATGAAAAACAGAATGATGGCGTAGTGGCCGGAAAGACAAGGAGGGAAGTTCAGGATGAGTGTGCAATGACGCGCTTACTTAATCAGTTCCATGTAGTGACGTTTATTATTATGTGTCTTCCTTCAGGTGTCCTTATGATATGCGTAAACTAAGCTGTGATGAAGAGTAAGGATGTCACAACTGCACAAATGATCCCAGTTACTGTGGTTAAAGTGTACTTTATTGACCATGCATGTTCCTTTACTGGTCACTAAATACAGTAAGAACTGCTGAAGCTCATATTAATTTATATACATTTACTGCCAGTGTTTTTGCATTAGTCCTTGTCTTTTTATTTAAGGCCTCTTAGTTCATAGTTTTCCAGTGACGTGCTGAAAGTTTTGTGCATGGTTTGTTATTGTTCAGTCCATGTTCATTGTCTGGTCTTTTGAAAAACACAGTTCAACTAATTTAATCATAAAAATAATAATCAGATTATTTAATTAATAAGTCATTTAATTTGTAGTGTTAGCTGTAATCAGAAAAGACATACGCACATATGCGCCTGATAATCAGAAGTACAGCTGTGAATAAAATCTGTTATTTTAACACAGTTGCCAGTAGTAAGTAAACTGATATTTTATTATCGGTTTATAATATTTAAAAATGTATAAAATTTAAAATATATTATATGTTAAAATATTTTATTCATGCAGGAATCATGTACACACAAAGTCATCCCATTAGTTTTTTCAGTGTAGACAAAATAAGATTAACTAGCCATGGCTGTTGCCTACATTCCTATCTATCTTTGAACAAGAGCAGGTTTTTAGCATACACTGTAATTCATGAAAATCTAATATAAAATTGATCAAGTTCATAAAAAGAATAATAAAACTATGATGGCTTTTGAAAACAGCCCAACTCTATGATGCATGCACTGAACCTCCAATCATCTTGTAACCAATATCTTCTTCTTATGTTTTGCATCAGACAGCCACATCCATGCAGCCCTCACTTCCCGATGCTTCACACCATCCAGGAAAGCGGCGCCTGCTGCCAAGCGGGAAGAGCGTCAGTGGCTGAAAAAGCCACCGGGAGGAAGTTGGAAAGAACACGTTTGATGTCAGCGCCAGCGTATTTTTGGGCCCGGCAAGGAACAAAAGGGCCGGTATATTTAGCGGTGGTCAGGAAGCAGGCCGAGAGTAGGGCTGGGGGGTTCAGTGGAGACCTCGCCGACTTTCCCACACTACCCGGCCGGAAACAGCCCATGACAGCTGCTCCACCAAGAGGCCCCAGGTCGCCTGTTAGGGGAGCCATGGAGCTCAGAGGAAGGAAGAGGTTATACAGCCACCCCCTTGACCCCCCCCCATCAACATCCCAGCTTTCTCAGAGTGACCAGCTCTAGAACTTCCCCCATGATGCACCACTGCAGAGGAGAAGAGGTCTGTGGGAATGTTATGCACATTCTTTAGAAGACGAAGGCCAGGGCCTTAGTTCAGCAGAGTCCCATCGCAAGCTGTCACTAGGAGTGTAACGATATCATCAACTCACTGTTCATTTCATGATACAGGGTTCATGATATTTTGAACAAAATTTGAATAAATAAAAATAAAAACAGCTGAATCCATGTTGTTAATAAAAAAATTATCATATTTTTATAAACCATAATCAAGTTTTTTTGGCTTAAAACTGAGATCAAGATTCTCACTTATGATTCAGAGACGCACCCGGATTTGTGGAATGATATACACATTTATACATATTTGTACAGAATGAACATGAAAAGGGCAATTTGTTGGTCTATAAAGTGAAAAAAAAGTACGCACATTCACTTTAAATTTGATTTTAAATAGTAGAAAAAATAAAACAATAATTGAGGCATGTAAAAAGGTTTGGACACCCTAATAGATCAGTACTCAGTACATTTTAACAAAAATTTCCCCCAGTCTTCTTGCAGAGAGCTTCTGGTTCTGCAGTATTCTTGAAACGTTTTGCATGCACAGTGTGTTTAAGATCTTCTGACAGATTTTTAATGATTTTCAAGTAAAGGAACTGTGAGGGCCATTCCCAAACCTCTGAGCTGAGTTTTTCGAAGTAGTTCATAGTGGATTCTGAGATATGTTTTGGACTGCTGTCCTATTGTAGAAGCCAGCCTTTTTCCAATTTTAGTTTCTTGACTGTGTTAAATTAGTTGTGTTAAATTAGGTATTTATAGAATCCATTCTTTTATCTACCCATGAAATGTTTCCTGTGCTACTTGCTGCCATACAACCCCAAAGCATATTAGCTCCACCCCCAAGTTGGTGGTCTTTTCATCAAATGCTGATTCTTTTTTTCTCTAAACACTCCTTTGGTGATGTTACTTCACCAGTCCATAAACTTCATTTACGAAATGTTTCTGGCTTGCCTTGCTTTTCTGGACAGCATATGAACAGTTCTATGTGAGAGTTTTCTTGGTCTTCCAGCTCTTGCCTGGACTTTCTCCTTATTAATAACATTATGAACAGTGGAAATTGCTAACTGGAAGCACTTTGAAATCTCTTTCAAAGCCTTTCCATATTTTGTAGGCATTAGTTAGCTTCATTTTCAGACCGTCAGCCAACTAATTAGAGGAGCTTATGGTTGATAAGAGTTATCACAAGGTTTGTGCCAGAGAATTTATTCTGCTTTGGGAGTGTCATCAGCTGACAATTCCTAATGGCAATTCTTGATCTGCCTAACTAGTCCTCATGAGTCAGTTAAGGCCTAATGAGTTAATTCCTATTTCTGAGACTCTACAAAAGCCAAGGTGTCTATAGTTTTGCACATGCTGCAAAAATGTACAACCCCATTTCCAAACAAGTTGGGACACTGTACAGAATGTAAATAAAAATAGAATGAGATTATATGCAAATCATGTGAATCATATTTTAAAGGAAAATACTACAAAAAAAAACATCAAAAGCTGAAACTGAGAAATTTTATTGTTTTTTGAAAAATATATGACCATTTGGAATTTGATCCCAACAAACACGTTCCAAAAAAGTTGGGACGGGGGCATGTTTACTGCTGTGTTTCTTCACTTTTTCTTTTAACAACACAGTAAGTTTTTGGGAACTAAAGAGACCAACTGCTGTAGTTTTGAAAGTGAAATGTTTTCCCATTCTTGTTTGATAATAGGATTTCAGTGAATCAACAGTTCAGGGTCTCCTTTGTCATATTTTTAATTTCATAATGCGCCAAATGTTTTCAGTGCTGAGAGGTCTGGACTGCAGGCAGGTCAATTTAACACTCAGACTGTTTTAATACAGATCCATGCTGCTGTAATACATGCAGAATGTGCTTTGGCATTGTCTTATGCCTATGCCATGGACACAATGCCATGGACACAATGTTCATGATTTTCAAATGTTGAATTATCAGACACTATTCCACTTCTGCTCAGTCCATTTTAAATGTGGATGCAGTGATGAACTATGTTCATAGACAATGATTATCCAAGGTTTTTCTGAGCCCATGCACTGATTTCCACTGTTTTTAATGCAGTACCACCTGAGGATTACAGCCAGCAAATACTGGTCTTTGGCCTTGTCCCTTGCATATAGAGATTTCTCCAGATTCTCTGAATCTTATAATGATATTATATACTGTAGATGATGAAAAGCAAAAGTTCTTTGTTATTGTACACTGAGAAACGTTATGCTTGAATTGTTGCACTATTTGATTGTGCAGTCTTTCACAGAGTGGTGAACTCCTCCACATCTTTACTTCTGAAAGACTCTGCCTCTCTGGGATGCTCTTTTTCTGGAAATGGGGTGTTTGCATCTTTACATGTCAGCAATTAAGAAAATATTTAATTTGTCCACAGTGCCCAAGCATTTGCACACAACTGTATGTGTATATTAAAGTCTTATGTTAGATAAGATCCTAGGAATAGCAAAGTCTGCATACTACCTGTTCAGGAATTAAGTATAAAGTATAAAGTTATATACATAGATTGCTTTATAAAGGAAGTCAAATATAATTTAAACAAAATTGCAAATGAATATAAAAAAAATTCTGGTTGTAAACCAAATGTGGAGCTGCTGCAAAACTTCAAATGTCTGTGTTTGAGCTGGAACTGCCATAAGTATATAACTAACTAACTAATAATATCTCAAATCTCATAAGGCCGCTCATAGAAATGAACAGTACTGTAACTGTGGTTAGACCTCATCACATGTACGTTATTCACACTATGAGGTGATGTGGGACAGAACTGATGCTTTTCTTGAGTCAGATTGCTCTGAGAAAGTAATTGAGATCATCAGTTTTTAGGGATCAGCAATGTTGTGGAGAATATCAAAATATCAAAACTGCAATATTTCTCACCAATACTGTGTTACTGTGATTAAAGCGGCAGTTATTTTCTGTAATTCAAGATGCAGGCCTGGTTTATTAGCTTAGAAGACCACTGTCCATTTTTTACTTAAGGCATGAATGCTGCACATAGAATGCTGAAGGTAGACTTCCAGTTGTGTTTATGTGGTCATCTGCACAGGTTGCTTCTCATTGGTCTTACTCATCTACAGACTGCTCATAAGCTCAGACTTATAATGCTACATCTAAAATCAAGCCCAGGCATTAAACACTGACATTGAGCATGCTGTACTGAAAAAAAGCATTAAATGTACATAATACAAACATGTACACAGCTTACAATCTCTGTTGTGAGGGTTTAGTGACATCACATGTTGTTAATATCATGACCGTTTAATTCAGGCACTCCTTATCATTCCGCTTGGTGCATTTGTACGTATGTTGTTGAACCTGGGCTCGTGCTCCGGCTTAACATAATTTAGCAGCATGCTTGTTCCTGACACATTTCCTCTGCAATAGGAAACTCAGTATTGGGTTGCAGTTTCATTTATTTATTTCATTACGAGAGCCGAGGTTCAGTAAGATGATGATGGTTGCTGAAGCATTTCCTCTGTATTCTTCCTTTGATAATGATGACTATACCATTACATTTTTTGGAGACGTATCTGTTTTTTATATTTTCAGAGACAACCAGATTATTCTGGGAAAACAGTGAACTGAAGGAAGAAAGTAAATGACAGAGGAATGAACTTTAAATAAACTCTGGGAAGGATAAGAGGACAAAAGCGAAACACGAGAATGCAGAACAGACAGAATGTTGAAGTTTACTTGATTAAACGTGATTACTGAAAAGAAAGTGATCAAACTTACTTTCTCAATGAATTGACAGTAGCAGTTTGAAAGATGATAATGTGTGTTTCAGATCCTTCTACTGATCTCTTTCACAGTAAAAAACAGAGTCTTTTATACATATTTGCCATGGAGTGTTTCATGTGTTTTTCAGTAGCCTTTTAAATGGATTCATTGTTTATCTTTTTACAGTACAGCATTTTGGGTTTATGAATGGTTATGTATGGTTTGTAATTGTTAAGTCTATTTTTATTAGATTTTTTTTTAAATACATTTGTTCAACTGTCTGAATAATAGGTAGATTACTCAATTACCAGTATAATTTCATAGTGGCAGCCCTAAAAGTAGAAAGGCTATCCCTAATTGCACTTAAGACTCAGCTGTCACTTCACTGTAATGAATACTGGAAGTTATGAACAATAAACTAAGGTTGCACCGATAAGGATACCCAATACTGGCTTGCTTTAGCCTTTAGCTAAGCAGTCCACTAGCCTCATTGCATTGCGCCTCTGTCAGTTAGCAACATCAGAACAGTGCTGTGGTCCCTTGGCCTTGTTGCTGAAAAATCCACTGAAAACAGCTGCTAATGGCAGTGTGAATGACTGTAATAGCTACTGAACCCTAGAAGACGCAACAGGGTGTCTGCAAATGGGTCCTGAATGAATAGGGTTATTTATAACCATTTGTCAGGGACCTTCCTTTAATGTTGGAAAGCAGAAGGATGCAGTCCATTAAAAAATTAAAGAAAACTTATCAGTATCTTTCCAAATTCTACTGCAAATGGGTTTTGGGCGGGAGAGAGGTAGCATTATTGCTACTGAGTGCTGACTGGTTGGCATTACTGCTACTGAGTGCTGATTGGTTGGCGTTATTGCTACTGAGTGCTGACTGGTTGGCATTACTGCTACTGAGTGCTGATTGGTTGGTGTTATTGCTACTGAGTGCTGATTGGTTGGCATTACCACTACTGAGTGCTGATTGGTTGGCGATATTGCTATTGAGTGCTGATTGGTTGGTATTACTGTTACTGAGTGCTGATTGGTTGGTATTACTGCTACTGAGTGCTGATTGGTTGGTGTTATTGCTACTGAGTGCTGATTGGTTGGCATTACTGTTACTGAGTGCTGATTGGTTGGTATTACTGCTACTGAGTGCTGATTGGTTGGTGTTATTGCTACTGAGTGCTGATTGGTTGGCATTACCACTACTGAGTGCTGATTGGTTGGCGATATTGCTATTGAGTGCTGATTGGTTGGTATTACTGTTACTGAGTGCTGATTGGTTGGCGATATTACTATTGAGTGCTGATTGGTTGGTATTACTGTTACTGAATGCTGATTATGCTGTTATAAACTCCTATCAGAGCCGGATTATGAAGAGCCCGGCCACTTCCTATTCCCCCGTTATATAAAAAACAGCAAAGGGCGTCTTCGGAGCGAGTTTTCAATGAATGGGAGTAAATGGCGCTCAATGGCTAAAAATGAGAAGTGAAAATAGTTTCTAATCACTCATCCTGAACGTTTCTTTAATTTTAGAAAGTAGAAGGATGTATTTCACTAAAAACAAATAAGTCCTACCTACATATTTCCCCTTTTCTACAGCAAACGGGTTTTGTGCAGCAGAAGGCGGAAATTACTTCTAGAGAGTGATGATTGATTGGAGAGCGGAGCAGCTCATTGGCTGTTCCGCTCACTGACGTCATGAACGTATATAAGGCGCTTATTAAAACTTTTTAAAAGCTCTTAAAGATATAACAGCAGTGTTAAGATGTTTTATGCTCTTGATTGCATTCTTTTACATAAAAAATGTTTAAGCATTTATAAATTATAAATTTCGCTCAAACGCTCCATATCAACCCATTCATTTTGGACTCACTCGGTAGCGCCCTCTAGCGTTAGAGAAACCCAGAAGACATTGCAGAGTGGTAAATTTGACTCTCTACAAGTTCTGTGCTCCTATTTCTGAAATTAAAAAAGCGCTCAGAAATAAAACAGCAGAGGTGAATTTCTCACGCATTTTTACGTCTCTCATCAAAACGAGCTAACGATGAACCTGAACGCTCATAAAGTTTCCCATTACTTCAGCTTTACTGATAAATAAACAGCTAGCCAGCCGTTCACTGTCAGTCGGCTTGGCTTTAGATCAGTGGGGGCGGGGCAGGACGGGCTTCAGTAGCAACCGCGAACCAATGACAGACGACTGTGGAAGACAATTACCTGACTGCGGTGTGTGAAACTATCATTAGACAGACGATGAACGGCCCAGCTAGCGAGCAGGAAACTGAAGGAAAATAAAAAGGTAAATAACCGACTCGGTCAGTAAACTAAACATGGCCAATAACAAGACAGCTCTTAAAATGATAGGAGCAAGAACAGCGTTCGTGACCACACACAGCAGCACATTTTATACTGAGCGCGGTTCTGTTTGACAAGCTAAACAGTTTAGCTGAATGGCAAAGGACAGGCTGTTCTTACACAGTTACACATGTAGCCGTTAGGTTTGAAATCCATGCCTATCAACTGCAACCGGGCGATGAACTGGACCACTGGTTACCGATAACAGACGCTTTTAACAGGTTAAGCTATATTCTGTATTCTGCCCACACTTTTCAACATTTCAATGGAATACGACTTACTTAAGAAGGTGAAAATGCTCAAATGCTATATTTATTTGTCTCATTGTAAAGAGTATAATCTTCAGAATACAACAAAGTGACTGTGGCACAACTTTATAAACAACATTAAGGAGTCTGACCTCGCCTCCCGCAGGCACTCTTCCCATGACTCACTAGCCTGGGCTAGCAAGGAGGTTAAAACAATAAGACAACAATAGAGCAGACTGACCAGGTCAGGAGGGTGATAACAACAAATGATCAATACTAAACAAAAGCAGAACTTACCATCTCTCAGTCTTGTTGTCACTCCTCACCACTTACTGTGACAGAACGTTATTTTATGAATAAATTATATTTGAATATATCTTACTTAAAAAATAGTTTTTATTTTGAATGGACACGTCGTGTTGACATGGAAAGAGGTCAGATTTGAGCGTGACTGAAGATGCTGACATAGCTTTTTAGTAATATTTGAGATGGAGCTTGACTGGCAGGAAAATGAAAAATGTCTGCATTCCTAATGCTGTGGACCCAAGTGGTTCTCTGTATGATATGCATCTAGAACCAAAATTATTGAACATAAAAAGTAGCACTGCTGTGCAAACAGGGTTAATGTGCAACTTGGACACCCCAAAAAGCTAAGAAAAAACAAACAATAAAAAAAACATGGACCACCTTAGCCCCTCAACCCCATGCTTCCCACTCTCATGGCCACACCTCCTACTCAGGCCTAGCCCAGCTTGCTGAAACCTCAGTGTAAAAACTAGCAGCTTTGTGGAAAGCTAGCTACATATATTCTCATGGACTCATTCGTGGCATAACAGTAGACCCAGTATGTCAGAATTGTTAAATAAATGATCAAATGAACTCATAAAAAGCACAGCTGTATCCTCTAATGCTCCTTTACCAGCCCTGAATGACTCTGCCGTCATAAGAGTCCCTGTATAGTTGTATCATTTCAATGAAGTAACTTTATATACTTGAACAATTACTGAACGTTTTCATAGACACTTGTGTGATGATGGTAATCTGGCAAAAAAACTAGGCTTACCTTGTTTGGCTTTTAAGAAATTAATTGACCTGTGTTCAGTTTGTATGCATCATTTCTGAAATTACACTGAAAGAATACCCAAGACTCAAAATCCAGAGGTTTACAATGCACTGTCATATGCAGAGGTTTGGGTGTCCCTGGACAACAGACATGTCTTGTTGATTTTCTAAGTGAAGGTAAGTTAACACATCCACTACAGAGAGTGCATAAAATGTGCCCTGTGTAAAAGTTTTGACAAAAGTTATATTTTATGTTCTTTTCTTCAACATATTAAAATTTATTAATAAATACAAATAGCAAATAAATCTGTAAATTCTTTGTAGAGGCTGGGTTAACTTTTTTTCACTTACAAAATCAACAAAATGTCATTTGCAGAGGATGTTGAACTTTTCCATACGCCTGGACTGACAGGTTGGTATGAGCAGATGAATGAAGTTGCTTTGTCATTTTCCTCTTTTGCAGTGTTAGAGTGTAAGAGCAGATGTAATGACTCTACTATGCACTGGCTTTTGTCTCCATCATGTGGTGGTGAGTATCTGCCTGCGCACAGAGAACACAGCCACACACACAGTACGTTCATTACTTTGAGTCGCTGATGCTGTTTGCAAGCAACTGATGAATGAATAGAACATCTAGAAATGCTAATGCTGGCAGTAATTAATAAAAGTGAGTGGGCTCTACTTAGAGATATGCATAAAAATTATACTAATTATTGCTTGCAGTTTTGGGTGATATATTTACTTAACAACAACAGCTTAGCAGCCAAAGATAAAAGCCCATATTGGTATGGCCAAGAATGATAACCTTGCCTGTTGTGAAATCAAATCTAATGGATGTAACATTTATTTTGTTATTGTGAACTTTGGCTTATCGAAGTTATTTGGCAAGGCAGAATATGACACTCTATAAGAAGCGCGTTGTGCGCAGTGGAGTTAGCTATAAGTGAAATGTATCACTCACTGCATGGGTTGTATTATCAAGCCTGCTAAAAAAAAATAAAGCATAGTTACATAAATGACTACCTATGGGGTCTCCTCCCACATGGGTGACTGCGCAGTGGGGATGCCATTTAACCTTTTTAAACTTTCAGAAATTATTAGAAAGTTTTCAAATTTAATAAGGTATCATTTTTTAATTTTTCAGCGTTTTTCAGTTGTAATTTAGTTTTTCTCCCTGAGTTTCACTTATAATGTTTGTCTGGTTTTATGTATCAAAACTACACACTTACAAATGGTTCTTTAAGGGTTCTTTAATAAAACCAATAGTTGTATGTAGAACTAATTCATGCTTAAATGGTTCTTTTCCTGGTGAAATGTTTCTTCAGGCTGATAGAGAATGCGTTGGTTCTATATAGCTCCAAAAGGGTTCTTCTATTGTTGCAATGTCAAGCTTGTAACAGTAGAGCAGCCCTTTTTGGTGCTTTATGGGACCATTTTCAGAAAGGTTCTATATAGAAGCATATACCACATGTTCTTCAGCAATCTGATGAACTATTTTACAGTGCAAAGAATCATTTTGTTTGTTGACACCACCAATTTCCACTAGCTCTGGGTTGTTCTGCCTCGGCCCGGCGGGTTCGGTGTCTTTGAGTTTGTTTGTTAGAGCCATGAAATGTTTTGCACATCTGGTTCCTAGTGCTATAATGGAGAACAATTCTGACTCAGTAGATTTCTCTACAAAATTGCATTTTACACACGAACCACTCTGAATGATTTTACTCACATCTAAACCATTGAATGATTAAATAATTTTGCTAAATCGCTGGACTTCCCTTTTAACTTGCGATACAAATGATTAGGATTGTTGAAAATGTGTTATTTTAAGTCTATAATTTTAGTAACTCTTGAACTTCCATACTGACGTAGTGTGTCAATGTAAAAAAATATAATTTATAATAATGGGAAAAAAAAGGAATGAGAGAATTTGGTTTTCCTCTTTCCGTGATCTTCAGGAAATTTTGGATGATGCAATTTTTTGTTGAATGTGTAACTTGTGGAATATTCTAAATATTTAACTAAAGTGGACATTTTTCATAATGCATGGATAACACATGAAAAAAAGGACATTTCAGGCAGGAGAATCACACGTTAATGTAAAAGTAAAACAATTTGTGAAGTGTTCTAATGAAAACAAGTATTCTAATGATTGCATTTATATACAATAGGTATATAAATAGGTATATACAGTATAATTAACTTATAGTGGACTTGGGCAGTCAGCTGTTTTCTAAGTGCTGTAGAAATGTTATTGTATAACTATAATGTAGTTATTTATTTGAAACATGTGCATAGGTTGCTTGTTAGAGACACTTCACCCATGTCTAAAATATCATTTACCTTTACTTCACATACATATTTATAAAGGTAATATCAGTGGGACACAAATGGCACCCCAATCATGGAATCACCCACAAACACTCGACTTTCTTAATCTGAAATTCATGCGCAGTTCTCTTAAAACAGCATATTTATTTTGCTTACTCTGGCTTTGTTTGCACAGTGGATGGAACATCTACCATGCGAGGCTTAATGCCTCGGAGCAGTTTTATCCTTAGAGCAATATCCTACATCAAGCTTAAGTGCAAAGATGCAAAGACATCTCCTTCATTCACTAAAGGCCAGAGAAATGAATTATTTAACATTGCTCCACTTTTCTAAAGGCTCAGCAACACAAGTGTTCTTGTGGTGTGCCGTTAGCAATTTTACACGCGTGTCGAGACCTAAAGATGGCAGTGTTGCCATGTTATGTGAAAAAGTCAGCAGGGTTGCAGAGTGACAGAGCACTGTATTGTAGTGTTCAGTGACCTGTCTTGACAGAGTGAGCGCCCTATTTTATAATATTATTTATTTTATTTAATCCATTAGATTAAACAATACTGTGCAAATGTCAGAGACCACCATTCATTTATTTCATTTTTAGTCAAAACGGCCATTAAATACAAGTTATTAATTTTTAAGCATCAGAAAAAAAACAAATATATATGAGCAAAGGCAAATTACACAGAAATCTCAACAACTAAATATAATATAATTTTATCATTATTTACTGTGTCCTCCCTTTGCTTTTATCACGGCTTTGATTCTTTTAAGGAGACCTGCTTTCAGATTTTCAAAGAAATATGTAGAAATATTTTTCTACGCTTTTGAAGTTCAATCTTAGAAGTTGGTTGCATTTTCTGCTTCTCACAGTCCAAATAATCCCAAACACATTCAGGGAAGTTGAGGTCTGGACTGGACTGGACTGGGGTGGTCCGTCCGCTGTTCTGAGAACACCAGCAGCTTCTTTGTTTGATTTGCACATTTTCTTCTTTTTACTTTTTTTATGTCCTGTTTTCAGTAACAGCTACACATCCTTTCAGACTGTGGATTATCCTCTCACAGCGGAAGGATGGACAGAAACACCTGTGGATTTTTTCAGATTTGAAGTAAGAGTGGAGCTTGATTTTCTCCTCTCTATCAAAGATGAAAGACTGTTTATCTGATGGTGACAGTTCTGGTGGTCTACCAGGTCTTGCTCAGTGGCCCCATTTCCTCTATAATTTTTAATAATTTTATAAAAATCCTTTTTTCAAAACTCTCATTTAAAAATGATTTTCCTCTGACGTACCCTTCCTCATACAAGTGGATTATCAAATATCTAATCTCCTCAGAAATATCCTACTGAATAATGAATAACTTGTACTTAATGGTTGTTTTGACAGGAAACTAAATTCATGAAGGGCGCGCTCTGACTTTTGCACAGCACTGTGGCTATTTCTCTTTATTAAGAGATCAAATGCCAATTTTATGCCTTTCGCTCTTCGGCTCTGTGTCTTTGAGTCTGTGTACTGTAATGTGTTTCTGATGTGATAGTAAATATGTATGTACTGTACTAATATGGTAAGTAGAAATGAAACAGATTTGCCATAAGTGTATGTAGGGGTGGGCAATATGAGTGTATTATGAAAATGCTGTGATGTTATGTTTTTGTCATATGATCTGTCCTTATGTCTTTCCGCTGTGGCGACCCCTAAAGGGAGCAGCCGAAAGAAGAAGAAGATATGATCTGTCTTTAAATGTGTAGCTGGACTATCTGATACATTATTGCTTCATACAGTTTGCCCTAGTTATTGTGCAAAATGGTTCAGTTTAGTCACTTGTTATTAAAGGACCCATGTTCTATATTTTCCCTATTTTTATTGTCATTTTTCTGAAATAAAATGCAACATTTTGTGGTTTTCTGTAACAAAAATTTTCAGAATTCAGCTCATTTTTACACGACCTTTTCCCAACCTCTCTTTATCCTATGAAACAGACTGATTTCATTAATATGCCTTCAAAGCGCCTGTCATGTAAAACTGAGTTGTCTTTGCGTTTGTGGAATAAAAGAGTTTGACGTGGCAAATTAACACTGATGTACACCATTAAAATACACCATTCATTCCTCTAATCCATGTGGTTCATGTATGAAAACTAAGCTGTCAATCAATTGTTTCTGTGATGTCATGAAAACCAACACATTTACATATTCAGCACGTTTACATTGCTATTCAACCTACAGCAGTTTAGCCCCGCACATTCGCACAGGCTGCTTTGTGAAGGCGAAATACAGGGCAGCCAGTCAGAAGGGAGCTCTTTTATATATATATCAGTCTTAAAGGCACAGAAACAAAAACAGTCTGTTAAAAGAAAAATAAAATTCAAGAAAAATATAGGATATGGGAACTTTAAGGCTTGTGTTTATGAAAATGACTTCTGCTCTGAGTTCAGGCTGAAACACTTTAACTGAATGGGTGGAGCTAAACTGCTGCAGGCTGAATAGGCAGATATTAGTAAATGTTTTCATGATATCACAAAATCAGGGAATTCAAAACAGGCCATTTTTGCAGCTTAGTTTTCTTGTAAGGTCTGAATGGACTGAAGAGTAAACTGTACATTTTGAAACTTTGCTTTGAAGCAGTGTTTACATGTTTATACCCTAAATCAAGATCTTTTTTTTTTCAGAAAAGTGAAGATGCTTTCCATGATATGGGCCCTTTAACTGATTAACTTCAGGACTTTAAAATATACATTATTTTATAAAAATGATTATATTTAAATATAAGTACATAAATTGTTCAGTTGTTACTGTAAAACTAACATTTAAGTTCTGTAGTTATGAGCGTGAATGACTAAAGTGTGCGTCCAGATACAGGCTCAGATTTTCTTAACTGTGCTGAAAGTCATAGTGATTGCTGTAAAGGGCAGTATTTTAAAGGTGTGCTGACCCTCAAAAGATACTGTGTGTTACAAGAGCCACTGACTGATCAATAAAGAGCGCTCTGGGAGGCTGGCTGTCACTCACAGAGTGTACGACATCCTCAAGGGTGAAGGACAGGTTGTGATATCTTTACTGTGTGTGTTCTAGGTTCTGATAAAGGCTCTCCCTGCACAGGAGAAGGAAAGTGTGGAGTAAATTAGGTAAGCATTATTAAGCACATAATGACAGAAAATTATGGTAACCTTTCGCAGAGTTTTAAAGTTCTTTCACCACCAACACTTTGGTGTTTTCGTTTCGAATTAACATGGTTTCCTACACAAAGTGTAGTGCCTAATGTTCCATTAAAATCAATGTGAATCGGAAATCATATGCATTTTTCTTGTTTAACATGACATATTTTTGAATGAAACATGAAACTCTGGTGGGAAATAAGTACAAAGTACAAAGAATTGCTTTAGTTTTGCTTTATTTTCTCCCTCTGGCTTGGTAAAGTGATTTGAAAACCATTTTAACCAGGTACAACCCATGACATGGGTGGGTGGTTGAGGGGGGTAGCCTATATTTACCAACATTCAATTGCAAACAGAAACAGCAAAAATTATGCAATTTAACCCATCTTACTCTTCAACAAAAAGGCTAATATTGGATAAATCTGTGAGTATCAGAGTCATTTAGGCCTTTTTCTATTGCCTTATAGGATGCCTCTCTCTCTTTTGTATCTTTTATCTAGATGGACAGATTGTTTCATTACTTTAAACTCCTGAATGAAAGAAATTTGAAGGGGAAGGCAGATCAAAACAGCGCCCAAGCAGCGTGCTTAAGTAAGTATGCTTTAATTAGTGCACTAACGCTCTCTTGTCCAATTATAAGTAGTTTTGTTACAAGGTGCAACTTCTGAAATATTTGCCTTTGCAGTTTTCTGTTTTTCTTTTTCAGCAAAAATGAGAAACTTCATTTAAATTTGATAAAAAGAAGTGGGAAATAGTATAATATGCCCTAGAAAAATAATAACCTTTTTGTCTGGATTTACTTCCATTGAATGTCTTTGTACTTTCTGGGTAAATAAGTTTTGAACATGGCTTAATCTTCACTTCAAATTGGAAAACTCTATGAGGCTGAATTAGCTATTATAAAGGGTGTGAATGTACATATTTGTCATACTTACTACTATTAGCTTGTAGAATCTTCTAGACCAAGAATTAAACAAAGTACGAATGTTTACTTTCATCTATTTTTAAAATATTTTATGAATTACTTTACAAAGTCTGGTGGATTCTTCACACATCTGGTTTACAGACATGAGTAGTTGCAGATTTTTAAATTCTTAACATGGAAAAAATGTTGGAAATTGCTGTGTTGGTATGCTTATGCTGTCAATGCTACAATTCAACCAGATTATCTTTACCAAAACCAAAAGTTACTGATAATGATTTTTGTGTGAATAATGGGAAGAAAGGGGAAGAATGCAGGGTACATCATTTTTTATAACAGTAGAAGCTCAAAAAATTTGAATTGTTGAATCAGTCTGTATGTTGAAAGGCTCAACTAAGTAAGGAGCAAGTAAATAAGGAGCACGAGATAAATACAGTAAGCAAGCACAGACCTTAATTATGGATGATGACCACAAGTTATACTGGGCTGCCACTGAGAAAGGTTTGGAAATGGTTAAACCAAATGTAAAATTACTGTTTGTATGAATGTTATTTGTATTAATTCTAATGCTGTTGTTTTATTCTGAACAAATAAATGCTTACTTACCAGAGATCATTATCTCAGGTGCCTTAAACCTTTGCATAGTACTCCCTTAAATTGTACATTAAAGGTTGAACCGTTTGCTTGTTGACATCGTTCTTCAGATTGATGGTGAAAATGTTGAATGTAGTTCTGTATACAACCTTTCTGAAAATGGTTCTTTACAACACCAAAAAGAATTATCCTGTTGTTACAAGCTCAACATAGAAGAACCATTTTAGGTGCTATATAGAACCCTTCATGCAAAGGGTTCTTTGAGTGTGCATGGTTCTATATAGATAATTTTTGTTTCTTTTCTAATGAACCATTGAAGAACCATCTTTTTAAAGAGTATTTTTTAAGGAAAAAAGCAACAATGTAAAAAATTGAACTGACAGTTCAAAAGTTTCGTGGTACTTTGATTGCATGGATGTGATTTTGTCGACTACACTGCACTCCTGCCTTACAGTCTGACATCATTCCATTTAATTCTGCCATTTTCGTATATCACACTAAACTGAATTTGAGTAAAGCAAATTTGAATGATTGCTCACAGATTTAACTTTTCAAAGAAATTGTCTAATACAAATTTTCATTAGCACTTTCACTCCAGCTACTTGCCATTTTTCAAACATTAACAGTTCCTAAGTTGTATCTAGAGTAGTGGAAAAATTATTATGTATTAGTAAGGGCTGGTTCAAATGATTAACCTCTTAAAATTCCAAGCTTGTTGCATGCTAAGACTTCTGCAACTACACGGACTTCAGTACAAACTTGCAGAGCTATTCTTCGGTTATATAAGTGTGTAATAAAAGTTTGGACCCTCCAGTGGGGTTTAAAGGATTAACTCACCACAAAAAACTGATGGCTAGTTCTGCAGCCTAAACAGTAACAAGGCAGAACGTTAGCACTTTAGTTTTTAGAAACATACCACTAATGGAACGGCACCCAGGCAAATACACAACCCAAAAAACATGCTTTTGTACAAATACACGACTGTTGGTCTTCTTTTGAGCCTATCCGGTGTCCCCATAGTGTACAGCTGTGGTTGGATTTTTATGATGAGCAGTGATGCCTCCACACTACCCTGAATCTTTGGTTGAACCTTCAGCAAAAACTTTTGGTGAAAAGTCAGCATAACCTAACTATTGTCTCATTTTAAGCACCCTGAGTTGGGGCTCGATTATGGCCCTCAACAGGGTGTACATTCTTCATAACACTATAAATATGTCTCAGACTGGGATCTGAAAGTGCTTTTATTGACTGTTTACAGGCAAAATGCGAGAAAAAAACCTTGGAGATCGAGTGTGAATGAGGGGAACGTAATAAAGAGGTGTCTGAAAGGCAAAATCTGAGGGATTTATTTATTTTCCAATGAAGGAAGAGGCTTGTGAGAAATTGTTTGGGGAGTTAAAGCGTTGAGGTACTGAGGGAGTTCAAGGCCAATAAATTTAGAGCACACAAAAGTCCAGGAGTTAAAAAGGGGAGTCTCTTTTTATTATTCTTAATCTTCAAAATGAGTTAGATTTTTTTTTTTTTTGCGGGAGAGGGAGGGGTGCCTCGAAAAAGAGTTGATTTTTTCCCCTTTTTTCTTTTCTTTTCCCCCTTATTTTTCAACAGATGTAGAAATGATTGAAATCCCAGCAGGCCTCATTATCTGAATCCTCCTGACACCCGGGGAGGGCTTAAGGTCTTAAAGTAACGATTCAAACATGATTTGTATTAAAGCCAACAATCTCCCGCACTGGAACATCAAATTACTGAAAACCCACGCTAAAAAAAGGAAGGGGGGGTCGGCAGTTACAGAAATGTAATTGTTTCTGACTCCATGAATCTCAGCTAAGATCTTAAGCAGAGATGCCCAGAAAGGGAAACTATTGTTATGATTGTTATGATGTGTTTGATTTTTTTGTTCTTCTTTCTTTCCATGTTTTGCATTCACCCTGGAAGTCACCCTTGCTTGGAAAGTTTCAACATGTAGTGAGGAAGGCAAAAAGAAAAAAAACAAGATCCATGGACGACGCCGGTCTCTAACAAGCCTTTGGAACAAGGGAAGGCAGGAAAGGGGAAGGGCTTCAGTAGCAGTGCCTGTTTACGGCTTGATCAGAATGCATACGCTGCCTCGCTAATGACTTAAAGCAGGGCTCATGGGAACCTTCCCCTCTACTGTACGTGTTAATTAGTGCTTTGTTTGCTCTGTTTATTAATGGCTTGGCTTTAACCTTACAAATCCATCTTCGCAAAGTGTGTGCCCGTGCCAGTTCTGCCAAGTCCCACTACTTTCCTCTTCCCTTTGCCGGTGATCGACGTACCACACATGCAGCCGAGTGCTACGCCAAGCGCTAAGTGGACATGACACGCGGCTTCCGCCGCCGTCCTTGCCTCTGGAGCACCGTTTGATCATAGCTTTGTCATGCTGCTTGATAGAAGGCCGGGAGATGGGGGGACGAGGAAAAGAGAGATGAACCAGAGGTGCTTTTTGATACCCACTGTAGCCAAGCCCTGGGCCCAAGGAGGAGATACAAAGGATTCCCCAGCAAATTGACATAATCTGCAGTGAGTGAGGCTTTCAACAACAGACGCATGCTCAAAGAGGGGAGCTCGGTGACCCTCATTGAGCTCAATTGAATAGAATCCCACCTTGGGAGTGCCAGCAGCCCCCCATAATCTCCTGCTGCTGCATAACCTAGCAGGCATGTGGAATCCTTTGATTCCTGATTCAATATTCCTAGCATTCCGAAAGCCTCTTCCCAGTTCGACCCAGCGGCATAGGCAGCATGCCAGGCCTCACGACGCTCCTCCCCTCTTCTTTCCTCTCCTCTCCTCTTTCTCAAGTCTTCCCTTCTCTGTTTGTTGCATTCAATAAAGTTCTTTGAAGAGGGAGAAAAGGAGGGGGGGGAGAAAGGATCGATGCCTCCCTCTGAAAGATGCAGGCTCGAATAGGGCCCTGGCTGCATTGTGAGTGCGCCCCCTCGCCGATCGATACCATAGCTCGAAGTGTGCAGGGGGGAGGTGAGGGGGAGGGGGAGTGTAAGAAATCCCCTGCCGATTGAAGCGCAGCTAAATAAAACACCAGAGGAAAAGCAGGGATGTTGAGAGGAAGGCTGGTTGACAGGCCGACAGATTGATAGATAATCTCAATTCAGATTTGGATCATGAAGTAGAAAGAGGTGTGGGTTTACATAAAGTCTGTGCAGGAGAGGCTGCACCAGTGCGTTCTTCTCTTGTATGTGCAAAGGCACCGGAGACTTGTGTGAAGCGTACGCTGACACGTTTCCAGTTTTCTGGTTATAGTCGGATCAAGCTCGATTTAGCTCAAAACCAAGTGTGTGAAATGTACTTAAAGGCCCCATATCATAGAATTTTCCTCGTTTTTTAAATAAAAGGCTTTGATGTAGTTAATATAGTAGTAATATAGTAGTTAAAATAGTAATACTGTGGACGTTTCCAAATTTACTATTAGTCCATGAAGTCATTTGTGGACACTGAGCTGCACAAACAGCCCAATTTTAGTGCATTGCTTCTGTGATGACAACACACTAATATATAAATGTTGTACTGAATTGGTTTAAAGTGAGGGTTCAAAACTCATTTTTGAATTTAAACTGATTTGGGGTTTAGAATAAAATCCTATACCTTAATTTTAACATGTGCAGCTTATTTTATTCAAACAAATGATTGAACATTCCGTTTTGTCACTATCAAAACAGTCATAAAGCTACTGTTTCAGTAGTAATAATTTTAGTTCATTTTGAGCAGAAGTGCCAGCCAGTACGTGACTAACAGACACTGCTTTGAACAGCCGTGTACACATAAAATCATAATTAAAAAAAAAATTGCACTCTATAAAGTATTGACAATCATACATTTAAATCTCACACAGAAGGCCAACATACGTAGGATTTTAAGAAAGATTTTCTACTGAAGTCCACAGGGGGGTCCAAAGTTTCCAGAATTTGTCCGTTTGCTGACGTAGATCATAGGTCAATTTTTCCAGGGGAAGAAGAGTTGCAGCTTGGGTGGAGAGGGGCTGGCCCATTTTTTTGCCAGGACTGAAAACATTAGAAACAAAACTTTGCCATCAGTATCAAAATGTGTTCTCGTTCCCAAAAGATACAGGGCAGGTGATTTCTGAAATCCTGTTTAAAAGATATTTTCTACCATGCTGTGTACTCTGTCCCAGAAAATGCCATTTTTTTTACACTGCCAAAAGGCATGAAAAAAGTTCCTTTTTCAGTTTTACATTTAAAGCACAAATTAGATCTGTCTGGAAACATCTTCTGTAGGCGAACAGGTGTAAAGTATATCCTATTCATGAATTTAAAGTTAAGCTTGTGAACACCAGATGAGGAACATTTGGGGAAACAGATTTTTACAAATATTGCACCAGTCCTCTTCAGAGATAATTGGGTCTAAGTCCCTTTCCTAAATTTCTCTCAGTGTGTCTGACGATGGTTTAACACTGTTTAGCAAAATGCCATGAATTGGTGAAGTCAACCCCTCTAGCCTGGTCCTTCTTAACTAACAACATTTGAAGGTCGGTTAATTCCTTTCTGAATCTCCCATCCTTAATGTTTGAGGTGATCAGGTGACAAACGTGAAGATATTTGAAAAAATCTGACAGAAATGATAATATTTTTAATGAAATACTAAAAAATGTACTTAATTGCAGAAAATATGTTTGTGTTTCTGTAGTGACAATTCTTAATGTTACACATTGATTGTCAAGCTTTGGGATATGCATTTTCTCCAAAACAAAGGGGTTTAACTGCTCAACATGTGGCCATGAGGGACAGGGATACAGTCTCACTTCCTGCTCTAAAATAAGGCTCCGCCCATGGACTAAAACTCTGTGGGACAGCATTTTTTGGATAAAGTTTTTTTGTATTTAAAAATCATGAAACTTATGATAAATCTAAATCTTTCAATTTCACTTATGATTAAAATGACATTGCAAAAACATACAAGGTTTTTTTATATATTAAGTTAAAATTTAGAAGTTTTATGTATATCATTATATTTATCTCTTTTAATGCATTGTGCTTAAATCATGATCTTGTGCATAAATCAAGATCATAATATAATCATTTTAAACATCTTAGGTTTGCCTGAGTAGATAAATCATCAAATTCTGTGCTGGAATCTGTTCCCCACCTCTTCCAGTTTCAGTTCATCAGGTAATTACCAGGTTGTTGTGCTAGAGCAAGAAAATCACCAAACTGCTGGACTCTGGCCCTCAGTCCCCATCCTGATCTAAGATCTAAATGCTGAATTGTTTTTTCCTCCCAGCAGTTTAGTCCTGCCTATACATGTTGAAGGTAGCGAGTGTTTCAGCTCAGACTGGTTTTTGGAATGAGGCACAATACAGGAGAGCTAATCAGAACAGAGCTCATTTACATATATCAGTTTACATATAAAGGCGCGGTAATCAAAACAGCTTGTTTAATTTTAAGGGATAAAGAGAGGTCATGTAAAAAAGAGTTAGGACTGTTTTTTGGTACTAAACTCACAAGAAAAATGTAAGATACAGATCCTTTAGTGATGGAAATACAGCAGCCTGGTGTCAGACAGCAAGATACAGCAAAGCATAGCAACGAAGACGAGGGGACAGTAATACTTGAAGAAAGGTGGCCGCCGGGCTGGCGGATCATGACTTCATCCGCTGTTAATGAGGCCGAGATTTCCATTTTTCTTTAAATCAATAACCAGAATACAAAAGCTTTAGGACAGGATCAGTATGGCTTGACTTTCATGAGGACAGACCAAAGCTGCTCAACATTATCTTAGATAAGAGGAGCAGAGCAGACCCAGGGGAATTGTACTGCATTTGTGCCTAGAATCATGTTTTTCTATCATAGTGGTGGTATCTAGGAGCGATGTAATGTGGTACAGATTAACACATTACAGTAATATAATTACTTTTTCTCACAATAAACAGTTTAAATTCTAGTAGTCATGTTACAGCTACTGAGAATTATGCATCTGGGAGAACTAATTAATTGTGCATAGTGCTTTTAAAACATACATTTCCTATATATGTTTTATCCATGCTGGTCCTTGTGCATAATTTGTGCATGACTGTGCTACCTGCACCAGCTGACTGCTTTATACATTATTGATAAAGATTTAATTTTGAGGCAGCTGTTTTTTAAACTGTTTCTACTGGCTAGTTTCTAGGTTTTCAAACAGCATGAGCCATTCTTAATTTTAATCAAGCACAACTGGCATTGCTGGTAGTGTTCAGAGCAAAGACAGGGGTTGTGATGTACCTTTTCTGTGACAGTTATCATGATTGGCTAATACTTTTCAAATAAAATACAAAAAATGGCTACTGGGTTTCAGCGAAAAAAACTAAATAGGACTAGAAATCAAAACCCAAACAAATTGGAGAAAATAAACATACTGAAATTGCTACAGTGTGTAGCCTGCAGTATGTGCCACTAAGTTTATTGCCCTCGACAACAGAGAATGACTGGTCATTCTTGACAATAAGTTTGAATTATTGACACTATTTTAGTTATACTTTTTATATTCTTTTGACACTATTGGTTATACATTTTAGATTTTTTTCATAAAACCAGTGGCTGCAGATGGCGTTAGCTTAATGGCAGTGATTTTTGTTTCTGCTAATGTTGTTTTGCTGTATTCTTCTAAAATTGTTTACTGTTAGTAGTTATTATTTACTTCTGTGTGACTCAGAAACAATGGCATAACTAAGGGAAAGGCAGAATGGGCAATTGCTCTGTGGCTCACAGCGGAGGGGGCCTTGAGCCACAGGGGGGATATTCCGTCCATTAGTCTGACCTGTCTGTTGCGTGAAAGGTGAAATAGAGCTGAGCGCAGCCACAACTGTTAATATGTGAAAAACCCTTACCAGTCTTCTGCCCCCTCATCTCACACACAGACCATATCAAATACACAGTATACATTGTGTAGTAAACTGTGTTAAATCAGAGATGTGCTGTAGAACTAACTGGCAAGCTAGTTTAACTGGTTAACTAACTTATAGCTTAGAATCACAGTTCATGTGCACAACTTTGCAAAATGGATAAGAGGAGGAGAGAAGGTGGAGTGAGACTGAACAAGCCAAGGCAGGTTTTTATATAGCACACTTCATATGCAAAGGCAATTTACTGTGCCTTATATAAATAATAGCAAAAAGAGCATGAAGAGGAAAAATAAATTCAAAGTGCCAAAGACCGAAAAACAGTAAAAGTAAAAAGTCAAATAGGCAGTGTTACTCCAGCACTCTAAGTAAGGAAGACCACCACATGTAAGGTATCAATCAATCCATGAGATAACTGTGCTAGCATTTAACCTCCAGAAGAGTGGACTGAAAGTAGAATAACAGTTATACTCGAGTTAAGATCACAGAGTTACTGCCTTTCACTGGATGAATAAAAACAATACACAAAACCTCTCAAAAATTGAAAGTTTAAAATAATAGAAAATGTACCTGTTAGGTCAAGATGGGTTTGTAGAAACAGTAGTTTTTTTGGTATATTGCTGTTGTCGGAGGAACACCTTGTATCTTCAAAATGAGAACTTTACAGGAGAAAGAAAATAAAACCTACTTTACTTTTAATGTACTGTAAGTCAATGGAGCCAGAATTGTTTCCAAGTTATTTTGGGTCATTTCTTTTAGTCCATTCATCATAAAATGTATATACAATGTAGAAGCCATTTTTATATATATAAAGGACAACAGGCATTTTGAAATTATGTCCAAAACTGAAAAATACAGGTTTTTTCCTACAACAGCGATATGCAATATTTCCCCTACCTTTAAAAATATTTGCTACCTAGCATAAGCTTTAGATATGTTGTTTGTTTCTAATATTAACATTCTAATAAATACATTTTAAGTTGTGTTAGTTGTAGCTAATGTTGGTTCTACGCTGTCTGGTTCTAGTCATCTTGCATCACAAGAGGCCTTAAACAAAGGTTTTCTGAGAACAGATATTGTTTGTTTTTTATTGAAACATGACATTTCCCTGAAAGGGAGGTAACAAAAGACGCGAAGCACATCGTAGTGTTTCCTCTTTGTCGTTTCATTTTTAATGAGAATAATAGTGAGAGAGCTGCCCTTGGATGTCTGCAGACATAAGCAATCCACTAACTAATAAGGAGAGTAGCAATCTTGAAGCCCTAATGACCAAAAGCATATGGATCATACAGGCATGCTGTGCCTTTGGGAACTCATAATTTTAAACAAAATTACTTACGATTTTTATTTCCTTTGAATATTCTTCATAGTTAGAAGACTGGAGACGACCCAGAAAACATCTGTGTCAAGCTAAACACTTTATTTTGCAGTGTCAAGCCAACATTAAATTGTGCTAACCCTGTCATGGACAAACACATCTTAAATAAATTATGTTTCTGAAGTATTGTAGAAACTATACAGTCACTGAGAGAGTGATATTTGGTCCCCTTTATGGCAGCAATTTTATGGCTCCTCAAAATCTTTTAGAATTAAGGGTTGTGAAGAATTACTCATTTATCTGAATAAAACAGGACATGACAGCCTGGACCAGCATATGAAAGGGAGGACACAAACATTTCATATTTACAAAACAGCAGTAATTTCAGCAGTTACATTAATAAATGCCAAAGCTTTTCTTTGACAGTGGAGAGTGGCTTTGTGTGTGTGAGCGAGTGACTGAATGGGTCTGTGTTTTGATTGTAATTACTGTTGCAGTGTGGTGAGCACATAGTGGACCTACAATTGCAGACATATAGAGTTTACGATGAGCATGTTTTGTTTCAAAGATGTTTTTGGTATTCTGAAATGTAATAGTTTGTTGTGACATGGTATAAAACGTACAAAAGTGAAGGTTAACACTCCTATATATTCATAATAATATGTTCATTCAGAGTAAAACTTGAAAAAAACATTTTCACAATGTTTATATGAAAATTTAAAAGACTATGCTTGAAACACCAAGTGCACATTATCTTGATATTGACTTAGATCTAACTTGTGCTTTTGTGTAGGTTTGATCGCCTACACCAGGGGGTCCAGTTCTAGTCCTGAAGATCTGTCAGATTCAGCTCCAACTCAAATCTAACACACCTGGTCCAGGTAATGAAGATTGTTTTGCTTTTTTATCTGAAATCTTTGGGGTAGTAAATCTCCAAAACCAGGATTAGGTACTGTAGATCAGTATCTAGAGTTGTAAAGAATTGTTCAAATGTAAGCTTTACCTATATAGTGATGTACTGAAATGAAAATATTTGGGCAAAAACTGATTCAAGACAATTCAAGACACATTGTTCCAAAAACCAAAATCGATAACCAAAAAAGGCAAACATACTGAAATTATTGCCAGAAAAGTGAAAGGAACAAACTTTTTTTTTTTTTTTAATTTTTGATACTTTTAAAGTTGTTTGAAAAAGAAGTCAAGCCTTCTGCTTATTATCATTACAGCTATTGACTGGACAAGTGTTGCAAATAAAATCTTTGCCAAATCTATGGCAGACCGTGTGATTATACAGTAAAGATTATACAGTAAAGATTTTCTGGCAGTAGATCTGTGATGCAAGAAGATGACAACATTCTGCTTGCTCACACTTTTTACTGAAAAATAAAGCCATGCACCCAAAAAAGTGCTCAGCCTTATATTTTATTTGGAAAAACACATTTATCGACGACGAGGGAAAGTCCTAAGCTGTTCCTGGCTTGTGATGAGGACAACATGCAATTGTACAGAATTTTTTGTCAGATTGATTCTTTTATTGCCGCACTACATGCTGGTGGTAATTTTTTCCGGTGCATCCACATGTAATTTAAGTTTATTAGCAATTCACATTAACATACCGTGTAACACATACCTACAGTAAACAACATACAAATCAATATACAATATACAACATGAATGTAGAAGAACTATAGGTAAATTGCATAATAATTTCTTCAATGCATAATTTGCTTCTAAATTTTCAAAACTATTTTGACATTTTTTTGGGGCCAAAAATTGTGACCAAGCATTTTCCATGGCCAGAATTTCAGTGCATGCCTAATTTATGATGTTTTTCAGCTTTAAATGTTTTTTTTTAACTTTAAATATTCTTATTTAGATTGAATTATATGTAGATTGTACTGTGTCCTAACTGTAAAGCATTCAGTTGCACATAAAACCTTCAAATTCATACTCCTGATCAATCTATTATTAAGTAGTGCATCTTAAAAATAAATGTGCTGATAATATCAAGAGTGGACCCTCTGGTGACTGCGTGATACTATGCCAGTTCTTCATGTGTTTGGTGATAACATATATGTGCAACAGCACTGGCAGCTTTAAAGGCTCAGCCACTTGGACTGAAAAAAGAAAGAAGAAATACAGGTCTATGCAAGTGCTGCCCTTAAATTTCAGCATGAAGTTCATGTGTTTGCATTTGCATGTTTGCATCCCTGTGCTGGAGAAAATACTTTTGCCCACAGTTCTCCCTGGATCTTTGATATGATCTGAAAGAATGATTGGTCAATCTCTAACCATCTCTGGGGAACTGTTCCTTGATAACCCATTAATCTGGCCAGACATTACCCCAGCCTGGGCAAACATCATTTCTATGCGGTAAACACCCTCCTCTCTCCCCTCCATCGCTCGAAAGGCTGGGCCCTAGATCCCGGGTGCGGCGGGGTTAAATTCTTTCAGATCATGTACACATAATAGGCCTGGTTAATATTCATAACGTGGGACAGGTACGGCGAAGGTTAAATTTGACTTACTTTTCAAAAGCTTATCACTAATGCATGACGGCAATAAGAATATTCAAAGCGGCCGGGTGACCAAAGGTTGATGAGATCCTTACCTCTACGCTGACATTTTAAACACATTACCATGTGGGCACCCTGCCTCTCAATCGCAGGCAGGGAATAAATTGTGGGCTAATCATGGCTCAGCCTGCCTGTCCAGGCGCAGACCTGAATGATGATATTTTAGGTGAGAGGGGCACCTTGGTTATGTGGCTATCACCAAGGAGATGGGTCAGTGTGAGAGCTGGGAGAAATCTTAATAAATTTCTTTTATTGAGAGTGAGTTTGACCTGTCAGATTGCAGCAACCATCAAAGTCGAAAGAGTAATATGTTTTAATGTAGGCATAGGCTTCATAAGAGCTTCACAGGGCTGCATAACAAAATAAAACTCTGAGAATAACCTATTAATCAAGGATGATGTGTTGCAGTAATTGGTTGCGAGTGGGCAAGAGAGTGAAGAAGTGAAGCTCCCACAGTTGGTCTCCTGGTCTGGTCACCCGCAGGCATTTGACGGACAAAGCGGTGTGTTAGAACAAACAGAGGGCAAACATTCATCTTTCAAGCCCGATTAGCATCAGTGACTGCTGAAATGGAGCTGTCTGTCGCCCTGAGGCACTGTGGGAGCAAGACTTTGTTGCAGCGATATGCAGCAGTGGCACAGGCAGCCTGCACAGCATGACACAGATGCTCTTGCAGGGTTTGTTTTCTTTTTTTCCTCTCCCCTTTTCCTCAACTGGCACAGGTGAGCATGAAAAATAGAGCAATTTGTGCTAGCCCACTTAACTATAATGCTCTGAAATCCTCCTCTATGTTCCTTTTCCCAAACCAGCCTGTTATATATGCAGGCCTACGATAAGATTGACAGAAATGACACTGATCCCCTCTTCGTGACAGCAAACTCACTTTCTAATCATCAAAGCAATGCTGCATAGTCACCAGGCTTCAAGAGAACTTCGTGTTGTCCTGCCCAAAAAACATGTTGCCATGTCCCCTTGCGTCCTCCTCTCCCGCCTATGCTGTTTGTCACTAAATGCAAGCCACAGACTGACAGGCCAGGTCTTTAAGTCTTTAAAAGAACTACCAGTGGATGAATTTTTCATCTTTTCTTTTTCTGTAAATGATCCTCTCTCTCTGTCCTCCCAGGCACCAGTCCCTGTGGGTGTCTCCTCAGACTCGGGGCCTGCTTCCCTCCTAAATGGTGGTAAATGGCTCTCGGCACAAATAATGCATAAACAGCTGTTTTGCCCAAGTAAGTTATCCTCTTAAAAGATTTAGAAGCCTCTCCCGCACTCTCTCCCACTCTCTCTCTCGGTTAATTCATCAATTTCTTATGATAGCAACAGTTCGGCATGCCGCGAGTGTTTAAGTACCAATTAGGGGCCTGGTTCCCTCGGTCCTTGCTGCCACACCTCTGTTCCTCCCCTCTTTCCTCCTCCTCCTTCCCTCCCCCTCATCTTCTCTGTCCATCTACACCACTCACCTTTCACTCTCCATTCCATGCAGCCATCCCTTTATCTCTCTCTTTCGTAGCATCTTCCCTCTCCCATAAGATGTCTTCTACTTAAATGATGAGCTTCATCGTATTTTTCTTTATTAACTTTTTAGTACCCTGAATTATTTATCCTAGATAATCACTGATCATAAGCGTGAAATAAGAGCACATCAATCAAAAGGAGTTTTTTAAAAGCTTAATTTCCCTTGGCCTGGGACATTTTTGCCGCCCCTTGTAAACAACGTGCCAAGTGGCAGTGTCCTAAGCTGGCTCGCTTAGAGTTGAGAAGACCCCACTGGACCGCCCATCAACACACTCCGAAACCTTAAGCAGGACACGCACTTCAACCCTCCCGAACAGACACATCTGCAAAAGAGCAGCCCAGAGACAGATGGTGTTCGTCTCTCACATGTCAGAAGATCTTGGGTTGACTCCCGAGAGGTGGGCTTGACAGCCGTAGCTGAGTTTATAATTAGCTGATAACGAGCTGGTCATCACTTCCAATTCTGAAGTCTTGCCCACTTCTTGGAAGGCGGTTCAAACTTGACATGCTCAGAGTGTTCATTAGCGAAAGAGGAGGCTTTTTTTCTTTTTCTTTGGATGCCTCATGCTGGGAACTGGGCTCAGATACTCTGGTCTTCTAGTCTAGCATTCTTTTACTGCCTTATGTCCTTTCATTCAAGGCCAGCGAAAAAAACGAAACTAGAAGGTCTCCTGAAGAAAGAATTTGAAAACAGATGGCAACTCAACTGAAACTCTCAGGAGAAAAGCTTTTGGGGCCATAATCTGAATTAGTTTTTTGAAATATGCTGTTCTCTGCATGCATGAGAATGGAGATGGACATTGTCAATCTCACATACTCCCTCCCTGAGTCTAACAATAGGATATTCAGAAATACCAGAAATGACATGGTTGAAGTGTCTATCCAACTGTTTAAGTGGATCTCTTGTGCATATGAGAACCACAGAGTTGAAGAGCAGTGGGAATGCAGAAGGAATAACCTGCTCCTCCTCTACAGCATCTGCCCAGCTGGAGCTAAACAGGCTTGCGTCTCTTTCCACAACTTCTGCTGGTGCCCTCATCTTAAAAACTTTGTCTTCTTATATTGCTTTATGATTATTTCATTTTCCCCTGCTTTGATCTGACTTGCTCGCCATGGGATGCGTCAGTTTTTCTTCGTTCAAAGATGTTTCAGAGCCAACTAACTTTCTGTTTTCTGTTTCCCCCCTCAATCCCACCTCCTTTTTTTCCTGGAGTGCAGGAGAAAGGGGCTTCACTCTCATTTGCCTCTCTGGGCTGGTGATTTCTTCTACCCCCCCGCCCCACATCAGTTTCACTCTGAAGAGAAAGAATAAAAGATCATCTATGAGAGCCTCCCAGGATTCCCAGGGCACTTTCAAGCGGCCTTTCTCGATTCATTTACTTGACTTTCATGTGAAAAACTTGGTTTCATTACAGCAATTAGCCACTTCATCTCCAAACCAATTACTACATTAAAATAATCTTCTTCTAAAGAATAAGGCACACACGCACTCTTGGTTTTCTCTAATTGACTTACGTGGATACCATTCTTTCTGCTGCAGACAGCAGTTTGTTGTTGTACCTCGTTTGAGCTGCGCTCTCTCGCTCATTAGTTGTAGCTTATTAAATTTCATGGATGTGGGTGCACCACGTATTTTCCCCACTGCCAAATCAGCAGCATGGCAGTGTTAAGTAATTTGTCAAACACGACTGATAATGGGCTGCACTGAGGAGCCATGACACAAACGGGCACTCATCCTTTGTTGTCTGTTTCATGCCTTGTCTGAAAGGCAGGCTGTCGAAAAAAAGAGAAAGCAAAATATGAAGGGTGTGTGTGTGTGTGTATTGGAGGGTGTGTGTTGCATGCATGATTCATGAGGTTCACGGAGAAAGGGAGCGTGGAGAAAGAGAAACAGAGAAGGAGACGGCTTCAAAGAGGAACGCTGTTGATTTTTCTGCTCCGTCCAGAGATCCGGGAGGTCGGGCAGAGGGGGAGCCCAGGGGAGAGGCTCCTCTGTGGTTTGCTCAGCCTGCCCCCCCACCCTCTCACCCTCACCAAACCCCCCCTGCACCCCGCCTGGTCTGCGCCCCGCAGCAGCCGGGGTCAGCCTCTGGCTCCCTCTAATGAAGCCCCTGGCCCCCTCGCCAGCGGACTGAGTGGCATACGTTCCTTTCGGCCCCCCCCCCCCCGCCAATCCGTCCCTGTGCGCCTACTCCAGCCCAGCACATGCACTCCCCACATCATGTGCAGACGCACACACATTTCACCAGCCAGCTGAAGTCTTTGATTTCTGCATTCCCAAGCAGCTAGCATAAGACCACCCCCTTCCACGAGTTACCAGTCAAGTTGCCCAATGCAGATGATGACATAAATAATCATTGTCCTGATGATTAATAACTTCTTATTAGCCTTAGTGGTGTTGATGTGTCGAAGTATCTGAATCTTTCGTGTCTGGTTTTTGGAGGTAAATTTGAAACTAAGCAGACGAATGGCAAAAAAAAAACGTTTTCATAGTATTTCAATCATGCCACCATGATAATACAGCACAACTTCATATGCAGTTCATATTTGTGTAGGCACAGGCTCTATGGGATTACATCATTGTCTTCTACATGTGCTAATTGCTGTCTGCTAAAATCAGCAGAACTTAAAACGACTGCAATTTTTGAAGAATCTTTCCTTGTGTGCAGTAAAATACCCACCCCCTGTCTCTTTCTCTGAGCAGAACACTTCTGGGAGGCTTTGGGGGCGGCTTAGTGGCTAATTAAATTAGCAGCTAAATTAAAACTTGATTATTCCCCTGGCATCTGCTTGAAATATATTTGCACAGTAGCATTTATCTTTTAAAACAAGTGATCTTTTTTTCCCCTAGTCCTTTTCCACTACGGTGGCGCTTCTCTTCGAGGCCGTGTCTAGGGGGGGATCGTTTCGAGGACTGAGAGCTTCTGCTCGCTGCTAATTACATTAATCCAAACACTTTCAAAGTCCTTCTGATGAGGCTAATTGCGTCTCCTGCTGCTTTCTTCTCCAGAGCGGTCGGAAGGGGACACTTTGGTTCGGTGCTGCAGGAGACTGATGCCACAGGCATTGAGAACTCTCTGAGGGAATTCCAACTCTTTTCTAGCTGCTGTCTGTCAGAAGGAACTCCCCCCAGGGGCTGGAACCCGTTGTCTAATTTGATAACTCTGCTGTTCAAGACGTGACCTCAAGTGTGAGCGTTTTGACATTGGGGTGATTACTTTTGTCTTGAAGTTACATGAACTGCAAATGGTTTGATATGATGGCTAACAGTGATGATTGAGATGGACTCCTTATGTGCGTTTTCATTAAATTAGAAAAACAAGAATTAGCTAATTAGATGCACAATAGTAGACATTTGATTAGTGTAAATTACGCTTTGCTTCAGGTTGAGTTATAAATCTCATCCAGATCTTCTGTAATGTTCAAATCCAGTCTGGCATCTGTAATCTCACGTAATTGCTTTGCTGGCAGAAGGAGACAGGTATGACTTTTGCTGTAGCATTAGTAACAGAGGAGCTCAGGAACTGCAGTTTACATGCATGGCAAATAAACATTTATCCACAACCGATACTTGGTGCAACCCAAAACTGAATAAAAGAAATAAAAAAAAGACTCACATAATTGTACAATTGACTCGGTCCAGCAAAAAATAAGACTACTGAAAGGTTTTTCTCTCGAGTAATTTAACGGTGTAATTCAAGGGTATTCAGCTCACTATTCCTCACTCATTTGATGCAGCATCAAAAATGGAGAGATTTAGTCTATTTTTAACAGTAAATAAAATGTTCTGCTTGATTCATGCAACATATTTATTAGGCTTGTACACCATGTTGAGGTTTACATGTCTTTAACAGTCAGGGATCCTAAAACTAAAATTAATTAATAAAATGACAGTGAATGTGTGTTATAGACAAGAAAACATTTGTTTACCAAGCCAATCAGGAATTGCAGGAAGTGGATTAGGAATTAAAAAGGTAAATGGTACCTTTTTTAAAAAACACATGGCACCCATGGTAAAGGTGATGACAAATGTCTTTTTGGTTAATTAGCTTGAAAACTACCCTTAAACAGCACAGATCCTCCACTTAATAGTGGGGATGAGGTTTTCTCTGTATAAGCAATTTCTTTTTATACCAAACCTTAAGTGGCTCTAGTTTTGTCTCTCCAGACCATTGAACCAAGTTCCAGTCTAAGATTCAGTAGTGCCTAGCATACTCCAGACTATAGAAACTATTTTATTTGTGGTTAGATGAAAAGAAAGGCTAGCATGCCTTCCAAACAGTTTCTTGGTATGAAGGTGGCATTTACTTGTAGTTTTGGAGACTTGGTCACCCCAACATGCTACTATGTTCTGCAAATCTACAGCGCTGTGATCTTTGGAGAAATGTTTGACTCTCTGATTGTCCTCACTGTGTGTCCTCTTCCAGGCACAGTTGCTGTGGACATGGGATTTTCAGATATGTAAATATTTTCAGAGCCACTGCCACGTTTATGAAGGTCATGGTACTTGTATCTCTAATGTTCCCCATGCTGATGAATGACTAAAAGGAATTTGGCATCTTTGTCACCTCATTGTACCCTTAGACTGGCAGACCAGGTTGCTGGTCCCTATTTTTAAGAAAGGCAACCGGAGAGTTGCTAATTTGCCAGTTACCAAGGTATCACACTGCTCACCCTCTCTGGGAAAGTTTTTGCCAAGGTGCTGGAAAGGAGACTTAGACTGAGAGTCAAACCTCTGATCTGTCTGTCTCTCTGTCTGTCTTTCTGTCTGTCATAGTTATCGGTTTGCTACTTGCAGAATTCCAGTACCCCAAGTTGTTGTAGGCTTTTTGAACTGTGTTCACCCAACAATATCGACCCAAGTCTAGTAATGGCATTTACTTAACGTTCCCACGGTTTTATCCTGTATCCCCAGATCTTGGCTTCAGTCTCATCTTAATCATAGACTTGATTTTTTTTGGGGGGGGCAGCAGACTTGGAGTTGTTAACACTGTGTCAACGCTCTGTCCACTCTATTAGACACTATTACCTTGTTTGTCCGCCTTGTAGATGTAAAGTCAGAGACTGTAGCTCAGTGACATGGAGGTGTTTCAAAACTTCAGCAGCACTGCTGTGTCTGATCCACTCTTACCAGCACAACAAACACTAACACCACACCACCACACCAGTGTCACTGCAGTACTGAGAATGATACATCAATCAAGTAATACTTGCTCTGTGGTGGTCCTGTTGGGGTCTCACCATTGAAGAGCAGGATAAATGGGGCCTATTAAAGTATGCAGAGAAATAGATGAACTATAGTCTGTAAGTGTAGAACTACGAAGTGCACCTGTAAGATAAATTGAGCTATTGAAGCGGACAATGAAAAGATACAAAGAGGTGTGCTTAAAGAAGTGGCCGGTATAGTGTATAGTGCCTAATCAATATATGCAGATCATTTTAAAACTTATGTAGTGTATGGAGTAGGGAGCCATTTGAGATTCAGCCTCAGGTGAATGTAAGGTGACTTACAACACTGTTCGCTTGGTGCTAACATTATAATCTCAATAATTAGCATTACTGTTGGTAATTAGTCAAGTAAAACTATTATTAATGAACAAAAAATGAAAAAGTTCATGAAATGACAGCAACATACAATGATAGGAGACCAAAAGTTCTTGGCTTCCTTCACAGTCCATAGTTGCTTGGCAGGAACAGTATACTCTAAAAGAACTACTTTTCTCTCAAATGCACATTATTCTGATGATATGAAGATATGATGATGATTGTTGATAATTGACTTCCTCAGATGATGCATCCTTCACCAACTAAGTTCTCTTTAAACAACAGCAAAAATGCACCAAATTACATATGTGGGTGATTGTTTACTGGTCAGGAATTTTACAGGGAGACAACTGCTCTTCTACTCTCACATTTGCCATCATTTGTAGGTTGACAGAAACCCGCGATTTTTGCTGGACCACGGTTCATTTGTTTAATGTGCGCCCAAGTATGGGTGAAGCATTCACACTTGTCAAAATGAACCAGACTAAAGAGTTTGATACATAGGTCAACACCAAATGAGGTAGGTGTGAACGCCCCCTTAAATGACCATTTCAGGTTTTACAGAGTGACTCAAAGCAGCTCACGCACAGCATATTTCAGCATGTTTTTTATTCCTCTTGACCCACTAATGCTGCTTCCTTCAGTATTAACCAAAAAGTCTTACATAGTGCAACTTTAAGTATCATGAAATTTAAATTGTATCAGATCAAAACGTTTGTGTTTTGATTGTGTCTGGGGGGTCTATGTGTGTGCATGTCCGGGGGGGGTCTGTGTATGTGTGCTCTGAGACGAGTGGATCAGCAGGAATGCTGCTGTCTTTCTGCCTGACTGCCTGTTTCTTCTGCCCCTTTAGTGAGGAGCCTCACCTCCCTGACAGAGACACAGCTTTCTCATCGATTCTCGCTCACTGACTCTCCCCATGGCCTTGTCCTTTAAAGCACGGATGTTACGAAATGTACTGCACTGCTGCGTGAGCGTGCGCGTGTGTGCTTGCGTGTGTTTGTGTCATACCGCTGTGCCAAGCATGCAGGCTTTCACCGTGCCATGATTTTGCGTGCCTCGATGAAAGTTTGTGTGTGGAAAGTTACATCAGATGAGTAGAAGCTCTTGAGTTGAGGCATGTGGGAATGTGTTTATGCTTATTTAGAGCTTTCATCTCATCTTTTTGGAGGTGAAATCAGACTCTTCTTTATCTCTCTCTCTTTCTCACCACCAACTCCCCCCCCACCCCACCTTGCTCTTTCTCTCTGCAATGAATAAACTTCACTGTAGTTGAGCTAAATCCTCCCTTGGCCCCAGTCCCAGCCCTGCTGAGTAGGCGAATGTTCATCCTGCCCACTTGTTTTTACGTGCCATTGGCCTTCCCATGTAAGAGGACTGTCTGGTACCTCCTGCATCATTTAGCAGACTGTCGCAGCGGGACATCAGGTACTGTCCTGGCATGGCAGGGCCTCTAGGTGAGACGTCTGTCCATTGGAACCCCGCCTGCAGCCCCATTTAGGACCTACTGTGTGACTTGCCACTGTGCTCATGTTGGTATCATTCTGTTTAGCCTTTCAGGATGAAGAAGGGAAATATGCTTTCCCTTGTCTGTGTGTGCTGGTGCATATCCCTATTGTCTCTTGATATAGAAGAGAATCTGATGCTCTTGTGTGACTCTTTTGATATCATCTGATATAGTAAAGCTGATATGCGACCTGATGAAAGTTGTTAAACTTCAAAGGAATACTGTTCTGGATTTATCAACATAACCCTGTTTTACAGTAGCCATAAATGCCATTTCTGCCTGTTGTAGAGCTTCCTCAGTTTTTGCCATATGTATTTTCAGTAAAGTTGTAGGGCTGAAACTGCTGGATATTTTTACTTTCCAGTATTCTACCAAATATTATCTCAAATATTCTTTAAAATAATGAAAGCTGTGTTTCACTCTAATGCCTAAATAAAAAGTGTTTTTTTTATTAAAAAGTTTTTATTAAAACGTTTTTAATTATTTTTTTTTATTATTATTGTTGAATTTCATATTTTTATTCTGTGCAGACAGATTGTTGCTTTCTTTAGATGTGCTGCTACTCTTCTTTACTTCTGGTGCCTCGCTGTTTCCTATTGGACTGATAAAACCTGATGCACTGAAGCATGTGCTCTTATAAAAATGGGTCAAGATCCCAGCTATTCTAATTGCATTGGCAAACTGAATTTATCAGATATTTGTTGCCGCCCTAGAAATATATATGATTTACAAAACTGGAAGCAAACTGAAATTCTGTCTTCATAAGTAAACAAGTGATTCAACATTTATAAAAGTGTTTTCACTGTATTTAAATGTATTTGTACATTAACGTTCATTTCTGTGGAAAGGTATGAATTGTTTTCACAGCAGAGCTTTCACACTCCTCCCCTTTCACCCCTCATTACTCACAAGCACCTCCACCAGTGTCTTAGTTCATCTGATATTATAGTTACAAAGAAAAACATTTTGCTTAGTTATATTAATTAAAAACATTGAGTTGATTCTCTACTGGCAGAATGTCCACTAGGGGCCTGAAGAAAGAGGCTAGTCTGTATTAGCAGTATCTGTTGCACACAGTTGATTGCCACAGGTAATGTTTTTTGAGATGTTTCCATGTAAAAGAACAGAAAACTTATTGACTTGAAACACACTTATAGTAGTGCTGAATCATCTGCCCATTGACTTCTATTGTGTGTTCTGATTACTGTGCTTTTTGTTGTGGCTTGAAATTATTATCTGTGATAAAAGACTACATGCTGCTACATGATGCAGCTGGCAGAGATTAAATAGAAAAACACTGGAGTGTGACTAGAAAAAACAGAAAGCGTAATCGGTAAGTAGCGAAGCACTCAGAGAAAACCGTCGGCCAAAACCAAAACCGGAATTCAGGACACACTGGGGTGAAAATTTTCATTTTAAAATGTTTTCATAGAATCAAATTTATTACAACATATGGGCTTTTTCTGCCATGAAATCCAACTGTCCTCAGAGGATGACTGGTCATCCAAGACAATGAATTGTATTAAAGCTTTATTTATACTGCACCAGCGTGTTTGTAGGGATTTTCCTTTTTTGGATTTTGTTGTTTTGCAACAGTTCTGCTCTCACGTTGAGTAGTTTTCTAACTAACAGTGATTCTAAATCCCTTGTTTAATGTCCTTCGTAGAAACCATGAAACTGTTCCAAGCAGCTGACATTTTAACTGTTGATCTGCTGCTGCTCAAACTGTTTGAATGTGCCTGTACTGACCACACAGGAAAATGAAGGAAACAAACAGTGTTTATAAACGATTCTTTCTCATTTTTATTAGTCTTACATTTTGACACTTCATTGTAGGCCTCTTTTTTGGTCAAAAATGTAATCTCCTTTTCTCTTTCAGCTGACATTTTCTGCCAAACGTTTTCAATGAGAAACTTTTCAGTGCCTGTGTGTCGGTTGGTATATTGGAGTAAAGTGTTCAGATCATGTTCAGATTGTGGTTAAGATATGCAGGCTTGTTGTTGGTCCTTTAAATAATGTCAAATAACAAATAAATACTACACTTGTTCCGTGCAAATAATTCATGGAATTTGGGAAGTGTAATTAAATCATTTCATATGTTTCATGTATATAAATGTAATTAGACTCTTATGAAATATTAAGTGAGAGAACAAAGGGAAGGCAGGGAACTGTAGCCTAGTTCACTGCCTCAGAAATGCTACTGTGTGTCTCTCTGTATGTGTGTGCATTAAGGGGTGGTAAGCTGGATAACATAGACAAGGACAGGGGGTAGAAAAGAAGATAACCTGGAAGGCTGTTTTTTTTTGCTTTGCTTGTTTCTTTGGAACCATATCCTCACTGACTGTTTTAGTCTGACTAAATAGGATAACCTGCTCTTCATAAAAAATGGATGCTACTTCATTCATTGGGACCACCAGGGCTCCAGGGAGGCCCCATGAGTGTGGAGGTTGAAGGGCTTGGGTAGCCAAAATCACCGGGCGTAATTAATTTCCCCATAAATGAAATTTGGTTAAAAAGGAAAAAAAAAAACGAAACGAAAAGAGAGAGGATGGTGGTGGGGTAGACGAGTGGAGCGAGGGGAAGCGAGGCGCTCTTACCCAATCATGTGGGAGAGTTTGTCAAGCAGGAGATTGCAGTCTAAAATATTAATCACCCTCCCTCCACCAAGAATGAGCGAGCCAGCTCCTAGAAGGGACACGGCCGTTCAATATTTCATGAAGCAGCCCTGGCCCAGACATGGGGCCTGCAACTGGGCTGCCTTCCCCTTTAACGCTACACGCATCAGCCGTCCCTTTAATGGACCCAGAGCTCAGGACCAGGCTGGGCTGGTCTAGGCTCTGGGTTGATGAGAGCTGGGGTAGAGGTATTCGTGGGGGTGGTGGAAGTAAATGGGGAGTGGGTCTCTAGGCAAAATATGTCCATTTAAACTATATCCCATAAAAGAGTGGAAGCTCTTTGTGCCCAGTTGGATCTCAAGTAAGGCAACACCTTGACCCATGATTTATTAAATTAAGCTCCTCTGGTTGGGAAACACAGACACAGGAAACTAGGTTCAGAGTGCAGATGTTGTAACAAATGATCGATTAGCTGGTGTGGCATGGCCTCCTTGATGTAGAGGAGTCATGGGCATAAGCAAACTGATGTGTCTATATGTGCAGTGTTTGTTTTTTCCTTCCCTGCCTCATGTCGGCACAAGCCCCAGCCTGTATGCAACATTAATGTGGACAAGAGAGGGAATCTACCCATAACCTGAGCTCTGGCCTGCCATAAAGCACCCAGTCAGCCTTGCCTTTCGTCATAGGACACCCTGTTTGAGATCAGTGTAGACTGTGTGCTTGGTAAACTACACCTTGGGCTTGTAGGGACAGGTGCATGGTCATTGGCTTGGTCTTGAAAGTGAAATATAGCAGCCAACCCCCAAATCAGCTAAGCAGACTGTTATGTGGCCATAGGGAGTTAGATCTCTGGACAAATATAACCTTATAATTATGATGTACATACTGCTTATCTCATGGTACTTTTGCAGTCCGTCGTCTCTATAAATGTAATCCCAGACATGGACACAAGACAGACTGGACACAAACCTAGCTTAATCTTAGTGCTTTAGTGTATAGAACTGTCTTCATGTAATATGTAAACAATGTTAAAGTTTCAAAATGTACTTTTCACTCCACAGTCCATACAACCCTTATGTGAAAACTAGGCTACAAAAATAGGTCCATTTCGAATGAGTTTTTTGTGATGTCATAAAAACTAGTACATTTCCTTATATTCAGGAATAAGAAAAAAATATAAGAAATATAAGAAAAATACACGAAATAAAGCCCTTTCGTGTTTTTGTGGAAATCAAGACCTTTATATATGTGCTTTGCAAAACACTTTAGCACATAATTTTTTCCACACTGATTCAATTATTTATATATATATAGGTGATCCTGAACTCGTGCTTATGGTTTACTGGACTATAAGTCTGTAAATATGACTGTTTCTTTAGGGCATAAGCCCAGGTCATGATTCTTTTTCTCCACGTTCTCCTAAGGATCATCCAGGAGTGCCACTGGGTGCAGGTGTCTGACCTTTGACCTGCCATAGCGCTGGGCAGTTCAATAATTGATGTGCGTGCGTCTTTTCACCAAGGGACAGAGGCCTCACCTGCAGCAGGCTTGGTTTCACACGTACACCCGTATTGATTTTGTTAACTGAGCCAATTCTGCAGAATGAGGAGCGGTAGGACACGGTCACTTCCTGTCTCTCACCTGTCTCTTTATCTCTGACTGTCCAGTGTCCCCCATTTCTCAGTTCCAGGGAGTAGCAGAGTAGCCATTTTTCTGAGTAGCTCAAGGTAGCTTGAAAAAAAATATACATATGTTTACACACACACACACACACACACACACACACACACACACACACACACACACACACACACACACACACACACACACTTTCTATGCTGCTTATCCACCTTTTCACAGGGGGTGCTGTAGCCTGTCCCTGCTGTCATTAGGCACTGGGTAGAAGGCAGCATCACTGTTTTTGGAAGAAAAAGCTTGTTTCTCCAAAATAGTAACGTTACAGGAGAAGAAAGAAAACATACTTTACTTTTAATGCGAGACAATGGAACCAGAACCCCCCCCACAGTTATTTTGGGTCACTACTGTTAGTCCATTCATCATGAAATGATGACTGTTAACCATAATAATTTCAGTTGTTGTTAAGTACTTTTTTTCATCTTTTAATAAAGCTAAAACTAAAATCTCTATTGCGTGATACTAGTCTTCATAAAGTATCTCACACCACTGGTGAAAGCAAAGAAGTAAGAGGCTTTGGTTTGATTGATTTGACAGTGGTAAGTAACTATTATTTCATTAATTGCTGCTACATGTATGCTAAATGTGAAATGCTCGATTGTGAAGAAACTTTCTGGGTCAGAATTGTTCACTGAGGTGGCGATGGGAACCAATCTGAAGAGTTTAATGCCTCTTCCCTCACAGAAAGTTCCCTCACAGAAAGTTATGTACAATTGTTACAGTTACACTGCCTGATGCATGAGGCATTATCTTATGATAGTTTTGAGAGAACTTTTTTGTCTAAAACATTTTTTCCCAAATCTATGACGGAGAAGTACAGGGCAAAATAATACTCAAAGAAAACTTTTTTGATTTGGATTTACCCCTATTTTACCATCATCAACATAACATATAATGTCATCTTGTGTGAGATCATGCTAACCATTAAATTATGCAGACATTTGGAAGAATCTATGGAATACCCTTTAAGACAATTAAACATGTTTTATAGTGCTAGTGAAAAGATGACAAATATGTGTAAGAGGTATGGGAGTAGAGTTGCGCTCCCTGAAGCTGAAAAGACCCCTGACTCTGCTTCTCAGAAGCCCCTCCCTGTCCTCCCAGGTGCCTCTGGCATGGTCTTTACTCTGTTTTGTCCGTTAAGTACCACTTCAAATATTGATGAGTCTCTGAAGTGTGGGTCAGGGTAGTATGGCCGAGGGGTATCTGTCAACTACGGAGGTTTTGCGACCAGGCTGTGGACAGAAAGTCCAGCTTCTATAGCCTTGAAATAGATTGAGCCCTGAGCCTCTCTAAAGTAGAAGCCAGATTCAGACAGTGCTCTGAGAGGGTTTTGTGAGTTCGGCTTGGCACTATGTTCTTCATGTCATTGATGATTGTTGACAAGAGGTGCTAAAGCACTGTTTAAAACACTAGTCAGTACAAATAATGTAGGCATATAGATAAATAAGTTAAAGTTAAAGTGAACAGGAGGCCTCACATGCACTCAGAAGTGACATCAAAGTGTGGATTTATGGGAATATCAGGTACTTGTGTGAATAATTAGGCTGTTCTCTTTCTCTGTATTTTGTTTATTCATGATGTGACAATATTGTGATATGTTTCATGTACATGTGCTGATGCTTTAATTGAAAGCTAAAATATTGAATTGGGTAATGTAAACAAGAATATGTGAACCAATAACACTACATAACACTTATTAGCGAAATTTGTTCTACATAACTGGTTTAGTGATTCTTCAGAAGCATACATTTTTTGTTTCACTATTCAGAAAGTGTTTAACATCTGGGGGAGCGTGTACAGCGCACACACACACACACACACACACACACACATTTTCTAAGCCGCTTCTCCTTCTGGGTTGTGGGGTGCTACAAACCACACACACATTTTCTAAGCCGCTTCTCCCTCAGGATCGCAGGGGGGTGCTGGAGCCTATCCCAGCGGTCACTGGGCGAAAGGCAGGATACACCCTGGATAGGTTGCCAGTCCATCACAGGGCATACAGACACGCATACACATTCACACACATCCCTAGGGGCAATTTATCATGTCCAATTGGCCTGACTGCATGTCTTTGGATTGTGGGAGGAAACCGGAGAACCCGGAGGAAACCCATGCAGACACAGAGAGAACGTGCAAACTCCACACAGAGAGGACCCTAGTCATTCAGCTGGGGAACTGAACCCAGGCACTTCTTTCTGTGCAAACAAGTGCAAGTTAAATTAGTTATGATGAGCATTTTCACTACTTACTTGCTCAGATATGTCCTCATCCTCCTTGATCTTTTTTCATTCTTTTCATCTCAGTGCCATGTTGTTTTTTGCATTTCATGCTGCTACAGTCCATCTTCACATTATTCATGTACAAACATGGCTACATTGGTAATGCAAAAAAGTAACAAAATCTAAAAGGAGTGCTTCCTGTTGTGCCAGCCAGTTCACACTATTATGCTTAATTTGTTGCGTCAATCTTTCAAGCTTTATTTTAGCTTCCTGGAACAGTTCGCTCTAGTCTCACTACATCTTCTGTCTTAAGTGCCAGCTCTAGATTGATCTCATTGCTTTCTGATCTACACATAAACTCAGCCAGAAGAGTCCTTAAAGAATTAACCCAGCAAATAAATGCTGTAGAAATAATAACCTGGAATTAACATGCACATATTTCCTGAACAAGCTACAACACCATTAGCTCACAGTAACAGGGCCCAAAAGATACAGGCCCTTTGGGAAATCTTCCAACTCTCTCAGTTACCCACTCTGGCAGTGCTAGGAGGCCAAATACTGTGAGCATCAGTAGTCGAAAATGTTTTTTTTTTCTTTTCTTAATCGCAAGGCTGGGAAAACATGGCAATTTTACCTGGACAGGACTAAAATAATCCGATTTTGGGGAGGTACTGTAATTTTCTCAGGGGAGGAGGGAGAAAACCACAGACATGGATGATTTGGACAGCAATAAAATCACTAGGAGCACCTGTAAATCAGTAAATTAGCCCATGACCCCATGTAAATGTAATGCCTGAACAGGGATTAGATGTGGATATTGTAAGGGCCATCATATGTGTGAAAACAAGTTCAATCCAACATGAGAAACTGCTGAAAAGATACGCTCTGTACATTTTTAGCGTTCTTAATAAAGACATTGTCTGGGCATACTTAAAAGAGCCCGTGTTAACAAACACACCTGCTTTGAACTAGAGCTGGAACAGGTGTTACCAGACAGCTTTGTGGAGCATTTGATCAAATGAGCGCACCTTATTTGACCTCAGAAGTACATGACTATCGCAAAGTTCGCCTCTGTTCCGCTGTGTGTGGCAAAGCTCATTTAGTGAGAACCTGGGTGGGTTTCTAGAGAAGAACATGAGAAACCTGAGGCTATGTTCAACTCCAGTGTACTAAAGGTGAGAAGCTGTGAGTGGGGTTAAGTCTTGTATCCCCTCATCACACTTTTCCATCAAGAGGCGTGCTGATTGACAGAGGTTCTTGCTGCTTTCCATCAGGGGGAATGAGGCAGGCACTCGGTGGAGTGTGAAATTAGAGCTGTTGCTTCCTTGCACGCCCTCTCACATCTGAATGAGCCTAAAATCACCATCAGAATCACATTCGCATTTTAGCATGAGGCAGCTGATGGCATGTGAAGGTCAGGCGTGGGACATGAGGAAAGGCTCTGAAAGATTAATCTGAGTCTCTCCGCTCCCAAAATGCAACAGCTTTTTTTTTGCACAGTTTTGATCATTATAAATGGTTATGAAAAATGATTAAGCGAGCGTTACCATAGATATCTAGAAAAGAAAGGTTGTTTGAAACTTAAAGGTATAGTCCAGCGAAAAAGTTTTCCACTTACCCCAGATGTAGCTGATCAGCCAGGACATAATTGGTGGGTGTTTGCTTCTTTATTTTAGTGCCGGAGCAATGAGTTCAGTGTTGCTAACTAACAATAGATGTCAGTAGTCACCCAAAGTCTTTTCCATGAATACAGCCCCAAAAACCTCAAACACAGTCCTAATTAAGGTTACACAGACTTGCTGTTGAGCACAATATGACTTATGACTTATTCTGCAGGCATCAATTTTAGACAACAGGTGTTTTGTCCCAAATTTTCTCCTTCCCTTTTCATGCACATACTATATTTCCAAAAGTAATCATGTACCCATCCAATTCATTGAATTTAGGTGTTCCAATCACTTCAGTGGCCAAAGCTGTATAAAACCAAACACCTAGGCATGCAGACTGCTTCTACATACGTGTGAAAGAATGGTTAACTCTCAATAGCTCAGTGAATTCCAGCTTTATACTGTGATATCATGCCATCTGTGCAACAAGTCCAGTCATGAAATTTCCTCACTACTAAATATTCCACAGTCAACTATTAGTGGTATTGTAACGAAGTGGAAGCGATTGGGAATGAGATCAACTCAGCCATCAGTGGTAGGCCACATAAAATGACAGAGCGGGGTCAGCGGATGCTGAGGCGCATAGTGCGCAGAGGTTGCCAACTTTCTGCAGAGTCAATCACTACAGGCCTCCAAACTTTATGTGGCCTTCAAATTAGCTCAAGAACAGTGTAGAGAGCTTCATGGAATGGGTTTCCATGGCCGAGCAACTACATCCAAGCCGTACATCACCAAGCGCAATGCAAAGCGTCGAATGCAGTGGTGTAAAGCACCGCCACTGGACTCTAGAGCAGTAGAGACGTGTTCTCTGGAGTTACGAATCACACTTCTCCATCTGGCAATCCGATGGACGAGTCAGGGTTTGGCTATTGCCAGGAGAACGGTACTTGTCTGACTGCATTGTGCCAAGTGTAAAGTTTGGTGGAGGAGGGATTATGGTGTGGGGTTGCTTTTCAGGAGTTGGGCTTGGCCCCTTCCAGTGAAAGAAACTCTTAATGCTTCAGAGACCAAGAGATTTTGGACAATTTCATGCTTCCAACTTTGTGGGAACAGTTTTGGGTGGCAAGTTTGGCAAGGAACAACTTGCCTGAGTCCTCACTTCAACCCGATACAACACCTTTGGGATGAATTAGAGCGGAGACTGTGAGCCAGGCCTTCTCGTCCAACATCAGTGTCTGACCTCACAAATGCGCTTCTGGAAGAATGGTCAAAAATTCCCATAAACACATTCCTAAACCTTGAGGAAAGCCTTCCCAGAAGAGTTGAAACTGTTATATCTGCAAAGGGTGGGCCAACATCATATTAAATCCTATGGATTAAGAATGGGATGTCACTCAATTTCATATGCATGTGAAGGTAGATGAGCGAATACTTTTGGCAGTATAGTGTACGTCATGCAGGCAAATGGGTGCTAGATTACATCCCTTTTTTCTATTTTTAAATGTATCTTCAACTGGAAAATTCAAGATCACCAGTTATTTATAGGAACAACCACAGGTGTGTGTAGTGTCCATATGCCTGCATCATGTGCAAGCACACGAAGCAGAAGCAGGATTCAGCACAACACCTTGCTGTTTAAAATGGCTGTCTCCAGTGTTCTGCTGCATAGTGTTCATTTTTATAGTTCACAGTAAGTTGTAAATTATATCAACATTTTTAGCTCAAGGCCTGCCTATATATGGCTAGAAAGCCTGAGGAAATGTAAAATTTTTAATACAGCTATGACTGGTTACCTATCCTTGCAATATGTTGTGTATCAGTGAACATAAAATATGAACAGATTTACCCAGTGTAAGCTTGTTTTATACAGGAAACCAGGCGTAATGATGGCATGCACCAGCTGCTCACGCTCAGACCACTGAAAAATGTACCTTGTATATGTATATTTCTAGCAAAAAATTGATGAAGCTGCCCTTGTGCGCCATTGTTGCAAGATGTGTACTAACATTGTTTACAATTTAAAACTATGTTTGTTACTTTTTTGTTGTGAAGTTCCAGAGATAAACTGCAATCATCGGCCCACCGAGGGGCACTGTCCCCCTCCTTCTCCTTCAGTATTGGACTGAGGACCACCAAAATGTGCTTTGCGGACCACAAGGCCCAGCGGCAGAGAAACCTTGCTCTAAACCACATTGACTAAGTCTGTGCAACATTGATGAAGACCTGGGTGCATTTTGAGAAGATTTGAGTGAGGTGTTTAGGGATGTAATTACAGAAAAGATTTGGTTGACTATTGACTTCTAGTATTTCTTAGCAACAGTAGCTCCATTGTGATACAAAAGAAGCAAAATTTGGAGCATCTCTTGGCTGATAGACTACGTTCTTGGTAAATCTTGGTAAGATTTGATTTTTTTCCAAAGCATTCCTTTAAGATGTAATAAGAATCAACAAAAGTAGAATCTTAAAATTAGTTCTAAAAGGGTACTTGGCATATGCTTTTTGGAGGAACCTTTAATAGAAACTTTACATTGATTGCAGGTTCTTTAAACTTTGCAGTGGTTCTTCACATTCATTTGCAAAAATATTCTTGACAGAAACATCTATTGCAAGGTTCTTTTAGGTATCTAACATGGTTCTTTAATGCCGTCTCTTCAGAGAACTCATTTTTGGCACATTAATAGCGTAGACACTTATGAAAGAGTTAAGGAGGACATTTGCTAGTCTGTCCTCATCGATGACTCACCTTGTCCCCAAATGTATGTTCAGAACTTACATCTTTGAGTCAGTGGCTTCCAGTCATCATCAGAATTCTTTAGACTTTGTTGGGCTTAGAAAAATAACACAAAGCTTTGTGCTTTTGTAGAAGTACTTAGAAATTCTTGTCATTATTATTTTCAGTTCAGTCAAAAGCCGAAAAATGTCGGAAAATTCCATGAAGCCTGTCATATTTTGCTCTGGACTTTGACTTGATTTAATGAAAGTTTTGATTTGTCCACTTGTTTGATCTTAACTGGCAATTAATGTTCTTGTTTCTGGATCATTATTTGAGATTTTAAAGTTTAAAGAAAAATGCATCAAATATTTTTTTATTATAATAGAAAGAACTTTGTGTAATTAAGAAAAATGCATTTAAAAGGGCTGCTAATCAGCAGACATCATTCCAAAGTACATGAAATATACATGCACAGAAAAGCTATTGATTGTATTCATGTAGCAGTGCAAGAACTTTTTGCTGCTGTGTGCTTTTATTAGGTAAAGAGAGAACTGTTAGTAGACACCTGTACACCTTTATTGGTTAGAATGGTAATAATGCAAATTAGAGGGCTGTGTAAGAAACATACCCACAAATCAGTGAATGCAATATAGAACTGCATTACAGAATAAAAGAGCAACCTTGTTTAAACCCTTAACTGCTCAAAGATTGATCAGTAACGAGCGTGCTGGCCTTGGTGTGGCCTTTTTCATGAATTCAGTCTACCTTTATGTGACTGTGTTATCCTGACTGTCTGTGGGCTGCGTATTGTCTTTCTACGTTATGGCTGTGAGGCAGTGAGTGGGGTGGGCTGCCTGACTCTTGCGTGTGTTTTTACTTTAATTTGTCTGCGCTGTTTGTTGAGTGGTCCAGTGGAGCGTGTGGTGACAGATGATGTGAATTATTGATTGCAGCCTTCCTGTAGCTGAGTGTAGTGGGCCTTGTCCTCCTCCTCTCTCCACCCATCACCCTCCTTCTCTCTCTTTCGCTCTGCCAGAACTGCTCAGCTTGGCCTTTGCTCTCCCGTCACCTGCTCGCCCAGAACTTTGGGTTGAGCAAGACAAGAGGAGATGGGGCTGAAGTGAGGGTTTCACACGGAGTGCTGATTTCTGCCCTTCATGGGTTATTTCAGGCTTCGTACCTACTAAACATAGCAGTAGTCTGCCAGTTCTTTTCGGCTTTAGACCAAAAGACTGGGATCAGAGCACAGTGGTACAAACCACAAGCTTGCTTTTTTGGTGCCAAGTTTGAAAATGTTGAATAGTTTGAGAAACCTGTTGTAATGACCTCAGAATGATTCACTTTCATTTCTACACAGACCCTACTGGGATAATTCTACTGAATCTGTCCTTCAGAGCTGAGAAATCAAAGTTGAAAACATATTTGGGATATTTAACTGACTAGCAGTTTGGACTTTTACATTATCTTTATTTTATTAAAATAAACATTCCATATGGGACAGGCCATAAGGGACAGGGATGCAGTGTCACTTCCTGCTTTAACATGCAGGGGCTAAAATAAAGCTCCATCAATTGAATAAAGGTCTTTGTGTTTCCGTATGACATGGCATGGAAACATATTTAAATTAAGGGTTTTTTTTTTTTTGAAAGAAATTCTTTCAACTAAAAAAAATGTAAAGGTTCGGGAGTGTGCCTCTTTTTCTTAAAAAAAAAAAATTATACACACACACATACACACACACACACACACACACAGTACTGTGCAAAAGTCTTAGGCACCCAAGACACATTTTCAAAATCTATTTATTTGTGTAGCATGTGTTTATTTGCTAAGAAGTGATAATATTATAATAACTAATATAAATAACTAGCAAAGATACTTTCTCTAGATTGACAAAGCACTTCTTGTAAGTCGCTCTGGATAAGAGCGTCTGCTAAATGCTGTAAATGTAAATGTAATATTTGAATAAACAAAATGTATAGAATATTAATTAATAATGATGGGGTGTGTGTGCGATATATATATATATATATATATATATATATATATATATATATATATATATATATATGATTATATAATCATATGAATAATAAATAATGATTTTATGAATGTTGGTCTGTTTGTTTAACCATTTTAAAACGTCTCCTCGAGGAAGCCCAGTATTATATGTAGTTAAAAGCAACTCCTGGTTTGAGCAAGTCTCTGTGGTGGCTGTGAAGGTGTCAAGGAAAAATATGGATCCAAGAAATTCTTGTTTTATTTTTATGTTAATTTGAATTATGAATATGACTTTATTCTAATGTATATTGTGATAAACTCACTGCTGAGGTAAATTGTTTAAAATTTTGCTTACATGCCTAAATATTTCTCAAAGTACTGTATATATATATATATATATATATATATATATATATATATATGTGTGTGTGTGTGTGTGTGTGTGTGTGTAACTATCACTGCAGGGCAGACACAGTTTGGTTGCATTCATAAATTTTCAAAAGGGTGTTAAAAATACCAGATCACACAGTGCTGCAATTTCTCTCATCCGTATGTTTTTCAGATCTGTATGGCTTCAGAATACGACATAGTGATAGCTTAAATGTTTAGCAATAATGAAATGTCATAACGAGTTTGATACTAATATTATGATGGCATGCTTAAAGAGTTTAGGTTTATTGAATACTGAAGAAGCTTCATGGCATTGTAAATTAGTGGTATACCCAACGTTGACCAATGTTTTCCCTGGCAAAGAGTTTGAATAATATTTCATAGTCACTGTAATAAAAAATGTATCAATATATATTCTGTTTTTATTATTAAAATCAGACTAGTGTACAGAATGCTACAATATTAGAAGAACTTTGTGTATAATGGTGTTTTTGTATACTAAAAAATTACAGATGAACTCTGCAAAATGCCATTTTTGCATCATCTAATCCCTGTCCTTGCCTGTGGACACCACTGACCCCTAGCCTAGATGAATGTGGCCAGAAATCTCTTAAACTCCACAGTCTTGCTCAACTTGATCTGTCATTATTGCAATGAACACAGTTAGATCATTTGAGGTCTTGTTGCATCTGGCCATGGACATCACTCATCATGTATCCTCAGGTTCTCTTCTAACTGGTATAATGCAATTTTATGGAGTATTTTTATATGTGGGAACCCTGAAAACTTTCATGATTCCACATTACTTTTTGAGGCAGACTGCCTATGCCATTTTCTCCCTGCAAAGGCTGAGAAAAGGTTGTTTCAGCAACAGCACCTCTTGAGCCCAAAGTGTTGTACTGTATTAGCCTTTGCCTCCCAGATCTGACATGGTTATTTTCTGGGCCATTAGTGGAGACTGTTGAGTGTTCTTACATGGCACTGGGTCCCGCTGCTGCTGCCATGTGTCAGAGGCCACTCTGAGCCTGATGGACCAGTGTGACGGAGACAGGGAGAGTTGCCTAGGTGATGGCATCCATGATGGCAGGGTGAGGGGAAAGAAAAAAGAAACAATTACCTTGCCGCAAAAATGTTAAACTTCATCAATATTTTAGCTCAGCCCTCGTCGTTCCGCGCCGTTGTTCCTCCCCACCAACTGAAAAAGCTTTTTCCCCGAGCCACTTTTAACCCAAAGAGGCTCTTGCCCTGTGCTGGTGGGTGTTCTGGTGGAGAGGGCAGTGGAGTGGGAAGAGAAGCCATCCTACCCCCACTACTGTTCATTCCCCCCCTCCTCTACTGACGTCCACCATTGCCACGCTCTGTCGGAAAGCTCCTCATTCTGGTGATGATTAGCTGATTATTATTTTATGAGGCCATTCAGCTGGGTGGCTGCTCCCTCCTTTGCAGCCCCCTTCTGCCCCCTTGCTTCTTTGCCACAATCCCCCTCCTTCTTTTTTTGGGCTCTGAGGCACATTGATTTCTCCATTAGGCAGCACTCCAAAGCCATCCCAGCTCCCCTATGTCCTACCTCAAGCCTCTTTGACTTAGCTTCTGCTTGGTCAGCCTGTCATGAGGGAGTGGTCCTGAGGAAAGACCCCTGTCAACTCTGTGGCTAGCACTGTGCTAGAAGCTCCATATACGCTTTGCAACACACTGCAGTACATTGAGAGAGGTAGTTCAACTGCAGCACCTCCTGCTGGACAGGCACTGCACTGCTCTGCACTATTGTATGTTGTGAGTCCTGAGCAGTAAATACTAAAGAATTGGCAAAGTCTGTGTTCCAAAAAAAAGCTACAGTGATAAAATTTCAGCCAGTGTGGAAAACTCCTAAATATTATATGTACTGATTTTAGGGAACCTGTTAGCTATGTGTTCTATGACTATTTCCACATTTCCTCCTACAAATGAATGTTGGTGCATTTTTTTCATAGCAACTGTTGCATTCTTTCATAGCAGGAGTTGCCAGATTGGATAAGCTTTACAGAAAAATCCCTGTGATCATAATGAGAAGTTGTACTGTGCTTTGTTTAGCTTTCAGTTTCAATGTTGTAGCTAATCAAAACTAGCCAGATTGGAAATTATACTAAATTTGCCATCATGCTAATGCTAGCTTGATTACAAAGAAAGCTAAAATAAGATACACCCAATCTAACCTGTCTGATCTTTTGACTTAAAAAACAGTCGTTAAATAGGCCTACAACAGAGTTCCAGTATCTAAGATTTTAATCATTTTAACGAAAACAGGAAATAAAAATAACAATAATAAGTGTTTTTAGCTTTTCTCTCCTTTGCTATCAGAGAAAGGTTCAAATAGTTTGAGCAGTAGCACAAAAACAGTAAACATGGAGCTATTTAGCAGTTTCTGTGAGAGACATTAAAGAAGCAATTTGTGTTGTACTCTTATGTTGAGTACAATGGATACATCACCCAAGAACTCTGCTACAGGTTTGATACCACTTGAGAACACAACATCTTGCTCGATATGAAGAATAAAACAAAACAACAGAATCGAAAAGTTCCTGCTAACACACCAACATGCCATGTCATAAATAGCCTCAGTCTTTGAAATGATGAAAAAAAATCACAAACAATAGAGCAAAAGCGACTAAAAAATTTTTTTTAATTGAATTAATTGCCCTAATTTTGTGGCACATACTGCAGCCTGCATATTCTACTAATTTTTACAAAATTTAGTTTACATAAACTTTGTCAATTTCAATTTTTGACCCATTGTGTCCTGCCCTTTGATTTCCTAGGATTTGGATGTTTGTGCAGTACTATTTTACATGCGTACAATATAAGTACAATTTAAAAAGAAATGCTCTCTCAACAAAGGTGTGTGTTTGGGGGATGCCTACAATTTCTCATTAGGTTTAATGGGAGTTTTGCCAGAATTTGTAAGGTTTGTCCAGCTGCGCAACAGTTGCTATGAAAGAACACTTTTATGGTTTTGTTTTCTATTCTCTTATGGTTTTATATTCTAGTCTCTGATTTTGAGTCAGTTTTGAGGTGGTATGTATTTCTAATACTAAGCTTCATGTTCCAAGTGCACAGGCAGTCCTAGTGTCAGGGAGCAGGCCTAATGACAGTAATGATAACGTGCAAGCAGGCATTAGGGAAATCGATATGCACCTACTGTTGGGGTTGAGGTGAGAGAAAATGTCTCTGCTGTGTATCTGCCAGAACTTTCATTCCTATTCCCTGTCTTTTTTTCGGAGGGATCATAAAAGTGCAAGCTCTCTTTGCAGCATCGATCAGTCAATAAAGGGCTTCTCTAACTGAAGAGAGAGCGCATTATTGGGTCATAAGTGTATTGTGGTGAAAATGAAGGCTTTCTGTCCAGTGCTAGGAGGCAGTGCAGCCTGTTAAGCCAAGGTGCTCATTTCATTTGGAAGTGCAGGCAAAGGCACAGGGTACTTTAATATTTTGCTCAGTAGACTTTTGCATTCATCTTGCACTTTTGAACCATTATATTACAATTAATTGCTCAAAATGTATTTAGTCATTCTGTGCAGTGTGAAGACTGGCATTAATAAGAATGATGCAATACTTAATGAGCTTTCTTTGTTTGCCAGGCTCTAATGCATTAATATGAAAGTCTTTAATATGGAGGAACATCTGAAACATTCAAACTCTTAGTTGGGAGTGGACTTGAGAGTAAATGTTTCAGAATTCCCATCCATCCTGAATAAATAAGTCAGTTGATCTTAACAGCTGCTTTTTTGCTGCCAAGATTCCATCGACCCCTGGATAGACATTAATTAACATGCACAGTTAATTGTTTTTTGAGCCATTATGGCCCAGTTACCATGGAGATGTCAAGTGGAAAACAATGAAAAAACGGAATCAGAACGTAGCACTGGGCTCCAGCATGAAGGAGCATGGAGATATGCTTCAGGATCCGCAACTAGGGCTCACGGAAGTCCTCTTGTTTCTGGGGTTCAGCCGGCTGTTGAGAAGAAGGGGATAGTGTTCCACTTTGAGGAGGTGTTTATTTACATGGCCGACACACTGGGATCACCTTCAAAGCAGCTGGTAATGAGACGGGACGGGGCGAGAAGGGAGGGGGCATTCTGCACGCGCTACAGGGAACGACTGGGGAGCCACTGAAATATTGATGAGTTTTTCTGCACAAAAATGTGACAGTTAGCTTTAATTTCCCGTTTAGCTGGGATGAGCCAAGACAAGGCTATGCTAACTAATCAATAGGGCCCTGGCACGGGCAGCGCTCTGCTTCTCCGGCTTGGAGCTTGGAACACCAATTTGCACTCTACACTGCACAGATTTTTTGTTTTTTGGATCCTTTTATGGAAGTGTGTTCTGTGAAGAGAGCATTACTCTTTGAACCCAGGCACAAACACAGCCACTGTAGATATGTAGACATTTTCAACTCAAGTAAAATATGAGAGTTACTACTTGCCTAGGTCTCAGTTTCACAAGCTGAGGGCTGATAGCGGGCAACCCTTGTATTTTACTGAAGGTGAAGATGAAATAGTCAGTTTTTAGATCTGGCTGGCTAAGCTGTTCTATCAGAAATATCACCCACTGACCCAGTTGTGGATAAATCGCATCAGAGTAAGTGCGCAAGTGTTTTACCCTAACGATATCTGCATTTTTTAATGTTTTATAGATTTGGAATGGGCTATTCAACAACAAATAACTTGAAAATCACAATCAGGGCTTTTACGTTTCTTATTGGTATATTCCTGTTGTTTCCCAAATATAAACATCTTAAATACAGCTGTTTTACTTCATTGTGGAATGACATACTAGTGTTTATTATTTTTGATTCCCTTTTTACAAATACAGCAAATACAATACGTAAGTAAAAACTTTTATGGTGCCATTACATGCAGTGCTTGGACTAGTTTGAGGAGGCCGACATGTACTGCCATACAAAAGTTTGGAATCAGTGCGTAAAGTTAAAATCAATGTTTTCAATAATATAAAACTAATTTGGAAAGATATATAAAATGAGACTAAACTGCTAGTCCTCTGTAGTTTTAACTACGTTTAGAAAGATGAACAGAGAAGACTGTATAGAGTCATGCCGGAAATTATAATAAAATTAATACCCAGAATGATTAATGTTTCAAAAGTGGTGATCAAATCGCTAGGTAGATAATTAACATGTCTCAGTATGTTGTTTATAAGTTCAGAATTCCTTGTTGTTCCAATAATCTGAAATAACATCCATCCATCCATCCATTTTCTAAGCCGCTTCTCCGTCAGGGTCGCGGGGGGATGCTGGAGCCTATCCCAGCAGTCTTCGGGCGGAAGGCAGGATACACCCTGGACAGGCCGCCAGTCCATCACAGGGCAGACAGACAGACACAGACAGTCACTCACACACTCACACCTAGGGGTAATTTAGCATGTCCAATTGGCCTGACTGCATGTCTTTGGACTGTGGGAGGAAACCGGAGAACCTGGAGGAAACCCACGCAGACACGGGGAGAACATGCAAACTCCACACAGAGAGGACCCTGGCCGCCCGGCCGGGGAATCGAACCCAGGCCCTCCTCACTGTGAGGCGACAGCGCTACCCACCACGCCACCGATCTGAAATAACAAATAGTATTAATATGATAAGTTGATGATTCCAAACTTTTTTCCATTAGTGTACATCTAGCTTCAGTTTTTGTCTTTACCCTTGGTTGTAGGATTTAAAAAAGAGATGAGGGAGAACTATTTATAAATGGAATATCCACTGAAAGCCCATTGAAAGTGGGGTCTATATTATAACGCTGCTCTTCTAAGACTACATTAAGTTCTAAAATCTAAATTCCACTATTTAGATGATCAAAACCAGAATAAAAGATCACTTCTGTTTTAGTTTGTGCTCTAAATGTAGTCTGAACCTTCCCAACCAAACACACAAGAGCTTTGCTCCTCTGACCTTGGCTACATCATCTGGAGATGAGGTTGATAGTGTGGAATCTAGCAGATACAGAAACTTCATCAAATCTCCAATGGCCTGTGTGAAATGCAAATGCAGTCTAACTGCAGTGGAGATGAAGCGCACTGACATTCTTGGAGAGTTGAGCACTGCAGCACCCAGCCCTCTTATGGGGGGGTGTGGGTGGGTGTGTGTGGGGGTGATCGATCCATGCAAACCTTGTCTTTATGAAAGGCGAATGAGAAAATAAAATTCCTCCCTTTAACTTAGCTTGCTCAGAACAAAGCTACCCATTCTGTTAGTCTGAGCTGCCTCAGAAAAAAAAGATGCACATGTGATCAATTATGGATGTGCTGTCTCCTACCCGTGGAGTTGGCGAGCACATTAGGTAATGCAGGAGCTCAATTTAACTAGATGGGCTTGTTAATGTGTCCCTCTGGGAAAGGCCTCCGGTTCCTTCGAGTTTCCTCAGGAACGTGGAGGGGAAGTAATTCTCTGAGATGGCAGATGCACTCAGAGTGGGCACACATCCTGCAGAGAGGGTCACCCCTCCATCTGACTTCTGCCATGAGACACAGCCAGTGGTTGGAGGCTGTGTCAAAGGTTTTAATGCAGTTCAATAGGAGGACACTGTAGGTGGAGATACTCTCTAACTTGTCTTTTTGCTATTGTTCTTATTTCAGTGGCTACTTTGAGTCTTTTGAATGAAAGAAATGAATGTAAACATTGCTAAATCTCTTGTAAACATGCTTACAAGTGAGAATGAGATTTTCCAGAAAATCAACTACTGTAGCTTGAAGGTGGAGAGAACTTTTTTTAAAAACTGCAGCTGCTTTAGTGGTGGATTTTTGGGGAATGGCTGGTTTGATTGTTTTTTCCACTAGCAGAAGAAAGAACGTTAATGATACTGCTAGGAATTCACATATATAGTAAATTATATAGATATAACTGTGGTAACTGTCTTCAAATCATCATTACAGTAGAGAGAATGGATTACCCAAATGACAGAGATGATTTGTCCGATAAGAAGAACAAGAAGTTAAAGACTGCAGATAAGAATTTAGCTACTTGGCTGTCTAGACGCCTTACCTCAGTTTGGTTGTGTTTCTCCATGTACTGAACAGAGTGAAGGCAAATAAATTCAGTTTAGTTAAAGTTGTGTTGGCAGGACAACCCACATCAGCCTTGTGATTGGTGAGGACACTCATGTGTGTGCACAACCCAAGATTACGACCACCCATTTTACATTTAAGATAGGAGAATTTTTGCGTAGTACAACTGGTAGTGGTAAAGCCGAACTAGCAGTCAGAAGTGGATGATAACACAGTTATTCCCAGTAGTTGTATAATAGATTTGTATAATGCATTCAGGGTATTGTAGTGGGAGAACACTGATAAACAAAAGCATGAAAATTATATAAAGTCCTAAATTCTGTCAAACCAGTGGGGCAGAGGGACTACGGAATGCTGCATTACATGACTAATAATATGTTGACGTTCCAGAGAATGCAGTGTAAACGGAGAAAATGAATGAAACTGGTTCTACAGGTAGCTGTGACCAGAGCTCACTAAAAACACTTTTATATGGAAACATTTTAATGAAGATTTTTACTCAGTTTACTACTGGATGTGCATACCGGGAATGCTTGCATGGCCCACTGACTTATGCTTCCTAGGATAGCTTTTGCTTGTTGTTAGCTTCTTTGCAGTAAGCTTTCCGACTTGAACAAAATGAAGGAGACTGAATACAGTTTAGTTACAGCTGTGTTGGCAGAACGACACACAACAACCTTGTGATTGGTCAGGACACTGCTTATGTGTGCACAACCCAAGATTAGGACAGCCCATTTTACATTCAAGAATGAAGAATTTTAGCACAGTACAATTGAAATTGGTAAAGCCACAGATTAAGCATTGGAAGGTAATAGTGTGAGAGCAAGATAGTAAGTTCAAGATCAACTTACTTAGAAAATACGGATTTAAGTTCCCTGGGGCTGTAAACTAGGTTTAGGACAGAATTCTGCTTTAAGTGATTACTTAAGTTGCACCTGCAGTGACTTTGTTTTGCCACCATTACAATTAACCAAAAGGCAATAAGGCATTCAGCATATCACATGAGCTTTCAACAGTGAGGATCTTGTATTCCACCACAGCACTGATTAATAATGCAACCAGTGTACTTACAGAATACATAAAGTAAAATAGAACCAAGACGCAGTCATCTGGTATCAGACATTGAAAATAGCCCATAAAACAAGACACCACTTTATTTCCTTGAAGCACCTTTTACATTCTGTATCCTGAATCATCTTTCCTTTAACAATTTTCATGACCAAGAGCAAGAGAAAGACAAAGCCCTGCCCTGGAGCTCAACGACCTTCACACATCCAAATCCACTCCATATTAGAAACAGAGTACCTTCATTCTCCTGGACCCTTGCACTTCATGATTGGCCCTCATAGGGAATCTAAAAGGGGCCTCAATTAGCAGGCCAGGGAAGTGCCTGATGGAATGAGTGCTGCTCGGGAGCCCACTCTGCATGCGGCCACTAATGCCAGCGCCGGCTCAGGTCTTGGCCCCGAGCTCTAATGTCTTTGACGTGCTGCACTTTGAGTGACACGCCATATGCAAAAGAGAGAGTGCGAGAGCTGGCCCAGGCTTTTAAATGTGACCAGGTCCTTGGGACCCAGGTCAGTGTGGTAATTGCTGATGGATGGGGGATGGCGGCAGGTGTGACTGTCAGCTCCAATCAGGGCCTTGTGCCCAAAGCCCAAGATTTTTCACGAGCGGAGGGGGGAAAACTGAGAAAAACAGAGTACTCGGTCTCATGCCCATTTCCTGTCCTCCTCCCTACCTCACTCTCTCCGTCTCCCTGTTTTCACCTTCCTCCTCTCTTCCTTCGCCTGTGCTCTTTCACCCTCTCCACACCTGTCGACTCGATTATGGAAATGAGCATTCATGACGGGCCCCTAAAAAGCAGATTAGTAGGGATAGAAGCTCTTTATTGTGACATGGTTATTCCATTGGGGGAGCAGGGGGTGGAATTTGCACATCATTTGAGTGGGTCCCCTCTGTCTGCTGGGGGGTGGGCTGGGTGGGGAATAGGTTTGAGAGGGGGTCACACGGCCAGCCTCTCGGGGAGGCACTCAGTGTTCCAGGACATCCCGTGACAGGAGTGATGCCACTGGCATACTGGAGCAGAGCCAGTTACAAACATATAGCAAAAAAACAATGAAGAAATACAGAATGAGGCTAAATAACATTCATGACATTCATTTAAAGATTCATTTACACTGTAATATTATAATGTGAAATTCTGTTGATTCTGAATTCTGTTTGTATTATTGAGATGCAAACAAAGTAATTCAGAGTGGTTAGATGTGAAGTGGTTCATTGTAGAGAAGCTTACCAGCTCTGATTTCTTTGTGGTGGTGGTGGTGATAGGAACCAGGGGTCACAATGTATACAACACAAATATAGCCATTTTATTTACTATCTAAAGCCACCAGTGAACCTACACGTGTCTTCTGTGTTTGTATATGTAATGTTGATAATGGCAAAACAGTGAAAAACTTTTCTTTGGTTACTATTTTGCTTGAGAACAACCTATATGTGCCTTTAAAAAATAAGTGCAATTTTTTCCTGAAAACTATTATGAAACAGTGTTTCAGACATCAGGCAGCACATTCGTAACCAGTTCATGTGAGGTAGCTTTTAGAGGCATTAAACTCTTGAAGTGTATGCTTCCTGTCACTGCTACTGTGAACAATTCTGAGTCAGTAAGTTTCTCTAGAATGGAGCATTTCACATCAATCCACTGTGAAAGACTTTGTTTACATCTCAACCATGTAATTATGCACAAATTTTGTAAACTTCAGTGGATTTCCCCTAACCCAACCCTAAACACGGGAACATTTTTATTAGTATTCACGGTGTGATTTTATGATTTTGAGGGAGTTAATCGTCTTTTGATTATTTAATCTGGTTCGTCCAAGAAGCAGATCAGTTGAGACCGAAGTTGTAAAGGCAATGACAAGATGAGAGTCGAAGTCTTGGGCAATGATACCATTGTACAAAGCTTTAATTTTTCAGAAAGACTTGATTCATTAAAAATGCAGGTGGTCTCATTTTGCCAACAATGTTTAAATATTGTAAATGTTAGGAGTCAAAGATGAGTTAGCTTTTTCAGCGTATTATGATCTCACACTTGAACGGAAAAGAGACCATTTTGACCTGACGCTTTCAGTGAGTCATTGCTTTGTGGCTCTTCTCAACTGCAGCTGCTTTGTTTGGGCACTGAGGATTTGCTTTCCTGTGGAGTTGCGGCCGCTGAGGCCTTCCGGATGACAGTCACACAGCAGGCATGCTCTGATCCTCTGGTGACTGCATATAGTGCGTCAGACACAGACTCTTAACTTTGACTTAATCTGACATCACTGTCAAGCCTGTGAGTAAATAGTGGTGTCATGTGGGTTGCAGTGTCATGCAAAATGAATGACACTCAAATACAGGGCTGGTCAGCGATGCAGTTTTTTAAGTGAAGAGTCAAAACACAGCAGAGTCAACTAACAATCATCCTCTTCAAAAAAAATATACCATATTTATACAGACCGCAATCTGATAATCTCCCCATATATCGGCAATCATTTTTTACTTTCAAGCACAACAGATGCACTGTTTGCACACATGATATGGCCAAGACCTCAGAATGACTCCCTTTTGGTTTGGGTGCCTTGGTTAGTGAGGCTGATCATGTCTGGTGCTACTGTGAATTCCATGTTGAGGAAAGCATTGTGCGGAATACTTTATTTTCCTTGTGAGGAGAGCTGAAAGGTCAATATCTCTAGCCTTTGAAGACAAGGATGAGGAACTAGAGTTTTTTTGCTACGAGGATGGTATTGGGTAAGCTAGATAAAAAATTTAATCTGTTTTGGTTCCTGCACTAATTAATTAACTAGTCACTGAGAAAGGTTAGTGAGCAGCTATTGTCCTGTTTGCACTCTGTGACATTTAAACTGGTTTGCTTCTTAATTAGCGGCATTTGCTGTCCAGTGAAGAAATATTTTATGCCTCCTTATTCTCAATTCAAAGCATGCCATGCCCAGGGACAAGTATTCCATACCGCAAGACTCGACTGACCAGAGAGATCAATATCACTTCCAGTTCAACCAGTTCAGGAGATGCACAGTGAAAAGTTCATCCATCATTTTTATTCATATATATATATAAAAAAATCTATAACATGGTATTGACACTAATCCTACTAAACATCTAATCCTCAAGCCTATATCTTGAATCTGCTGCTTAAAAAAACATGGAGCAATTCAAAAACTCGACTCGAACTCTTGGAGGCAGCAGTTAGCATAGGCTGTAAAATTAGCACCTCGGCTTGCATTAATTATCCAGCATCAAGTGTCAGGCTGGTGCACGTAGTAAGAGAGCAGAAGTCTGAAAAAATGTATCATAAATCCTCCTCAGGAAGAGGGAGGGGAGGAGGGGGGCCGAGGGCCAACACGGCTGCTAATTCTCTGACATGGGGCCGAGGGGGAGGTTGGCCTCTGATAATATTGTTTCTTGAAGGAGCAGCGCAGGCAGTGAGAAGAACAAAAGTAACTGTGCCCCACAAATCCTGTAGCCAATTAGTCCATATCAATAATTAATAGGCATTGTCTGTGCGGGCTGCAGCAGATTGAGTTTCTCTCTGCCCGCCTAGATTGTTATGACAAGTGGTGACTACATAATGATATTAGGGATTAATAATTCAGCGCAAGTAGTGTTGCTGCAGGTGACGGAGTCGACCGTGCCTCCACTCTAGACCACAGCATGCTGGGTGGCCAGAGAATGTTTGCATGTGCGCATGTGCGTGCGGTGTGTGAGGATTATGTTTGGGGAAGATTTGTTTGTGGTATTGAGAAGGTGCTCCGTGGGCTAGATATAGCTGAAAAGGTGTCTCTTACAATGAGACCAAGTCATGAAGAATGGTGTGCGAGGTGCCTTGTAAGCAAAATCCCAAGAAAGGAAACTGGAATCAATTTTACATTAATTACTAAATGAATTCTGTGATATCAGAAGAATTGCAGAAGACAGGGGTGGATCCACACCTCTAAGGTGGTGGTGCTAAGTATGTTGGCTCTTAAACAAATAAAATTAAAATAAAGCATACATTTAATTTTAAGGAACACACATATTGGGTTTTTTAAGGTCTTGTTTTTTATTCAGTAAATTCCCAGTTAGACAATTATAAATGAAATATTCAGTCTGTGTTAACCTTTTTTGTTGTGGAAATCACCAATAATTGAATTTTTATTTGTAATAATACGCAGGAAGTACCTTTGTAAGACCTGTTATGCAAAATATTTAGCATAATCATTGAAATTCAACTAACAAGCTTCCAGTAAATCAGTTAGCGAAAATCACAAATTCTATACCGGATTGTTTGAAAAAAAGGCTGAAAACTATTCCATACAAGAGTTCAGTTTTTCCACATTAGATTGTTTAAACAAATTTAAATGTTCTGAGCTTGCATATTTTTGGCTAACAAACGAACATTAAATAATCTTTCCTTTTGAATCTACAATGCAAATTACTTATTAAAAATATGTTTAGCACTTTTAAGCCTCTAATTAGTGATGATGAAAACTCTATTGAACACATCTTGAAGTATTATTGACTTATCAAACTCTTACTAGCTTCAATGCAAAAAGGTCTAATGTGATAAGAAATCATGGGGCTACCTAAAACCTGTGGGAATCAAATGTTGCCAATTATACACTAATGAGAAGTAAATTTAGCTCAGTAATTAGGCTCAGTCATTTGCATAAAAAAGGTCTTAACAGACGTATCATTAAATTATTATTTTCACCTATCAGACCGTTTGTTTATATAATAATAGGGTCACAAGCAAAACGTAATGAAAAGTGAATAAATTGTTCAGAAGGGGGTAATTTAGCAACTTTTCAGCAATGAGTAAGACTTTAGTTTCGCCTCGGTAAGTGTGCTTAAAATAAAGTGCCAATGCTACATTAGCATTTATGACTCTTTTGCCAGACTTAACTAGTGAATGTGAACATTTTTCAAAAATGTTTTTAAAATTTTAATGTGGTTTTCAGTTTTCAGTGTATAGTTCTTTTCATTTCTATTCATAGAGATAGAACTTGTGTGAGTGGTCATTACTGCCTGCCATTATGATGTCTCTGGCTCTGCTCAGATACACTCTGCTAGCTAACGTCTCTGAAGAATGACAAACCTCATTGCATGGTATAAAAATGATGTTTAGTAAATTTCATGTAGTGTAGTGTTAAATTGCATACATTAGTTTGTATATCACAATAAAAACATTTTATTGGATCAGTGAGCAGCAGCTCCTCCCATCAAAAGTGAAGTTAGAGATTTTGTTGTTTGGGAAATGCCCCACCCCCAGCTTCAATTTTGGTTGCTTCTGCCGCTGAGCATCTATAGATCAGTGGTCTATGCAGTTTAGGCAATGTGAATTTTTTTTCAGTTGCAATCATCCCAAACTCAATCAAAAAGTGGTGGGGCATCTCCCCAGTAATTTGAACAGTGGTGGGTTGAATGCCTGTTCACTCCCGTGGTTCCGCTATCCATGGCAGCAGAAATGCCCATTTGTGAGAACCTCCAGCCCTGTCAATGCTCTTTATCTAGATGGCCCCAACTAATGGATTCTGTCCATCACAGCGGTCTACTGAGCTCACGGGAAAAGAATCTGGGCCTTGCCCTGTTGAGCTCATTTAGGAGCTGCACAGTCACCATGACAGATTGGTCTAGGGTCACTGTCCCCATGCTACAGCTCCACATCTGGACCACTCCCCACTGAGTTGCAAACCAGAAAAACACTTTTTGTGTTGGAGGACGATGCCAAACCTGCTCTTCTTGCAGGCACGTAGTGAGATTAGATCTGAAGTTTGTGCTGTTGATCCCAGAACAGCATACGTTAGGCAGCTTTTCCCCAGAGTTCCTCTGTAATGCTGACAAAGTGGGCTCTGCTCAGGGTCTCTGGAGCAGCAGAGCTGGAGCGGGCGGAGACTGCTGGCACTCCATAATCAGATCTGAAAATCAGGCTTGCAAGCAGAAGAAATGGCTGCGCATTTCATCATCAGTGTCAGTCAGAGATGGACAGACTAGATCGAGAGAAAGTACTTAAAAGATGATGATGTATTCATAATTCCTTTTACAGATCTGAGAGTGCACACGATGTTTCCTCGACAAGCTGCTCTCATTTCAGCATGAGGACTGTGCCATAAAATGTCAAACAAAGGAAGTTTTTGTGCCGTCTTTTTTTCTTAAACTGTTTTACAGCTCTGAAATTTGAACTGACAGTCTTTGCTCATAGTTGAATTGCTTGGTGTAGCCTTCAGTACAAGCAATTGTTGCCGGAATTGCAGCAGAGTTTCTTATGATAATATTCATCAAAAGGCATAATAGTTTTTGTTCAGAAGTTCTGCTCTTCTTCCTCGTATTGTGATCGACACTATAGAATTACCTTGTGATAACTTTGTTAAAGAGGCAGAATCACAGCATCTTATCTATGAGGTAGTAGTGACTGTCAAGTACATATTTATCACATCACTGAAGGAAAATCAATTACTAACACAGTATTAACTCAGTATTGTTAAATAACAACTTTAATGATTCATCGAAGCACCATTTTATTTTATTAATTTTTAGGAAGCCCATTTTAAGTCAGCCCTTTTCTGTCCAAAATAACTTAATGCGCTCTTGATAAAACGCCTAGTTATGTGATAAAATCTCATGCAAATCATATCCATAATAATTTAATGTCTCACTCTGATGTATGTGTAAGGGACTAATATTGTTTGATTGACGTTTAACCCTGTCTGTTAATGCACACAGGATGATCAATAAATTAGCAAACCACCATCAGATCTGTGTGAATTCATTGCTTGGCAATGTATTATTTATCTTTGGAGTTCATTATGTGGTTCATTATGTAAAAAAGGAGGTCTGGAGTTGATTGAAATGATCAATGACATCCACATTCTAAAAGATGTAATTGGTGGTATAGTATTCTTACACAGGGTAAATGTGCAAGAAGGTGGTTTGGTTCTCTGATCCTAAAATAGTATCTGAAGCCTGACAAGAACATATGCTTCTTCTGCAAGCACCCAATGGAAAGGAATTTTTTATTGGTTTAGCATGATAGGTCTTAGCTATCTATAATCAAACGAATGCTCAGTTTAGTGCAAGTCTTTGGACTTGTAACACTGGAGACCTGTCTTTGGTGGTGGATCTCTTTGAAAAGAGCTTCTCATTGTGAAGTGCACCTGCTGGCATTTTCCTTCTTAGTCTCTTTCAGGCGATTTTTCAACAGGTTCAGGGTACAACCTATGATGTTTCTTACTATAGTTGACCTACCTAAAATATTTTCTTGCATCTCTACCCAGCCCCCAACGCATCAACTTTAAGGAGACTAGGTGATGCCCTCTATCTCCCTGATCAGGCTAGAGACCTTCCATGTCCTACGTCCCCTTGAGGCATTGTCAGGACAGGTGCCTCCATATGAATGAATGGATCCTAAGTGAAACAGGCCTTTTTCCAACAGTTGACATTCAGGGATTCTTCTGGCTGTCTAGACCAGAGCCTTGGTTGACTCCTGCAGAACCTAAATTGGTGACCAACACAGGGTGATTTAAGGGAACAAGGAAAGAAAGATGATTATATGACTGCATAGTTGATTGCACCATTATCAACCCATCTTGACCACTTTGCAGTTTTTTTCTCCCCTACAGTAAGGATTTCTTTGCTGGTCCCCAGGTCTACTGAGGTCCTCCTTACACAAACCAGGACCTACCCCAACTCAGTAGACAGCAAGCAGAAGCTCAGGAATATACTCAGAGACCAAAGCATAGCTTTAATTAAGCATAAATAGAAATGGAACTAGATTATTGTTTTGTCAGGTTAGAGTTATAACACAATGTCACAGTCCCTGCTATTAAACCTGTTTCCTCAAAGAAACCTTTTTCAACTGTCTCCGCTCCTCCCCATGACTAATACACCATCCCACTTTAACTTAACTTTACCAAGGTGTCCTTTCAGCCAACACATGCCATTCAGTAGTCAGGAAATGATGAGCACTTATAGTTATAATATGCATTTATGCACAGAATTGTTTTTGAGTGATCAATGGGTTATCTCAGCAGCATTACATAATGAATCATCACAAACTTAATAATCTGATCAGCAGCATCAGATAACAGCACACAATCCTCTGTTGTTGATTTTGTTCGATTCATTCAGCAAGTGTATTGGCTCCCTCCCTCCAAAGTGCACTGGGGAGAGAACTGATCTAGACCTACTGTGCAGCAGCCTCCCTTAATTGCCGTGGACCTCTTCCTTCACTGACTTTCTTCTGTCCTGAGGAGAGAAAAAACATGGCGTTTGTAGCTCACTGTTCAGCTTTTATCTATATTTTAAGCCACACACAAGGTGTAGAGTTGAGCTGGAGCTTGTTACAGGGGCCTGCTGCTGCATAATTCATGAGCAGGAGCTGACTGGAGGAGCGGCTAAATAAAAGATCTTTCTTTCAGTGGCAGGACGGCGGTGGCTACCCACTTCTGCATCTAGGCTGTGTCGCAGAGCAGGCAGCAAGATCAATACGCATTTGTGTTACACACATCGTCTGCTCGATTTCGCATCATAGCACTGATCAATCCCCACTACTTGTCACCAGTCTTGGGTTTATTTGATCCCACCTGGGACACCATGAACAGTAGAGCTGTAGCCTTCACTGCACAGTAAACTATAACAGTCTATAATATCATTTACCACTGAGCTAGGCAGAGGAGTATAACGTACCCCTTTATGGTCTGAGACTACACTCAAATGTGGAATGTTTGGTTGGCACATGTGATCTTGTAGTATAAGCAAGTCCATTCCTGGTCCAAGTCCTTTTTGAGACTCACTTGGGTCTCACAGTATACTGGTCAAAGAAGTATGATTTATGTCAAAAAACAAAGACTGCAAGGAACCTTTATGAAGTCAGGACTTGTCCATACAGTATTTATTTTATCTTTTACAGTGTTACAAAATACAATGTGTATTGTAGCAGTAAATGCTGTGCAGGTGAGCTTTTCTTTCTCAGGGTGCATGTTTGTATGGTTGTTCTAATTCAGTAATTTGGTAGCAAACAGCTCCAAAGCAGCACCTTACTTCTTCTCCCCAAGCACATTTATACTGTAATTCTGCATTATGCTTTCTGGATCTTCTGTAATCTAGATTGCCACATGTACAAGTGCGGCAAGCTTATGCTCAATGCTTACTTCCATGTTTGGGAATGCTGTGGTCTGAAAGTGGTGACTAAGCAACCACAGAACTCGTTTGTCCCTCAGAAGGTAATAGCTTTAATTGAAATGGTTGTCCTTAGTTCTTTTCAAGTTGCTCCATGGTGACTAACCTTATCCTCTTTCCAGAGGCTCCTGATGAACATTCTTCTGGTGTAATGCAAATCAACTCATATATTTTACATTTTAATATAATCAAATTAAATGTTTCTCCTTATCTCTTATCATGTTAACTAGGACAACATTAGTTCTCTGCATGAGAAATATTGAGTTGCTTGTGAGCAGTGAGTGGTGAACGACACTGTTGGTTCTCTGTGTGCAAAACATTGTAACTATGTTAAGCTGCTGGGGAGCAATGATGGATGAAAGGAGAGGGGTGATAACACCCTACTGTGAAATCACACACCTCTCCACAAAGATAAGATAAAAAAACAGCACAGCTGCTGCTTCCTTGATATCAAAAGTAATATACAATTCACACAATGAAACTTGCTATCTTGTTGACTTTCTTGCTCACCTGTGAAGACAAAAATCTACTTCCAGTTTTGTAAACCATTTTCCATCAAATCCATATACTCCATCAATTTTGTTGAAGAAAAAGTGAAGTAGTTCAACTCAGGGACTTCCTCCAAAATGGACAGAAAGAAAGGGGCCTTATTTCAATCACTTTGAACAAAAATCTGAGCGAAACATGATTGTAATCTCTCTCCAAAAATAGGTGCAATTTTTCCATGTGGTGAAAGGATTTTGCCAGTATTAAGAGGAAATGGAGTCTGTATTGGCCTGAATATGGAACTTCACAAAACACAAAAACTGATCAATAAACTCCATATCCATTGGTATCCATTCTGTTGAACTAAAGAAAAATCAGAAGTTTGATCAATCTGACCTGTCTTGGAAGCTTCTTGTCTGAAGCCAGCCAAGCCACTGTTCCACTATATTAGCCACTGGCCTTGAGCCCAGAACACAACACCCGAGTCTCTCAAACTCCAACTCCCACTGCCTAGATTGCAGCGGATGGCTGATAAGGCAAGATTAAAAAATCATGTCAGGAGAGAAGACTCGATGTGTAGGCGGAGGCATAAAACTGCATACGGAAGGCGGCAGCTTCAAATTGGACAGCGGACTGTGCTGTATCTTTATAAAATGCATGAATCCACAGAAGACCCGAGATCAACCCCCTCCCTCCTGCACCCCCTTCTGCTTTCTCGGTTTCTCTTTGTGGGCAAAGTAGATGAACAGCAGTCCAGCAGTCCTGGTTTCTGATGAAAGCCTTGAGAGGGCCATCTTCGGGAGTGGAGGAGGGTGACTGACGAGGCTTTGCCTGCAAGCCGGAGAGAACGGTGCAGATGAGGGCCGAGTTGAGGGCTGATCAGAATTTGGAGAGATGAGTTCAGATGTTGTGAGGCACATGCAGTTACACCAAAAAGGCCCTTGCTGAGAAAAGGAGGGAGGAGGTTGTGGGGGGGACGATCTTTTAAAAGCCTTCATTCTCTGCCAGTGAAATTATTACCAGTGTGTGAAAACAAGGCTGGCTCCAGGCTAGCCACCCAGGAGAGTGCTTAGCCTTGGGGTGATTTCAGAAGAAAGTAACGCAGGAGAAATAATGGGGGTGGGAGTACTAGAAAAGGTAAAGGGAATTTTTATTCTGCTCTCTCCTCTTTTTTTTTTTTTTTTTGTTTAAATCCTCCATGGCTCACTTGCTGCCTCTTTCTGTGGCTTGCATTCCTTTGGATGCTTTCTCTACTTCTGCTCATTCTTCTGCATTGTTTCTTCTCAGAGACATTTTGAGAGGTAGCACAGAGTAACAAAGGCTAGTTGGTATGCCCAGAGACTCACTCTTCTCCCCTGCGTCGTCCACTCGTTTTATCTTAAAGCTGCTGGGTTTAGTTTGACTTTTCTAAAGGGTCAGGAGCTGCACAGCAAACAATATAAATGAAAGGTGTGCAGCAGACTCTTCACTCTTCCATAATTCTTCAACCTCAACTCTTCTCCCAGGTTCAAGACATTCACACAGAGATTAATTTCACTAAAGCATCCTTTGGCTATCACTGTACTTGCACAGCCAGACTACTTTAAGCATGCAGATACAAGGATTATCTTGTTTCAGAGATCAAGGGTCTGTCAAATTTGAATTAGAATCTCTAATTTCTCTATGGCTCACACATTGGTGATGAGTGTGAATGAGCTTTTTGTTGGAAAGATTACTTGAGCAAGGAGGCCTGAAATATTTACCGGAAAATGTAGCTGATTCTCAGCAAATATGAATCTTGCATAATGTCATGAAGCAGGAGGAAATATATCCTTTTTTGCCTTATTTCTGTGGCATGAGACTTGCTTCTCCTCGGCTCTTAGTACAAGCGCTTTGCATGATGCAATTTTTATGATGTAGAGTCAAACAATGGTATCACATTGTCTCGGTGCTGAAATATGTAATATCACTACATTTTGTTCACGTGACAAAATGTGACATTAATACTAAAGTAGCACAAAGCCTTAGTGGCAAAATAAAAAACACATATTTACAGTGAAATCGCACTCTTTCCCTAATAATTCTTCTGATTTTTCACCCTGGAGTCCCATCTCACATACACTATATTTCCAAAAGTATTCCTTCACCCATCCAAATAATTGAATTCAGGTGTTCCAATCATTTCATTAGTCAAAGAATGTTGGAGATGGAGCTGCCGGGTAGAAGGAGAAGAGGTAGACCTCAGAGAAGGTTTATGGATGTAGTGAAGATGGACATGGAGATAGTTGGTGTAAAAGTAGAGGAGGCAGTGGATAGGGCAAGATGGAGGCAGATGATCCGCTGTGGTGACCCCTAAAGGGAGCAGCCGAAAGAAGAAGAAGAAGAAGAGGTGTTCCAATCATTTCCATGGCCACAGGTGTATGAAACCAAGAACCTAGGCATGCAGACTGCTTCTACAAGCCTTTGTGAAAGAATGGGTCGCTCTCAGGAGCTTGGTGAATTCCAGCGTGGTACCAACTGTCTGCAGAGTCAATCACTACAGGCCTCCAAACTTCATGTGGCCTTCAGATTAGCTCAAGAACAGTGTAGAGAGCTTCATGGAATGGGTTTCCATGGCCGAGCAGCTGCATCTCAGCCTTACATTACCAAGCGCAATGCAAAGTGTGGAATGCAGTGGTGTAAAGCACAGCCATTGGACTCTAGAGCAGTGGAGACGTGTTCTCTGGACTGAAGAATCATGCTTCTCCGTCTGGCAACCCGATGGATGAGTCTGGATTTGGTGATTGCCAGGAGAACGGTACTTGTCTGACTGCATTGTGCCAAGTGTGAAGTTTGGTGGAAGGGGGATTATTGTGTGGGGTTGTTTTCAGGAGTTGGGCTCGGACCTTTAGTTCCAGTGAAAGGAACTCTTAATGCTTCAGCAGACCAAGAGACTTTGGACAATTTCATGCTCCCAACTTTGTGGGAACAGTTTGGGGCTGGCCACTTCCTGTTCCAAAATGACTGCACACCAATGCACAAAGCAACGTCCATAAGACATGGATGAGCGAGTTTGATATATAAGAACTTGACTGGCCTGCACAGAGTCCTGACCTCAACCTGATAGAACACCTTTGTGATGAATTAGAGCGGAGACTGTGAGCCAGGCCTTCACGTCCAACATCAGTGTCTGACCTCACAAATGCATTTCTGGAAGAATGGTCAAAAATTCCCATAAACACACTCCTAAACCTTGGGGAAAGCCTTCCCAGAAGAGTTGAAGCTGTTATTTTTGCAAAGGGTGTGCCGACATCATATTAAACCCTATGGATTTAGAATGGGATCTCATTCAACTTCATGTACGTGTGAAGGCAGACGGGCAAATATTTTGGGCAATATAGTGTATTTTCGAAATAGAGTACTGTACAAAAGTCAGACACCGTTCAGTATTTGTTTAAGTTTCACTCAATTAGCCATTGGGTACAAGTTATTCCTTTTCAGGAGCTGTAAAGTAATACATAAGCATAAGAAAGTCAACAGAAACTAAGTAATGTATAACAGAAAATAAGTAATGCATAAGAAAGTCAACAGAAAAAAACAGAAATTTGCAAAACTAGACTTCAAAAAACAGATTTCTAACAACAGAACTTTGCAAGACCACATAGAGCACTAAAACTGTTACCATTAGATAAACAGTACTTAAAGCTGTCATTAGTACATAAAGCTGGCAGTTGTAGCACCAAAAGTCCCAAAAAAAGTAAAGGAAAGGAAAACATGTAACATGTATTATGTTGTATTTCTTTTTGAGGTTGGTACACACGTTGAAGACTTAAACAACTGAAAATATGAAATGTGTGCTTTTAATCTTGTGCTTTAGACTTAAACTTGGTCTGTGTTCAAAATAATCAATGTAATTAAAGGGTAATTCAGCAAAGAAAAACAAAAAAAAAAATTATTCTCATTTTCAGTGAAGCTGCTCAACAAACAGTTTATTGGTTGGAAGGCCTATTACTTACCTGCATCGGAGAGCTCACATTTTTCTGAAAGAAACAGGTCAGAAATTGTTTGTCCATTTCTTGTTTTCTGGCTCTCCGCTCCTTCTGTTTCTGAAAATCCTGATTTTGGTTTCATTTTAAGGTCAGAAACGTGTGACGGATTGTCAAACCCCTTTTTATTTTAAAGGTGGGGCATCAAGGAAACAACAGTAGAAAAGCAGAATTTATCCTGGAAGATGCTGTCATGTATTGTTTTTTCTACAATAACAGTATCAAAATTAGAAATATTTCTGAGGCTTTTGGAGACCCCCTGTCGAGAGAGGGCCCTTGTTAGTCAAGTTGATCATTTGTTTCATCTTTGAGAGAGAAGAACATCAAGCTCTTGCTTCAGATCTAAAAAAGTCCACACATGTTTCCGTCCATCCTTCCACTGTGAGAAGGCAGCTCAACACTATGAGTTTGAAAGGATGTGTAGCTGTCGAGAACATTTGCAGATCAAACTAAACATTAGACTCTAGAGCCTAGACCTCGACATTGTTGAATGTGTTTGTAATTACTTGGATCTTAAGAAGTAGAGGATGCAACCAACTTCTAAGACTGAACTTTCTAAAATTTCCTGCAGATTTCTTTAATAAACTGAAAGTAGATGACGAGATGAAAGATGAAAAGAATGGAAGCTGTTATATCAGTAAAAGGTAGATCCACTGAATACTGAAGAGAGAATAGATTAAATTTTACTCTCCATTTCTGGAAACTTCTTTTTGGCTTCACCAGCTTGCACAAAAGAAAAATAATAAATAGGTAAATCGCAGAAAAAAGCATTTCATGCATTATTATACATGGTATATTTAGTTATGGAAGTTTCTGTGTCATTTTCCTGAACTGTAGAGTGAATAACTTTTAGGCAATAGCTGCAAATGTAAAAAATGAAGTCTGACTTTTGCACAGTATTGTACTCTTAAAGCAGCTTACTTTTTAGTTATGAAGTGAGACGCTCTCTGTCTCTCTCTTTCCTTTTTGCTCTGTTCCTCTTCTCTTTCGCTCTCTCTTACACACACACTTTGTATGGCAAGGCAGCTCTGACTGTTATGAGTTCTGACATGTCACAGGCATGGCAGAGCACTAGCCTGTGGCATCCAGGAAAACATGCTAATACTGAGGTGCATTAGTGCACTCAGGGGCCTGTGTTAATCAAAGAGGATGTGTGCTCTCCTGCAGCCAATCTCAGGTTATAACACAGCTTCCTTCCCTCCAAACACAGTCCTCCAGCTTTAGATCACATAATGAATTTTGATGGTTGAGTTTACCTCTTTTTACTGTTGTTTAAACTCCATGTGCATTTTTAATAATAAAAAAAAATCAATGAAATATTTCTCACGTCTTAAATATTTCAGGCATGTTTTCTTAAGCAGTTTTTGATTAATCCGTTTTTCCGTGTCTAGAAATTGTCAAACTTTTTTTGTTTTTGAGTTTCATGATTTTAATAAACTTTCAAAAGTATGCATTGTGATTTTCATGAACTCAAGTACTACATATCCCAGCTTGTTTTTCTGCCATAACTTTGATTTCACACTCTCAAGTCAACGCGTAAACAGAAAGTTGTTGAATTTGCGTAATTCATTCTCATTTCCATTGTTTTAATTAGCACAAGAGTCCATGGCCATCCTGAGAAGACTGGTCTAATAGATAGAACAAACAACATCTGTTTTTTTCCTATCGCCTTGATCAAGGTCTTTTTTTTGTTCACTTTTTATGCTAAAAATGTCAAAGCCTTGCAGTATTATAAGCCAATGGAAAAGTGTTGACAGATTTCCACCTATCAATACTGTCAGTTGACATTAACTCCATTTCGCTTTGGTTCCATTAGAAGGTTCTCATGAATATGCTAGTGTCAAGCTTATGAAATCCATTAATATTAAATTCAGCATAATATGCACCCTCCACACGCAAGGTTCAACGTTTGGTTTAGTGATGCTCAAGCAATGTGACCAGCATCACTCCTGGCTTTAATTTGGGGGTGATTCTTATCTGTAGAAATTAGTATTTTGTCCACCACTCTACTGATATTCCAATCTGCCAACATCTCCAAATAAGCATGAAGAATTCACCTATTTTTTGTATTTTATTCTTTTCTTCTGAGGTCCACTTGGGCAGAGGGGAACAAAAGTGCTTCTTTCACGTTTATTGTTCTGGCACACTCTTTTTTTAGTAGTGTATTGCAGTAATGTACTACAATCTTAGCAAAGGTTTTTCTACATAGTACCAAAAAGGTTGTGTTGTAACCGTAGTGGAACCCTTTTTAGTGCTATATAAAGGTCCTTTTTGGTGTTCTATAGCACTAAAAAGGATCAAACACAACAGGTTTTCCATAAAAACATTTAGCCATGCAAAGAACCATTATGCATTTAGATGGTTCTTCAATGGTTCATAGTTCCATATAGAACAAATGTCTTTACAAATGAACCCCTGAAGAACAACTTTTTAAGAGTGTATGGGCTACTTAGACTATCAGAAGTTATCAGAGGTAAGGCAGTTTCCTCTGAATGTTCTCCAGGTTTGTCGTCTCGTAACTCTTACAATTGGTTTTAAATTGGGGCTATTATTTTGCTTTGCCTGCCTAATGGGCTCTTTTAATGGCCTGTGTCGATGAAGATCAAAAGACTCCCTTTTTCTCTGAGCCTCACAGCCTATTAATGAGGTGAGTGACTGACCTTGCTCTGGGTATTCAAATTCTCACCGTCAGCTCTGATCTCGCCAGCTCTGCTTCAGAGTGAGGTGGATTTTTTCAAATTAAGATTTAATCTGAATTTGTGTCTGCTTTTTTGGCCGCCGCTTTCAATTCCTCTCTGTTCTATGCGAAACATTAATGAGGTGTGGCCAACAAGTCCAACTAAAGCCCTCTCTGAGATCTGCAGGCCTATTGAAAAGGCTGAGCTTTATTAGCGCCTACCAAAAACGGGAAAAGAAGCACTGGGGCTAATTAAATTTTCATGGCTAACCAACTTTCGCACTCTCCATGGCCTCAACAGGTCGCTGAGTAAATCTACAGTGGCTGTTCAAGTAAATATAGGATTTAGAAAGAAGTGAAACAAGCACAGATAGGGGGGTATAGATAATACATGATGTTTTATCATGTATTTATTTATCATTTATTTATTTATCATTTTCTAGACCTTCTAGATCACATTAGGAACATATTGTGGTCAAATGTTCTCAGATTGTGTCTCAGATTCTCCGAATACAGAAATCTCAGAAAAACAGGTGCCGTCACTGCGGTGGTATCCCTCACATTACTGAGGTGGTACGTTCTAGAGCACCTTTAGTTCAGTTGATTCCATTCACTCTGTCTTGACTCCAGCTTTTTTTTTCTATTTTAAAACATTACATAATGAAAACAACAAACATGCACCTTGCCTTGTTCTATATAGAACCATTTCATGCGTGAATAGTTCTTTGCATAGTGAATTTGTTTTTCACATTCTCAATGAATGTGTTGTATATGGTTTTATATAGAACCTTTTTTTGAAAATGGTTCTATGTAGCACCAAAAAGAGTTTTACTATTGTTACATGCTTGACTTTGACACAGGTCCCTTTTTGGTGCTATGCAGAACCATATACAGCACAGCAATCTGAAGAACCAGTTCACCATGCAAAGAGCTATTTAAGCCTGAAATAGTTCTATATAGAACTCATGGTTCTATAACCATTCTTTTTATCAAAGAACCCTTGAACAACCACATTTTGTATAGTGCAATGTGTAATGTACCATTAAAACATACTCAAGGTAGGGCACATTTATGTTGTTAGTACCCTGATGAGCAAAAGTGCTAGTGCAGTACTAAAGTACAGCATCTCTTTCTGAAAGTGACGTTTATTAATTTATTTCATTATTTAACCAAATCCATCTCCAGTAACCAGCCCTTGATTAACTCTTGATTACCCACCAGTACCTATTTATTCATTCCCCAATTTGCTCCTGACCACTGCCAGAGCTGCAGTAATTACAGGGAGCTCCAAATCCTCATTAATATACCCTACTGTTTACCTACTTATTAGCTTATCACTGCATTATTCATGGCCTGAGTGAAGAGTGGGAAGGAGTGTCTGGGTCTGTTGCTCAGCATCGCTCTCCTGCTCAGCCCCTTTTTTCAGAGGATTAAGAGGCTCCGAGATCAGCATCAGCAAGGCCAGAGCAGAGCCCCGCGCCCTGCCCGCCTTATTATGAAGTGTCCGTCGCAGGAGCCAGCCCAGGCCCGCGCGCGCCCCGCAACACCGCCCGCAGAAATCCAATTCATCGCGGGCGCTTGTTGGGTAATTCTGTTAACAAAAGGTATCCTTAGAAGAGATGAAATATTTATCCGTTCTATGAATAACAATTGGAGACAGACGACGGGGCTGTGTTTACTCTTATATCTGATTCCCGGGGCGTTTAAGGCCGCGCGACCCGGGACAGATAGGAGAGGTTGAGCCCGGTCACTTCCACACAGCCCGCGACTGATTGTCTGGCATAATGACAGACGGACAGGACCGTTTTTTTTTTTTGCTTGGCTGATTTTGTTTCGTGACGTCACGTTTTCTAATGAATTATAACATGACGTTTTTCGGCTTCTCATTTTCTCTTCTGGCGTCATATTTTACACTTATATAATATGGCGTTTTTTCTGTTTGGCTGATCGTGGCTCGTGACGTAACGTTTTTTACTTACTAACAGGCCTTTTTCCAGAATCTTCTGTTTTTTGTTCTGACATCACAGTTTCCACAAATTGATTGTAGTGTGTCTTATTTTCTAGATCATAATAGAGATCAGAACAAACCCCGTTCTGAACGGTCTGGAAAACTGAATGTCTCCAGAAGCTTTTAAACGAAATGTGTAGTGAAAAAGCTCGTAAAACAGCGAAATTCTTACCTCATCCAGGATATGATAATGAAGAAAGCTAATACGGGAAAAAGATGATCTCTGCGCGATTTCCCCTCATTATCAACGAAAGCGAACCCGGGTTGGCCAACGCTTCAGATTATGTAAATGAGATGTAAATTGATACTCAAATTAATGTGCGTCACGATTAAATTAAACCACTGTTGTTTGATCGTGTTGTACTGCTAAATAGTTCGATATTGCTTGACTGAAAGGCGGCATTCAAAAGCTTTTCAGTTGGCGCATATATATATATATATATATAATGTATATGTGTCAAATGAAAGGCGTGTGTGTGTGCGTGTGTGTGTGTGTGTGTGTGTGTGTGTGTGTGTGTGTGTGTGTGTGTGTGTGTGTCCGTGTGTATGTGTGTGTGTGTGTGCGTGTGTGTGTGTGTGTGTGTGTGCGTGTGTATGTCATGAAATACTTCGCCGTGCTAAAATGTGCTTATTATTCAATGATGCACTGAGCACGTTGTGAACTTTCACGCTCTTACACGGCTCAGTCTTAAAGGGCAATTCCACCGATTTTCTAAAATTTCTGTTATAAAAAAATTCTGAATAAATATTTAAGATGTGAGCGGTGCTTCGTTCTAGAGAACCACGGCGAGTATGAATTGTTGACAGTGGTGGTGATAGGAACCAGACGTCTAAGAAGATCTCTAAAAGCTCCCTCGCCGAGAGTTATTACTTATGAATACGCTGTCTGGTGTCTGAGACATTGTTTCAGAAGGTTTTGGCCTAAAACGTATCTGGTTAAAAATCCATTCATGGTTCCAGTCATGGAGATACGAATAGTCCCCAATAATACGTTTTTTTTAGATTTATGACTATTTTATCATCATCCAAATTACAGATAAAAAACGGTGGTTTTGGATAGTAAATAAAACCGCTGTATTTAAGTAATAGACATTGTGAGCCCTCGTTCGCATCACCGCCCCTGTAAAGAAATCGGAGTCTGTAAGAACGAAATGTTTCCCATCAAGCCACTGAATTAGGCTGAAATGTTCAGCAGTCGGTGGCATTCCCCTTGAATGCGCGCGCGCCTTGTCTCTGCAGCAGTTGTTGTGCTTCCCGGCGACCCTGTTCTCCGCCTTTAATTGCGCGCTCCAGTCCAGTCCAGCTCCTCTTCACTGCGCTGAGTGGAGCTGGCGGAGGGTGGAAACATTGGTTAAGCAAATTGGTATTTAACTGGAAATTCGCTGGCCTTCCGAGCCCTGCATTATTCATGGCCTATACAAGAAAATAGTGCGCTTCTCCAGCCAAGACCTCTCTCTGCGGGCGCAGCGCTGAAAAAGTAGGGCACACATGGGTGGAGTGTGGACAGCCAACAGCTTCACCTTTAGCTCGGGTCAGCTGGCACAGACACTGTCCATATTTTCTTAAAATCTTTGAGCTGCGCTGCTGCTGCGTCAGCTCATGATTTTCGGGGCGCATTCAGCCCTGAACTCTGCAGCCTGATCCCTCTTCTTTATGGTCTCCAGCATTTAGTGTTCAAGAGGAATTCCACCGTTTTTTCAACATTTTGGAATAGTTCGCTCCATGAGACGCAAACGGAGTCCTTCAGAGTGGCGTGATGTGAAATGATTCATTGCAGAGAAACCAGCTTTATTTACAGTGGTAGTGAACCAGGGGTCACGATGTCTACAACACAAATATAGCCGTATTATTTACAATCTAGCTCCACCTTCTAAAGTTTGTATGTAATGTTGGTGAGGTAAGTAAAAAAGGGGTAGGACGCCCTGCATGTACCCCTCCGCCGTGAATAGGTTCAAATGAATTGCTACAAATACCCACAAAACTATCATAACACAAAGTGTCAGACCTCAATCACTAATCACTTTCTGTGAGGGAGCTTTTAGTGGTGGACGTTTGGTTCCTACCACCACTACTGTGAACAATTCTGACTCTGTAAGTTTCTCTTGATCAGGGCATTTCACAGCAAACCACTTTGAATGACTCTGTTTACATATGAACTGTTCAATGAAAGTAAGCTTCATTTGAAATTGAGTTTATTTTAAAATTTCGGTGGAGTTCCACTTTAAGAAGCCTGCCGAGTTGCCCACCTCCGCTCTCCCCACTTTGGACGTTCGCTGAGGCCCTCACCGTGTACTGTGCGCTCAATAGGTTCTGAAGTGCATCCGTGTGAATGATCATCATCAACGTATTTAATTTCATTAAATTTGTACCTCAGCTAAACGAATATATTTAGCCGGTGTCCGGCTGTAAACGGGGGTTCATGCTGTATCGGAGCGCGTTAGGGTATCCTGTCAGTCTAAAATAAATTATGTATGGGACATGGTTGGAAGCTTATACGCATTTCTTTGAACACATTCCTTAAATATAAATGCGAGAGGCTGATTATCATTCGTCCGTTTGGAGTGCAGTTTGGAGGAGGAAATGTGTGGTGGACTGGTTTATGTGTGTGATCTTATGTAGAGAGCGAATCCAATCCCTCTCTCGGCTGATTTCAGATGCCAAGAGTGGAGAAAAGGCATCAAAATCAGCGAGATTAAAACGTTAAAGGGGATCTGTAATCTGAGCAGTTGGACGCGTGCGCGGACAAGTGCCTATATATAATTAAAGCACCTCCACGAAGAGGAACAGTTCAGTTCAAATAAATATTTACAGCTCATTATTGAGACGGTTTAATAGCCGTGCTCGCCGTTTGCGCCAGCAAGAAAAGGATGGAGCTTTTTGTGCAGAATATGCGTTGGTTCTGTGGTGTGTGCGTCAGTGCAGAATGCAGTCAATACAACAGACAGCAAACACTGGTTGAAACACAGTCACTTTATTTATGTTACTTTAATTGTGTTTATTTAGCGAAAATAAATGTTGGAAAAATTTCCACTTTGTCACCACCAAAGTAATAACGCTGGCGAAGCTTTACCGTGTAAATATGTCGGTGTTTCAGTGGAGACAGGTTTAGCTCATTTTCAGCAAAGCTCAAAAGCCCAGCCGTGTTTCTTAACATGACTGGAAAACACAGCTTTGAACAGGACAACAATAATAAAATAAACATTTTTACTAAAACGCAGAAAAGAACTTAACTGCACGAGGAGTGCTTCAGTGGTGACGGTTCTTAATGTTACCCACAGACTTTGGGATTTTTTACTTTAAAACAAGGGGGTCTAACTGCTCACCCTGTGTCCAGGAGGGACAGGGATGCAGTCTCAATTCCTTGCTCTACAATGCGGGGGTGTGGCTAAAATAAGGCTCCGCCCACGGACAAAACCCCGCGTTTCAGTGGAGACAAAATAAAGTTTTTGCATTTTAAAATGAAACATGTGATGAATGTAAACCTCAAACCAAAAATGTCTTTTAAAAATTACGTTTTACACACATTTTTATAGAGATTCAGTCTCACTTCCTGCTCTAATATACAGGGGCGTGGCTCCGCCCACAGACTAAAAGTCTGATTTCATTTTGAAATGAATAATAAAAATGATAAATATAAGCCTTTCACTTTAAATGAAAAAGATCATCATAATAATAAAAAGGTGTTTAAAAACCGGCATTGAAAAAATACAAAAAGCCATTTTAGAATAAAAGTATTATTTTCACAAGTCGACCCTGAGGGGTTAGTGTCTGGGACAGCTCCCATAGAAAACCCCTCATAAATGATGACTTTAGAAATATGTATTTAGTTTATTACGATCTCAATTAATGCAGAAGGTCTAAATATTTCATACTTTTTAAATATTTTTCTGTAGGACTGCAGACTGAAGTAATTTGGTAGAGTGGTTCACACACGCTTGGGCACCATGTAAGTTTCAAGTTTATTTGTCATTTGCACAACATGTCAGGACATTTATGCGTTAAAATGCTTGTGGTGGGGCTCAGATAATCACTCTATAGAAAGTAAATAAGTTATATATATATATACACATAACTCAAATATATTAAATATACACAAAATATAGTGAAATATACATGTGCAGGATGTGCATATATGGTGGATATAACTGACGACGTGTGTTATTTTACTGTGTAAATCTGTCGCTGTGTTTAATGTGTATTCTCTGCCGTGACAGGGGGGTAAGTGGTCATTCTCAGCGCTGGTCCTCTGCTGAGAGAGGCTCTCAGTGGTGACTGCAGGATTCGCTCAGCGACTCCTGTGACGCTGAAACGCTCCGGAGCTGATGAGCTGTCCGCGGTGCTGAAGTCGAGCCCCGCAGCCTGGACAGATCCGTCCCGTACTCCCGCCAAAACAGCCGAGCATTACCGCGCCGCGCCGCGCCAATATGCGCGAATGCATATGATTATATTTTATTATTCTAATTATAGATCTTATTTGTGTGTAACGAATATTCAGCAGCATCGGCCCTTCCGCCTTTACTGGTTTTTCTGTTGGTATTTCCAAGACCATGTTAATTAGAGTCTCTCTCTCTCTATCTCTGAAATAACTGAGAACTCCTAACAGCTTGGATATCCAAACTCATCAGCGCGCACTGATAAACGACTGGCTTCTCTCTCTCTCTCTCTCTCTCTCTCTCTCTCTCTCTCCCTCTCTCGCTCTATCTCCCTCTCTCTCTCTCTCTCTCTCTCTCTCTCTCTCTCCCTCTCTCTCGCTCTATCTCCCCCTCTCTCTCTCTCTCTCTCTCTCTCTCTCTCTCTCCCTCTCTCTCTCTCTCCCTCTCTCGCTCTATCTCCCTCTCTCTCTCTCTCTCTCTCTCTCCCTCTCTCTCGCTCTATCTCCCCCCCCCCCCCCCTCTCTCTCTCTCTCTCTCTCTCTCTCTCACTCTCTCTCCCTTTCCCCCGTGTCGTTGACTGTCTTGCTTTTTTCGCGCCTCGATGTCTCGATCCCTGCTTTCCTCCAGCTAACCGCTCCGCAGCGAGTCTCTCCGGTGTGGGGAAACATCCTGCACCCGAGGAGCTTTGAATCCATCGTCATTAAAAAATCATGCTTCTCAGGCCTTAACTCTTCAGCACCTCGCGATGGTGAGGGGGCTGGAGTTTAAGAGCAACCTCCAGAAAAAAGTCTGTATCACGGGTCACTGAGCGTGTGTTAGCTAAAAGAAGGCATTTTGGGCGCGTTGCTGCCTGAATCTTTCATCCGTGTATGGACGGTGATCGGATTTGCCGTCTTTCACTGCCACAGTGTCAGAGACAGCGCGCTGTGCTGGTCACTCACCAAAGCACAGACAGAGTGAATGTACCCTCAGCAGTACAGCCAAGCTTTTAAGGGCCTTAAATAAGCTTTTCTCAGGACAAGTACGTATTTATACACTCTTTAAAGTACTATTCCTTATAAAGAGCATGGCTCTGTTTCCGACTACGAGTTGAAAGAAAGAAATGGTTCTTTGCATGGTGAGATGGTTCTTCTGACTGATAAAGGATGTGATTTTAAAAATGGTATTCTTACAAGCTTGTCATCATAAAAATTGCAGAACCTTTTTGGTGCTATCAAAAAGTTTTCATCAATCTGAAGAACCATTTCATAGAACTGATGGTTCCGAATAGAACCGTTGCTTTTACTGAGAAACCCTTGAAGAACCAGCTTTTTAGAGTGCCTTTCCATAACCCGATGCTTTGAGCGTTAAAGCGTTGTATAAGCTTCAGTGTATGCTTTTTAAAAATGTTTCTAAGTATCACCACAAGGCTCTGCAATTGTTGCTACCTTGACCCTTTTGTGTTGCTATATAGAACCATTTTCAAAAAGGTTCGCCATCAATCGGAAGAACGTTTTCACCGTGCAAGCATGAAATTGTTCTACATACTTCTGAATAGAACCATTGCCTTTACTAAAAAACCCTTGAGGACCCCAGCTTTTTAAGGGCATACCTTTTCATAACGTAGTGTCATATACACACACACATATATATATATATATATATATATATATATATATATATATATATATAATGCTAAGAACCTTTTAAGCATTAAGTCGTTCTATATACCTTCTAAACAGAACCACTCCATTTTCTAAAGATCTCCTGAAGAACCATCTTTCAAGACTGTAGTTTTTCAAAACTTTTTTTTAAGTTTTAAAACAGCGCAGTAAAAGACTCTGGAGGTCAGACAGGCCGTGTGAAGTCAGTACAATTTCAAATATGTAATTGCAATGCATTATGGTCAGTTACGTCCCCTAATTAAAGGTGCTAAACGGAGGGGCGTTTCGGCTCTTTCCAGTTTTGGTTGTGGGCGCTCAGAGTCCAGTTGGGCTTGAAGGAGAGACATCGTTCTGTCCACATTTCATCAGGCTCCACCTGACAAGCCGAGATCCATCAAACATTACCAAGAGGCTCGTTTGTCATTCTTCACCCGACGGAGGACTGCAGTGTCTCCGTTTTATCATCTCTATTTTTTTAATAAATTACGCTCCACTCTTGTGTCAGATCTGCAAAAATGTGTAGTTGTCAGGAAGATGTTACTGAGAGCATGAAATAAACAAGAAAATTAAATACATCAAAGAAGCTGCTGTTTTTTCTCAGAGCAGTGAAGTGACCACCCCAGAGTTCAGACCTCATCATCTGGATTGTGAGAAGCAGAAAACACAACCAGCTTCTGCGACTGAACTCTGGTGATTTGGAAAACCATCCCTGCGGATTTCTCTGAAAAACTGAAAGCAGGTCTGCTGAGAAAAGTGGAGGCTGTAATCAGCGAGACGCTGATAGTATGTGTTAATATAACGTCATATTAGATGTGAATGTATTTTTGTCCTGACATTGAAAATGAATGTTGTGCTGAGTGGCTCTTCTAACCCTAAAAAAAAAAAACACGAAGGGTGGTCTAGGGGGTCCAGGACTGTATAATGAAGAATCTCGTTCTCTCTCGCTCGTTCATTAGTCTTGATGAAGTCTACAATGTTCCTGATTAGCTCGCCTTGTTTTAATTATAGCTGAATATGCATGTCCCCCCCTCTGTCCCCTCGGCGCTCCAGAGACGCAGATTATGCGCATTTGTTTGTTTTATCCGCTCTTGCTTCAAACCAGACGGCAGCAAACGCTGCCGGAGATTTCCCTCGTTCACCTTGTCAGTATCAATTTGACTTCCACTGCCTCTCACCTTCATCGCCGCGGTTTTTAAGCGCGCGTGTCGTTTCTGCGCGCATTTCCATAAACCACGTGGCTCTATTTACAAACCATCTGCAACAGGGGACTCAGACAGGAGAGGAATCCATCCACCCCATCCAGCCTTCTGTGCGCTCCTTTCATTCCAGCTCTCAGACGGCGGTGTGTGTGTTTTATACTAAATGAACTCGCTTAATAAATATTGCATTGTCCGGATTTGAAAACTTCCAATGCCAGGGGTCTGATAGACCCGGGCAGCCACACAGGTAGGTCCAGGCGCGTACATGCACATGCAGAAGCTTTAGACGGGAGCTCCATATAAAACTACATAAAAAACTTGCAGATCCCCCATCTCACCATAACGAGGCCGCCCAGAGAGAGAGAGAGAGAGAGAGAGAGAGATGCTGTGCAGTAATGTAACATAGAGAGAGAAAGAAAGGAGAGGTGAGGGGGAGAGAGAGAGAGATGCTGTGCCGTAATGTAACAGAGAGAGAGAGAGAGATGCGGTGCAGTAATGTAACATAGAGAGAGAAAGAAAGGAGAGGTGAGGGGGAGAGAGAGAGAGATGATGTGCCGTAATGTAACAGAGAGAGAGAGAGATGCGGTGCCGTAATGTAACAGAGAGAGAGAGAGATGCGGTGCAGTAATGTAACAAAGAGAGAGTGAGATGTTGTGCAGTAATGTAACACAGAGAGAGAAAGAAAGGAGAGGTGAGGGGGAGAGAGAGAGATGCTGTGCCCTAATGTAACAGAGAGAGAGAGAGAGATGCGGTGCAGTAATGTAACATAGAGAGAGAAAGAAAGGAGAGGTGAGGGGGAGAGAGAGAGAGAGATGATGTGCCGTAATGTAACAGAGACAGAGAGAGATGCGGTGCAGTAATGTAACAAAGACAGAGCGAGAGAGAGATGTTGTGCAGTAATGTAACAAAGACAGAGAGAGATGCTGTGCAGTAATGTAACAGAAAGAGCGAGAGAGAGATGCTGTGCAGTAATGTAACAGAAAGAGCGAGAGAGAGATGCTGTGCAGTAATGTAACAGAAAGAGCGAGAGAGAGATGCTGTGCAGTAATGTAACAGAAAGAGCGAGAGAGAGATGCTGTGCAGTAATGTAACAGAGAGAGATGCTGTGCAGTTATGTAACAGAGAGAGATGCTGTGCAGTAATGTAACAGAGAGAGATATCTCTATAGAGATAGAGATGCTGTGCAGTACTGTAACAGAGAGGGAGAGAGAGAGAGAGATGCTGTGCAGTAATGTTACACACAAAGAGAGAGAGAAAGAGATGCTGTGCAGTAATGTTACACACACAGAGAGAGAGAAAGAGATGCTGTGCAGTAATGTAACAGAGAGAGAGAGAGAGAGAGAGATGCTGTGCAGTAATGTTACAGAGAGAGAGAGAGAGAGAGAGAGAGAGAGAGAGAGAGAGATGCTGTGCAGTAATGTAACAAAGAAAGAGATGCTGTGCAGTAATGTAACAGAGAGAGAGATGCTATGCAGTAATGTAACAGAGAGAGAGATGCTATGCAGTAATGTAACAGAGAGAGATGCTGCGCAGTAATGTAACAGAGAGAAAGAGAGAGATGCTGTGCAGTAATGTAACAGAGAGAGGTGCTGTGCAGTAATGTAACAGAGAGAGAGATAGAGATGCTGTGCAGTAATGTTACAGAGAGAGAGAGAGATGCTGTGTGGTAATGTAACAGAGAGAGAGATGCTGTGCAGTAATGTTTCAGAGAGAGAGATGCTGTGCAGTAATGTAACAGAGAGAGAGAGATGCTGTGCAGTAATGTAACAGAGAGAGAGATGTTGTGCAGTAATGTAACAGAGACATGCTGTGCAGTAATGTAATGTAACAGAGAGAGAGACAGATGCTGTGCAGTAATGTAACAGAGAGAGAGATGCTGTGCAGTAATGTAACAGAGAGAGAGAGAAAGAGAGAGAGATGCTGTGCAGTAATGTAATAGAGAGAGAGAGAGAGAGAGAGAGAGAGAGAGAGAGAGAGAGAAAGGAGAGTTGACGGGGAGAGATTCTGCGCAGTAATGTAACAGAGAGAAAGAGAGAGAGAGAGAGAGAGAGAGAGAGAGAGAGAGAGAGAGAGATGCTGTGCAGTAATGTAACAGAGACATGCTGTGCAGTAATGTAATGTAACAGAGAGAGAGACAGATGCTGTGCAGTAATGTAACAGAGAGAGATGCTATGCAGTAATGTAACAGAGAGAGAGATGCTGTGCAGTAATGTAATAGAGAGAGAGAGAGAGAGAGAGAGAGAGAGAGAAAGGAGAGTTGACGGGGAGAGATTCTGCGCAGTAATGTAACAGAGAGAAAGAGAGAGAGAGAGAGAGAGAGAGAGAGAGATGCTGTGCAGTAATGTAACAGAGAGAGAGATGCTGTGCGGTAATGTAAGAGAGAGAGAGGCTGTGAAAGAGCTAGTGTGTAGTGTTTGAGAGAGCAAGAAACATAGTAAAAGAGGTAGGTAGTGTGTGTATATGTGTGTGTGTGTGTGTGTGTGTGTGTGTGTGTGAGAGAGAGAGAGAGAGAGAGAGAGACATAGTGAAAGAGAGAGAGGTAGTGTGTGTATATGTGTGTGTGTGTGTGTGTGTGTGTGTGAGAGAGAGAGAGAGAGAGAGAGAGAGAGAGAGACATAGTGAAAGAGAGAGAGGTAGTGTGTGTGTGTGTGTGTGTGTGTGTGAGAGAGAGAGAGAGAGAGAGAGAGATGCTGTGCGGTAATGTAAGAGAGAGAGAGAGACAGTGAAAGAGCTAGTGTGTAGTGTTTGAGAGAGCAAGACATAGTAAAAGAGAGAGGTAGTGTGTGTATATGTGTGTGTGTGTGTGTGTGTGTGAGAGAGAGAGAGAGAGAGAGAGAGAGAGAGAGAGAGAGAGAGAGAGATGCTGTGCGGTAATGTAAGAGAGAGAGAGAGACAGTGAAAGAGCTAGTGTGTAGTGTTTGAGAGAGCAAGACATAGTAAAAGAGAGAGGTAGTGTGTGTATATGTGTGTGTGTGTGTGTGTGTGTGTGAGAGAGAGAGAGAGAGAGAGAGCTGCTGCTCCTCCAAGGCCCTCGAGTCGAGCTGCACTCAAGACTCGCGCTTCATTAAAATTTCATCCGCAGCGCTCGGCCAAGGTCTATTTATGAAAATGCGCTTTCCGCTTCACGGCAAAACACACACAGTCCGTAAGAAGCACGAGGGAAGGAAGAGAGAGCTAAAAGCAAAATTATATATATAATAACACACTCATATGTGTGCGCTCGCGCGTGCAGGCCTTTCTTTTCTCTTTCCTGCTGCGTTCCGCACAATAAAGTCACCAAATACGGTCACCAGCTGAAAATGTAGAGATGTTTCCGTTCACGTCTGAACTCGTTCATCCGCTCCGACAGGCCTGAATTATGTAGATGAGGAGAACGCAGAGTATTCCGCGCCGTATAGACGGTGATACTGCTGTTTAGCTCTCTCTCTCTCTCTCTCTCTCTCTCTCTCTCTTTCTCACACACACACACACTCTCTCTCTCTCTCTCACTCTCTCTCTCTTTCTCTCTCTCTCTCTCTCTCTCTCTCTCTCTCTCTCTCTCTCACACACACACACACACACTCTCTCTCTCTTTCTCTCTCTCTCACACTCTCTCTCTCTCTCTCTCTCTCTCTCTCTCTCTCTCTCTCTCTCTCTCTCTCTCTCTCTCTCTCTCTCTCTCTCTCTCCATCAGCAATCAGGGGTCTATGAGAGCCACTTAATGGATGCTCGGCATATGTCCTCCATTTATGAACTCTGATCCACTTCAGACAAAGCAGAGCCTGTTCTTCTCTGATTTACTGCTCAAACCTCACCTCCTCTACACTGACCTGTGAGGCCTAGACAGCCGTTTTTATTCTGCCGTGGTCATTTATTACTATTATTCTTTTTTTTTTCAACATTATTTTAGTGTTACAAGATTTTACATATATTTTCTATAATGTTATTTTGTATTGTTTTACCCCAAGATTTCACTTTTATTTTATCGTATTTTAGTTTAGTTTAACATTGTGTAGATTTGTATTATATTATTCATTTTATTTGTGTTGAACCCCGGAGAAGCGGAAGATAATGGATGGATGGATGGATGGATGGGATATATATATATATAATGTGTAACATAACGTATTTTTATTTTGTTTTGTTTCTCGTCTCTCTGAGTGCAGATCGAGTGTGATTTGCGTAACAGCTGTCTTGTTTAGAGCCAACAGGAAAACACAAAGGAGGCAGCAGGTCCTCAGTGTGTGAATTATTGAAGTGAAACAATTAAAGCGCGGCTGGGCTGGGACTGTGTGTGTGTGTGTGTGTGTGTGTGTGTGTGTGTGTGTGTGTGTGTGTGTTACACTTTCCTTTTCCAGCTGAACATCAGCGGCTTTTCCATCATCTCTACAGCCTTCATTTGTTTCTCACATCTGATCTGCTGTACGCTCACAAATACGTACACACACACACACACACACACACACACACACACACACACACACACACACACACACACACATATATATATATATATATATATATATATATATATATATATATATATATATACTGAAAAAGCTCCTCCTGGCTTTGCTGTGTTACTGGGGGAATGCGTAGTGTTTATGTTGTGTTGTTTGTGTGGGCATGCAGAGAGCAGAGCACGCGGACCTGCAGCCTTCAGTGTCCACTCTGATAAACACTCAGCTCGCCTCACTGCACTGTTAGCAGGAATGTTAGAGGGTAAGTGAGTTTATATCAAGCGTGGCTCGGCGTCAGATTCATTAGAACAATACTAAAACAATATAATATAAAATAATCCAGTACAATAACAATAAATTTACAAACAGCTGTGAAACAAAACACACAGTGTAGAAATAATAGTGCTGTATGTATAATACTATGGTATGTATATTAGTACTGTGTGTAGTAGTAGTAGTAACAATAATAATAATACTAATAATAACAACAATAATGTCGCAATAATAATAGTATCATTAATGCGTGTAGGCCATGTAATGAAATAATAAAGGAACAGGATGTAAAAAATCTTCGTATTATTATTATTGTTATTATTATTATTATTATTATTATTATTATTATTATTATTATTATGATTATTATTATTGTTGTTGTTGTTATTATTATTATTATCGCTTCTCTGTGGTCATTAGCAGTGTTAACTGAGTGTGTGTAAACAGTTTGTATGTCTGAGGGGAAAAGGGGCTCGAGCTCGTTGTAGAACAAGAAGCGAGCTTTCAGCGCGAGGATCATCTTCTTAACAAACACATACACAAATCAATACTATCATAACAGTCCGTATTTATTATTCATTAATAACTGATTTTTACTGGCTGAAACCACCTGCTGAACCCCAGCGAGAAAGGCCGCGAGCTCAGGACCCTCTGACTGAAACACTCGCAGTGACCCCAACTTCCACTGTCCGTCGGGAGGGTCTCAGTTTATCTCTTCATTAAGTTCTATTTTATTTACGTCTTTATTTTGATTTATTTATTTATATTTATTTATTTGTTTATTTATTTTGGTGTTTTGTTTTATTAAGTTGCATTAGGTTTTGTTCATGTTAGTGTAGTTTATTGTCATTGGATGTGAAAATGCGCAGAATACTGACAATAAACAAATAAACACAACACAGCGCAGCTTAGATAGATAGATAGATAGATAGATAGATAGATAGATAGATAGATAGATAGATAGATAGATGACGCACAAAATTTCATAATAATTTTAAGTGGTTAATTTAAATTCATAATTTCGTAACTAAAAGTATCTTTAGGCGTTTTTTTATTTTGTTTGTTTTTTATTGGAGAAGCTGCTGCTGCTGTTACTATCACTATTTCGAATAATAAGAATGAAAAAAGAATAATAACAGCAATAAATAATAAAACAGGAGTAATAAAACAAATAGAATAGAAACCAAATCTTTAATAAACTCTTTAATAAAAATGTCTTGTAATAAACTATTCCCTCCTTGTAAGCGCGCTGCCTTTATAGAAACAACGCTATTTATTTCCTGTTAAATCAAGACTGTTTCTATATGAATGAGTTGTATATATTATGAACCATATGCAGATGTAAGAGAGAGAAGAGAAGCAGGCGGTGAGGTAAAACGTGCATGGTTTATTTGAATTTCTGTCGCTTACACAGACACATTTAAGCACACTTTCACAAATGAAAAATAGGCGGATTTCCAAATAAATTAATGTCAAATAAATAAGTAAATAAGAAAAAAATCATTAGAAATATAAATAAGTCAAAAATGGTTTCTCAACAGTTATCTACAAAGTGCAATGAACTTCTGAGAATGCGGTGTAAGCTAGTCAATGTTCCCATCCACAGGCCCAGCAATAATAATAATAATAATAATAATAATAATAATAATAAAAAGGACAACAGAGAGCAGTTCTGGGTGAAGACATTGAGGGGCCTTTACATCTTTTTTTCTGACCGTTTGATTGTCAAAGCATCGTTGCAGTGAGATGAGCTGAGACAGGAGCGCAGTGTCTATCTAATTCAACCAGAGCTCGGAGTGAAATTAAACGGCGAAGCGGCTGAACAAACACTAGTCTGGGTTTTAGGTCAAAATGACCATGAGAGGGTGTGTGTGTGTGTGCGCGCATGTATGTGTCAGGACGAGGATCATGAGGTAGACACAGACTGGTAGCCTATTGTGTGAGTGTGTGTGTGAGTGTGTGAGAGTGTGAGAGTGTGTGCTCGTGCCTGTGCGTGTTCTCTCTCTCTCTCTCTCACTCTCTCTCTCTCTTATTGCAATGCATTCAAAACACGTTGGGAGTTTCAGACTAGAAAAGCACACTGATCGCCCCAGTAAACCATGCAATGGATTACAGCAGTTCCCTCCTCTTACTGAGAGACTCTCTTCTTCTTCTTCTTCTTCTGGAACACACTGAATAACATTAAAGTGTTTGATTTTTTTTTTTTACATTTTTTTCTTTGCTCAAAAAAGAAAGACGGAAAATAAAAAGGAGAAAAAAGACGACGCGCTCTTCACAGAGGTGCAATGTATTCACAGGTATGTACACGAATTAATATAAAAGAGTTATTTAAGAGAATAATCGATATTATTCTATTTCCCTTTTGTACAATAATCAATTGCCACTAGTTGATGATTCTCTCTCTCACTCGCTCTCTCTCTGTGTCTCTTTCTCTTTGTCTCCACGTGTGAGAGCCTGGGAGTGTCTTCCTATTATTTTTCTTAGTTTCTCTTCTCTGACTGAAGTTTGTGCTGTTTCCAGTCTCTGGGACGCTCCAGCTCGGGTCCCAACCAGGCGGAGCCCCCCCACCACCAACAGCACCACCACTCCCTCACCCACCCCGAGCAAACAAAATAATAATAATAGTAAAATCAACAGTAATAGGGATTAAAAACGGCCCCTAGTGCGTCGCCGAAAACTTCATCCGTTTCTGCTTTTGCCTCTGATTGCAAAACCACACGCGCACCACGTTCTTTTTCAGGTCCAGCTTTTCGGCGATGGCGGCGATCTTCTCGGACGAAGGTCGCGGCTGCACGGCGAAGTAAGCCTCCAGCGAGCGCTTCTCGGGCGCCGCGATGGACGTGCGCTTCCTCTTCTTGTCGGCGCCGTTGAAGATCTCGGGCTTGGTCATCTTCTCGCGCTGCGCGCGCTCGGCCTCCTCCAGCCAGGCCTCCAGGATGGGCTTGAGCGCCACCATGTTGTTGTGCGAGAGCGTGAGCGACTCGAAGCGGCAGATGGTGCTCTGGCTCAGGCAGCCCACGCCCGGGATCTTCAGGTTAGCCAGCGCTGCGCCCACGTCCGCCTGCGTCACGCCCAGCTTGATCCGCCGCTGCTTGAAGCGCTCGGCGAACGACTCGAGCTCGCGCGGGTCGGGCTCCGAGTCCGGCACGCCTCCGCCTCCTCCGCCGCCACCGCCCGCTCCGCCGCCGAGCGCGTGCGAGCCCAGGCCGTGCGGGTGCATGCTCATGCTCTGCGGGTGGTGCGGTTGCATGTGGTTGATGGCCATGTGCGAGTGGCCGGTGCCTACGTCGGACGCGGGCATGGCGCCCAGGGAGATGGCGGGCGTCAGGTGCTCGAGGAGGTCGCCCTCCAGGCCCTGCGCGGCCTGGTGGTGCGCGTGGTGGTGGTGATGGTGGTGGTGGTGCGAGGTGAGCACGGACGGGTGATGCAGGTGCGCCGACGACGAGGTGGGCGTGCACGTCATGCTGGTCATGGTGGTCATGGTGTGGTAGGTGGCGTCCGGCTTGAACGGGTGGCTCTTCTGAGCCACGATGTCCACCGCGGCCAGAGCCTCGGCCCTCTGGAGCAGCGTCTCGTCGAAGCCGGCGAAGATGTTGCCCTGCAGCTGCAGGCCGGGTGAAGGGGGTGGGATGGAGGGAGAGAGAGAGAGCGCAACAGTACAGAGGTCAGCGCTTCCAGCTTTAAGCTTCTTTTATTATAATGCTCGTACACCACAATGACTTTCTGGAACTTTCTTTATACTTTTGAAAACGAAAACAAACAGAACTAAAATTTGCCACACAGCGCCAGAAAGACTTTACACTTTAATGCTTTTGGTCATTTCATAGCTGTCCGTAGCTTTCAGTGGTCAGTATATAGTGGTCAGTATCAGACTTCGTCGCCTATTTCTGAGTGGCAAATTCAAACAAATCGTGGCGAATGAATTCACCTGTATGCAAATGACCACGAGTCTGCAACGTCAGAAAACACCAAAACTGGCACTCACCGAGGGCGTGGGCAGGCATGCCCGCCGAATAGCCTCCGAGCTGGAATGCAGAGGTGTGTACTTCGGCTCGTGCAGGATGGGATGCATGCTAAAAGGCTGCTTGCTGTTCATGGACATCATGATTGCAGAAGTTAGAGAAGGTCGTTTCTCGTCTTGCTGGCTTAACTCCGTTTTCGCTCCGCTTTATATGTGTTGGAAGAAAAATAGCAAAAGAAAAAAAAGATATAAGTGAGGTGGTCAGAGAGGCAGGCGCGCGTCCCGCCCGGGAGATCTTCCTTCTCCAACAGAGCTGCGCTCTGAAGCGGACCGTTAACAGTCTGATACAGTAGGTATTTGCGCAGGCACCTAAATATAACGCTCTCCTTCTGGCCCCGCCCCCGCAACTTTCCTCGAGCGTCATTGGTGCGAGCGCGTCCGAACACGCCCCCTCCCTGGACCTTCAGTCACGTGCTTCCACTGGTGCTGAAAATTTGACAGATCGCAGGATGGCCTGAAACTGCACTCAGGAAAAGCCTTGTAGCAGGTATGCTCACCTAGCGGCTCAGCTCACTGTCGATAATGAATTCATTACTGAGTCTGATGGAAAAAAAAATTTTAAAATGTTTGGGTGTAAAAGGAAACTTTGAGACTTTTACATATCAGTGCGTTTGTTGATGGACTGTTCCAGTCATTTGGACATTTGTTCATAACTGCTGAAAGAAGTGATAGTGGTTAGTGATTCAGATCGAAATGACTCGATAAAAAGGGACATGGACGATCTGATGGTTGCTTCTCTGTGGGGCTGGCCATACAGTTTCATGCATGAATTAATCATTGCCCTTTTACTTTGTGGTATACACCGCAATATGGATTCCCAATTAGAGCATAAATAGCTCAAAATGGATAAGGGAACTGCAATGAAATTTTTATCATAAATATTTATGGTCGGACAAATAAAAGCCATCAATCAACAAGGCTACCTTTTCAGCATGCAGAGTTCCTTTGGTATCAGAGAGCTGTCATTTTAATAGTCGTAGGCAGATGATGGCTATTTTCGAAATACAAAGACAATACCTGTAGTATATAAGGTCAGAACTTCATTGATCAAAAGACATTACCAGTTTTCCCAAACGTCATTGCACTTGTAGCCGATCCCAACAAAGTCTTTTTATATATATATTAAATATACACATATAGTAAAGGAGGCCCTTTTTTGTGACGCACACAAGCTGTCTTCCTTTGGCTTGCATTGAGCCCACACAGCCATCATTCTAATTGGAGCTGAAACCCCAGACACTGACAATAGAAGTCTACAATGGAAGCAGCAGTCTCGGCGAGTCTGACTCGGAAACCCGAGCAGCGAACACTGCCAGCGACATTGTCCCCTCGTGCCTGGCTCCCTGCTAGAGTCTTGGCACCCGCTCATCAAATATATATCAGCGCCGCCACCTCTCCCTTGGCAACCACCATCACTGGGGACTCCAGCCATTGAGGGATGGACGATCAGGAAGAAAGGAAAAGAGCATCACACAAAAAGTCATCTCAAATAGCAATGCATGTGGAGGCACACATATAAACAGAGTGTCAACCACTGTGAATGTCTGCCTACAGAAACTTACCTGTGAATGTTCTGAGCTGCTCCATCATCTGTCTCCTCTCCTCAACTCATGCCATCTCTGCTTGTTCTGCCAGACTGCCAGCATGGAGCTGCACTCCCTTTCCTGATGAGTTTTCTGCAAACAAGCCTGGGGAAGTGCTTGATTATTGCTAATGGAACATTTTCCTCAATGAATATTAATGCTGGAATGGGGAATTGGTTGTATTGGCTGTTCCTCTTCTAGTTAATAGTCTGTGCTGCATAGACTGCTTGTAAATTTCTATTTGATACTCAAACAGTGTATAGGAATCGGTGAAAAGCAATGTAGGCAATTGTTTAAATGTTGCTTATGTTTATAAGTAAGGGGAGCAGAGAGCTCTTCATGAAGTTCAGTGTACAGTAGATTTAATCCATTTTGACATAAAGTACTTTACACTAACTAGCAAATAGCTAACAGTGAAAAGCAAAAGTAACCGCTGCCACCGCTAGAGCTACCTCTCATTTTTTAACTCCATGTCTATTCCTCTCGTCCCATGTGGCTTTCTAGTGTTTTCAATGTCCGGTGGAGATACAGTTGCTTTCCCCCCACTTTGAACCCATTTGTTCATCTTGTACTGCTCTCAGATGAGTCTGTCCACTTTTACTGTACACTGACCATCCCATTATGTGCAAGGTGTGCATCTGGGTGTCTTGGGGCAGCTGACGTCACTCCAAGACAGTGAATCTTTCTGGTACGTTAAGCAAATGGACAAACTCTGCAGTGAGCAGAGGAGGGTACGAACCTCACTTTAATCTCTTTCTTCTCTATGTCACTATCATTCTTGGTAGACTTCTCCTCCCCATTTCATGGCAATTGATAAATTATTGATAGCGTGTAAAATCTAACGTAGGCCCATGACCATTCACCAAATCAGCGGGTTCATACTGTGGGGCTGCTGAGAGGAAAGGGTGTCTAACTACACGCTTTAATGTAATTGCCTTTAGGGTTCCCGGTAAATATTTTATCGACTGCCAACACAAATTAAAGATACAAAGCCAGAAAGAAAGGGGGCGGGGGGAGTGAGGTGGGGGGGGGGCACCCTTCTCTCCTCATCCTGTTAAGATGACCTGCTTGGCAGGTAAAGAACATATGCTGCCCTGCAATCCAAAGGAGGTGCAGATAGGTGTGCCCCTGGTGGAAATGGTTTGGACTTTTGGTGATGTGTGCTCAGGATGAAGGCCTAGACTAGCCCATATCATTCTACAGTATTTTTCTTGAGTTCCACTTATAGTGTTTGTGTGCAGTTCATTTTAACATGGCCATTTCCCAAAGTCACTTTATTTCACTTAGAATTCACTGGCTGTTTCCTGTACCTTTGAGACTGATATAAGATAAATGGGCTCTGTTTGATTGGCTGTCATTATTCAAAATGCATTCAGAGCTGAAACACTTTAGAACTTCATTATAAATGGGTGGGGCTAAACTGCTGTTGGCTGAATAGGTAGATGTATGTAAATGAGTTGGTTCTCATGACATCGCAGTAATAGTGAATTTAAAATGGATTGACAGTGTTTCATACTACTTGAAAAAGTGAGGGTTTCAATGATATGGACCCTTTAAGTGAGTTCAGGGGGATGGGGAAAAAGCAGGAGTGGTGGGGCAGCTTATGAACTGCTAGCTTTAGGACAGAAGATGAAGTAAGACAGGACAAAATTTAAGCAGGAAAACATCATTAACTGGTCAGGTCAGTGGCCAAAGAGCCATGAAATATGCATGGCAGCTGAGGTTATGGTGAGCAACCTGACCAGGATGTGATGTGAGGCCTCATTAGGAGGATTAAAAAAACAAGACAACAAATTTCCACTTTCAGGTGTTGTGCAGCTCAAGGAATTTTCCCTATTTATGTTTTTATATGTTGATGACAGTTTGCAGTGTCCTTTCATGTTAGAGTCTTCAGAGGTGTCTGATTCTGACTTTGCTTGGTTTAACATTCACCTGCTGTGTTATTATATACATCATGTTTAAAATGCAAGGGAATAATGGACGGAACTCTTCTTTTTACACTTGGTTTGCATACCTCCCTCTTTCTCTATCTCGCTCTTGTCTCCCTTTTCACCTTCTTCCACCCCAGGTTTACCTGCCATTTCCCATCCAGGCAGAATTGGCCACACTAACTCTGGAAAAGCACAGATCAATAGATTAACTGAGTGCTTATGAATTATGCAGAGGAGCCTTACAGCAGTTGGACATAAAGTGTGTCTACTCCCGAACTGACGTGTAAAAGCTTTAAAGTACAGGCCTGTTTACTTGTTCCAGAGCAAGCAGGGTGTGGGGCCTTAAGACCCCCCACCTAAGACCCCTGCAGCCAAGGTCCACAATCTGGACCTCATAGTCAGACGAGGAACATAATGAGACGGGGGGGGGGGGGGGGGGGGTGCAAAGGGGGTGTACCATGGACATGGTGCTGATGATTTGAACAGAATTCTAAATTGCCATGGTATTTTCAGTTTTTAATCAGTGTCTATACATGGAGCTCGAATATTTTTTAAAATGTTGTTTGAGAGCACTTAAATAAGTGTTAGTTCAACAACTAGATTATTGGTGATAGGTGATAAATGGCCCAAATTATTCAGTCATAAATTTCAGCTTGTTTGTGATACTAGTTCGTTGATATATATTTTGACAATATATATATTTAAAGGTGATATGTAACCTGACAGTTGTACATGTCTTCAGGTTTTCTGAGCATCAAATCCCTGAAGAGGCACATACAGCAACAGAAGTAGCCTGACTTGTAGTACATCATTTGTAATTTTGAATTTGTAATTCATACATTTTGTAACTTTGCATATAATTACACTTGATAGCCACTTTTTTGCTCTACAAGAATAGAGAGGAGTAAACAAAAGGAAAAAACAAATAAACAAACAAAATGATGTAAATATACCAGCGAACAGAAGAAGGGAAATGAATGATATGTAAATTTCAGTTTCATTTCAGTCTCCAGCGCTTCAGAACAGTGCAAAGAAAAGGAATGGGTCTTTTTATTGTTTTTTTTTTTCTGCTTCCAAAGCTGCTGAGAATTGCGCGGCTCTGTTTCATCTGTAGTCCCAACAGTTTTTCATAAAACAGGGACGACATATTGAGACAGATGTGCAGTGTGACATGTAAATAGCTGGCAGGCGTTTGTTTAGAAGCCAAAGGAGAAATGCAGGAAAGAGGAAGAGGACCAAAAGCTCAAACATTTGTCTTGGATCTCCTTTCTTCTTTATTTATTGAAATATTAATGCTGTTGCTTGAGGCCAAATATGTTTATGCAGGGCGTTCAGCATGCGGGCTGAGATTCCAAGTGATGCTCTCCCATTGATTCTCTTCATTGTGGGTTTATCTTTCTAATTAGAGGTTGCGAGCTGCCCCTCACCCGCTGCCTCAACATGCACCCCTATTCTTTCTTGCCCTGCTCCTCCTGCTTTCGCTCTTGTTCCTTTTTTTAAATGGAAGATTGTTGTCTCACTAGCTGCTTTGTGTACCAGCTGCTTCAAAGTGCCGCTGTGTTAATTATTGGTTTGTTTGGTGTTGACTGTAGCAGAGAAGCAGTATGTGTGTGCATGAGGGGTAGTGCAGACCTCTTGAAGTGGTGTGGATAATGAGCCAGAGATTGAAGGAATGGAGAGGGTGTAATGGAGAGTGCGTGAAAGAATGCATGTGTGCTTTGAGACTCAGCCTGCTGACCATAGCAGAGTCAGTACAGGCTAAATGTTGTAGTTGTGAATGCTTGAATTTTTTTGATGGGTAAAGATTCTTAGATCAAGAACATTCCACTTTCCAGTGTGACCCAGATGATTCAGTATGGGCTTCAAAAACTGTGAGTTCTATGCCACTTTCCCACTAAATATGTGTCATTGCTGGACAGAATGGCTTCTGTCTCCAATATATGGTGGTCTAAAACCTGCACTAAAACCTGAAATCTTTTCTACTATCCATCCAATGAAACATACATCTGGTGATATGAAGGCTTGATCCTGCTGGTGCTCTTGGTGTTGTATGCTCAGACCCGAGGCAATGGCAGTGAAGGTCTCTGCAGGTGGTCAATTGGGCAACACAGCATAGGCAGAGACAGTGAAGGCTACATTTTTGGGGCCTCTGGGGAGTGGGGGGATGCTCTGAGATGGTGGGGGCCCACGGGGGAGCACTCTGGAACCCAGCTGGTGCTGGATGGGGTGCCATTGTGCTCCATGGCCTCCTCTTCACAATGCTAACAGGATTAGCGTAAAGAAGAAACCTGCTCCTCACAGCTCTGGGCTGTTCCTCCCATGTCTCGACTGACCAAGGTTTAAGGAACTCCTGGTTCTGCTTTGATAGACCATAACAGAGCCCCAGAGGGGGCTGAGGGAAAGCAGACCAGCTCTTTCTTCGTCTTCCATGTTTTCCACTTTAAATAGATGAAAGAGGGTCTATCAGAGCCTTGCTAATTGTACTGTTTAAAAAGTCAGCAGACCTTAAATAGTGGAAGCAGTAATAGCTAACTTTTAAAGTCTTTGACTTATACTTTTGTATAGTTGTCCAGTTTGTTTAGTCCCATTTGGTGCAGCTTTTTGGTCTACTCATAGATCTTATCTAGTCCATTTCTATATAGCTGCTGTCAAAACAAAACCTTGTATCTAAAATTTGAAAATAATTAGAAATTATTAATAATTTGTATATAAATTTCACAGTGAATGGACCAAAACAAATGACCCAAAATGACTTTTCTGCAAAAAAAAAAAATCAGAAAAAAATTTGATTCCATTGACTTACATTGAAAGTAAAGTTTGTTTTTTTGCTTCTCCTGTAAAGTTAGTATTTTGAAGATATGAGGTTTTGTTCCGACAGCAATGATATGCATAGCTCTTGTCATTTCTACATGCTTATTAATTCCTTCACTGGAACCATGGTGCTGCTCCAGTGTATTTTTGAATGATAGAACTAAATTCCAGTTTGTTCAGTTCCAAAGTGGGATTGTATACATTGTAGATGCCACTGCAGATGATATGACATCTGACATTTCAAATACAAGACACAAAACAAGAGTCTTTGAGGACAAAAACTAAACCACATCTACTCTATGGCTGTTCATTTTTGTTAAGATACTTGGAGATGTTGACTTGGACTTGACTAGGTTACTCTAAACATGTCTCCCTTTAGAATCTTACGAAAAGGAACTTTGGCTATTGGCTTTTTTGAGATCAGTGTATGAAATTTTAGCTTTAATCTCAACCCCAAGTCAGCTTGAGCAAACAAGATATCAGAGACCTTGACAGATATAAGGCTTATATGACTTGAGGTATTAACTTTGCACTCAATGTTTTTGTGTTGGTAAAGTCTTTATTGACACCAGCATAGATGGTCACGGGCCTGCTAGGTTTAAGTCAGTGGTCTTATCTGTTGGTGTAGGTGCAGTGGTAGTCCGCCTGGAGGCACAGCACTCGTACCTGACAGTACTGACTATGGTGCAGCGGGACGCTGCTCTCATTACAGCAACAATGAAATAATTATGAATGCCGCGGCGAGACTTCATCAGAGGAATATCTATTGTATTATTTATTCAGTCCCCTGGTTCAGGGAGAACACATATAAACTTCCAGCCACTCTCTTCCCCTTGCACACACACTCCCGTCTGGCTTTCAAAGCAGTGGCTCGCTCTTGGCAGTTTTCTCCAAACCTCTCTAGGCCTTAGGATGCTTTACCTGGACATCCACTTAGATATGCAAGGATGATTGCTCCTAAATCTCTCCAAGGACTGTTGGAGTTTGCACATATGCCATTTGGACAACCCTCATGCTCCAGTGTTTATTGTTCTTATAAATTCAGGATTTCAAAAGATTTTGGATGTGGAAGCAGTTTTGTTGAGATTTTGGAACAAATCCCAGATCCTGGCTACTAGTAGCATCCACCAAGGCGAATACTCTGGACATGAGAGATGGGGCCTCTAAATGGGAGCATCAGTACTATTACTCCAAGAACTCCAAGGCCAGCTGCCCTGCTGCACAGGTGAGTCAGTATGGGATTCCTTCAAGTTAAGCACAAAGTCTTAAAATTAGGGAATACAAGCATTTCTCAGGTTAGCAGCTCTCATGACAGAAGTTTGGAAGCTATGTTTGTGCTGGTGTGTTTGGCAGGGCAGTGTCCACCTTGAATGCTGAGGCTAAATGTGAGGGGGGGACAGAAAGAGCTCATCGCAGCACCATTAATAATGCAAGGCTTGCCTGGCAACGCCATGGCTGATGCTTGGCAACGGGCAAAGCATTGCAGACAGGGGGAAAGTGGGAGCATAGGGCGGGGTCCCGCAGGTGCCCAGCTCTTCTTTCGTTCCTCTTTCTCATCTGTTCATCCGATCCTGGCTTTTGAGAGAGCTTCTGCATGGGGGTAGATGCACCTCCTGCTCAATCAGCTGCAACAGAAGAAGCCTTTGTTACCTTATACTGTAACACATCACATGTAGCCTTGGCCAGCACTGTACTTGGAGCTGCCATGCAGATCCTTCTACCCTGTGTATGGGTTTCAACTGAGTGTTTGTCATAATTTCAAGTTATGCTCAAGGGAAAAGTAATAATGCATAACATGACAATAAGGGTTTGGGTGATGTAAAGGGCTGAGGGCTAATGGTAAGGTGGATGTTTATGGTTGGAAAAGCACATCACAAGTGATCACGAGCTCCCTCCTCAAGTGAATCTGACATATCAAATAAAACACCTCTTAAAATCATCTTTATTATTAATTCATGACAACACAATCTGATAAACCCCCCACTGACAGATATGAATTTAGACAGCATTTGAATGTTTCAGTTGACCTATTACCGTCTTTTGCATATAAGCATCAAACACACAGCCATCTCCAAACCTTCTGACAGCACTGTAGTTCCTTTTTTTTGGATGACTTGATATGCTGGTAAGCAGACCATGTGAATACTTGTGGCTGACTGTGCTTGAGCTGTCAGTGTATTGTAGGACTATAGGATTTGGGGAAGGCTCTTTCCCCAAAACTCTTGAACCCTGGGCTGGGGCCACTGCACCATAGTCTGTTCACAGAAAGCTTTAGCCTGTCGGACCAAGGTGTGCAGTTAAAAGATTAATAACTTACCACATTCCCTGATTTGTTCATGTGAATTATTAAACATCACCTCATTATCAATTATTCAAATATCAGATTTTGTTCTTTTTTCCTCTACTCACATCCACTGGAACAATTGCAGTCCCTTTCTCTTTTGTTTCTGTATTTTTGGCTCTTTTTTAGGAGGCTTGTCTGCAGTTCTGTTCCATCATTTGTCTCTTCCTAAAACATGATTAATACTTCATGGTGAGACAATAGATATGCCATGCAGGACTAAGTAATGCTCGTGGGACTTGATGGAAGCACAGAGTGTCTCCTCAGCCACGTTGTGAATTCCTGAGCAATACTTACAGACTACGAAATGTTAAACACTAAGAACTGAACAATTTATTATTAGAGTTCTTCGCTCATATCACACACTGAGTTAAAAGGCCTATGAAGTACTGCAAGCCTTTGAATTTTTGGAAGTTTTGAATTTTTGGCAATAATTATTGATATGATTATTCATAATTATTATTATATAATTAGAATTATATTATTAATAATTATACCATTGCATGTCAAACCACTCTGAACATAGCCATTTTGAAAAATAGAAATAGAATTAAACTGATCTTATAGAGATTGTCCTTTTAATAAAAAGCTATTTGATTGATAATAGCGGTTCACAGTGCATGTATAATGCATGACATGTAATGTAGTCTACCATGCAATCCAGTGGACACAGTAGTGTTTCATAATATATTGGATGATATATTTGTAACTGTAATTGAATTGGTTGTTAATGTTTTTTGACAGTTCATAGCAACACTGTGAAGTGTGGAATTCTGTTTTGTTCACACATCCGTTTTTTGATTATATGTATAACAATAGTGTAATAAAAAGTTTATAATAATAATGTATAATAATTAGTGCTTAGCCGTTCAGATTTCATTCTGATTGTGTGTGAATAATGAGAAGCTTAGAAGTATCATCATTTATCAGTATAATGATAGAAAACAGCTCCAGTTTCATATGCTGGTGTATTTTATTATGGCCAGTAACAACAGATTATTAATGAATCAATTTATATGTTATTATGAAGACCCCTTTTATGTCACTTTTAGATTTAAAACTGTAACTGAAAAAAGTGTTTACATGATTCAAGTATGAACACTGGTACTGTGCAACTGCGATATTACATCAGCTTACATTGAGTACTTACACATAATGTTTGTTGATGTAACATTCCATTCATGTTGAGCCAATCAACACATTTAAAAAGACTTCATAGTAGTGCTAACAAGCTAGCTTTAAGTGATGCCGCATCAAATGTTTCATTTCAAATTTATTTTAAATCATACTTTTCTTCAGATAATCTTAATTGTCCTAGAAAGCCATTGGTCAACTTCATCAGAATCCGATTTATTGACCAAGTATGCTGACACACACAAGGAATTTGGTTCTAGTATTGAGTATTGTAGTATTCATGAAAGTATTTGTACACTCAAAAAATCAGTATGAACCTAATTCAGTTATACCACACATTTCCATCCAGTCAAACAGAGAACAGTCAGTGTACATAGACAATTCAATTGATGGAAGAACTTAAAACATTTCAGTACAATTCATGTTTTATGTAGTAGTTTCACTGGAATGGAATTCTCTTTAAATTAAAATAAGCAATTCTCATTCATTGAAATGTACTTTTATTCATTTTGGTCTATTTTATGTGAACCCACTATTTAATGTCACTGCATTTCATCGACATGTGCTCAGTTTGTCACTCTATCAGCCTTTTTCACTTTTTGTAGCATATTCTTGTACTAATAAAGGTGCCAAAAAGGGTTATTTTAGCATACCTGAAGTACCATTTATACAAATGAAATGTTCAAGTGCAAAGAACCCTTAGTTAAAAGGAGTTCCACATGCTTACTTTATATTACATGAAGGTATATATATATATATATATATATATATATATATATATATATATATATCACTGTTGCCAGAACATTGTATCTCCATTTTTGGCGATTTTCAGTTCATGAAGGACAGACCAAAATATATGGCCAAAAATTACTTGGAAAAAAGTCTCTATTGACTTACATTGAAAGTAATGTATTTTTTTACCTTCTCCTGTAAAGTTACCATTTTGGAGATATGAGGTTTTGTTCTGACAACAACAATATATATATATATATATATATATATATATATATATAAATTAATTAATTATAATTAATATCATTAATATTAGGCTCTTTTTGGCAACCTAGTATCAATTTTAGTCATCATCCAATACCTGGCCTGTCTAGTCAATACTTTCTTAGGTTAAATCAAGTGTGCTTGTAACGGAGTTGAACAGATCAATGGATGGCTGGGGGTTTCCAGGAGCAATCTGGAACCAAACTCATGTTCTTCTTACTTAAAGAAGTTCTTGTCACTATTTACTATATTTATGTTTACTTGCATTTATGCTGATGATATATGGCGCTGATAAAAGCTAAAACATGCTTATGGCCAAGATAAATAGCTTGAAATAATGTGCTCAGGTGGCTATGACTTTTGTTCAATACTGTACATTGTGTCATACTGTGCTGACAGTAGAGTCGAAGCCCTGGTTTTTATGATGTCAGAGACTTTATAGCAGTGACCTCACTCCCTTTAATCATTCCCTCGCTCTACACTAGTCTGCTCACTGAGGAGAATAATCCGTGGCTCTCCCAGAGGAAGCCATATGAATATTTCAGTTAAATCTTCCTTGTAGTTGTGTTCAAACATTTGTCTGTGTACATCTAGATATTAGGCAGAAAAGCACAAATAGATGTTGTGTCTATTGCTCCACTGCTCCACTAGGTACACAATTACTCTTCTGTTTCTTTTTGGGCCTCTTTCTTTCCCCACACCTACAAAGAATGTGGTTATTTCCTTTTGGTCCTCTAGTCTCATTTAAAATGAGAGCTGTCACTGCTCCTCTTTCTGCTCCCCAGCCAGCCTGAAGTCTTTGCCGTTCCGCAGGAAGCCTCGTATATATTTCACATCAACTTTGTCGTTCATTGGGTTACAGTTTCGGAGACGGGAGAGACAGGCAAAGGTACTGAGAGAGAAGATGAAAAATAACAAACCATCACTTTCGCTCTCAGTTCTTCTCAGCAAGACGGGTGAAATAGTGTGAGAGAGAGAGAAGGGGGGGGGGTTATTGGCACACGCTCTCTCTGTCTCTCTCTCACTCTACCTCTGCATTAAGAGCTGCCTGGGGGCATGCGAGCGGGGATGCTGGAGGAGGGTTGGGGGGGTCAGTTAAGAGCTGTCATTTAAATAAGTGTTTGCAGAGAGAGAGAGGATGGGAGCAGGAGGAGGAGTAGAGAGTGAAGGAGGGTAGGCCGAGTGAGTCAGGGGGAGTGGGGGTAGGGGGTGGGGGGACAGTCTCTTTAATGTGCTTCTGATCTCCAGCACCAGTCCACAGCTGCTGCAGCAGCAGGCTCCCCTGCTTGGCCATATGTTGCCTGCGCTGCTCCAATTATCCTCCCCAGAGCTAGAGCCCACTCGCAGCCTGTGTGGCTGGCCCGCCGGGGTCGGCTAGTGTTTCAGTGCGGATCTCACTGCTGTCACCGCGTTTGCACCCTGCACACCACCCCTTACCCCCTCACACACACATACACAAGCACACTCACCCACTTTGGCTCTCTCTCTCTTGCTCACCATCACATACAGTCTTACACGTAAAAGTGCCTAATAGATACCATAGAGCCACTTTTGGTTCCCTAATGAATGGGTCTTTAAAAAAATAGTACTTGTAAATGAGATTAGTGAGATTTTAAAGTTTAAAAGACCTCAGCAGGGACTGTATGTCAAGACAAGAACCATTCAGGAACCTTTTTATATTGGACATACAGTAGCCTTAATTGATAGCTTTGTTCAAGATCCTCTAAAACTGCTAAGTCATTCCGAGTGCTTTAACATGAAATCCTCCATTCTGGAGAAACTTATGAAGTTAAGATACAGTGGTGGTGATAGGAACCAGATGCCTGAAGTCTTAGTTTAATGCCTTTAAAAGCTAACCTCACAGAAAGTTATCAAACAAAATAGTTCTGAATACATTGCCTGATGCCTGAGGCATTGTTTTACAGTAGTTTTGCAGTAAAGGTTTGGCCTAAATCTTATTTTTCAAAAGCCAGTCATGGTGGAGAGGTACATGCACTTTGTTGTAAGGCAAAGTAGTCCCCAAAGAAAATATATATTTTCACATTTACCACTATTTTTCCATTAGCAATGTTACTTAGAAAAAACTCAGAAGACATGTGTTCACTGGGTTGGATAGCAAATAAAATGGCTATGTTTCTGTCCTCATCAAACCACTCTGAACAACATTGAATTACAGTGGGAATTCCTCTTTAACATCTAAGTGGAAAGTTCAGGTATAGAAAAAACAAATCTGATCTTATAGCTGTTTTCCTTTCAATAGAGTTACTTGACTGATAACATTGGTTCACAGTGCATGTATAATGCATGAAATGTAATGTACCACCACTGAACACAGTAGTGTGTCATAGTACGTGGGATTTATTTGTACTTGATTTGGTTCCTGCAGTTATCTGACAGTTACAGAGCAACACTGTGAAGTGTGACTCAAAGTTTGACAAACACAAGCAGAATGATCAAAATGAAAATATTACCACCAGGATAATAGTTCTGGTGTGCAGTGAGGAGTTGACCACAAGTTTCTGCTTTGAAAGAAAAAGAAACAGCAGCTGCAGTGTAACTCAGATGATTTGCTCTCATTAGACCATTGGCCTTTGATCATCCCTTCAAACAGAAGATGGATGGGCTATAATCACAGGCCTGCAGTACATCCTCCATTTCATTTTATCACTCAGCAACACCAGCCCATCAGTGCTGAAAAGAGTCATTCAGTAAGTATGACATTACTGTCATGTCAACATTTTGTGAATTCACTTTTTTAAAATAATTTTATTTTTTACTTTTTATGTCATGTTTCACATCACAACACCAGGTGTCCTTTACATTGTGTGAACATGTAATGTCAAATGGAGAAGTAAAATGGTCCAAAATAATGTGGAACAAAAATGTTGTTATATTAATATACAGTACTATGCAAAAGTCAGAAACCAGACTTCATTTATATTATTTCCACTCAAAATGGTCTTTAATGGTAATTCATATAGTTTCCAATCAAAATGGCCAGCCTCAGGAAAAAAATGCACAAAAACTAAACATATCTGCAGTGATATCTTTCTTACTTCCAAAGTTCAGTCTTACAAGTTGGTTGCATTTTATTGTTTCTCACTATCAAAATAATCCCAAATGCATTCATGTTGAAGTCTGGACAGACCATTGTTCTGAGAGCACCTGTAGCTTGTTTGTTTGATTTACACATTTTCTTTTTTGTCCATCTCCTTTTCTCAATAAGGGCTTCTGAACAGCTGCACGTCCTTTCAGACTCATAGTGTGGACAGGATGGATAGAAACATCTGTGGACTTTTTCAGATCTGAAGGAAGAGTGGAGCTTGATATTCTTCTCAGAAATATCACCTTATGAATGAATAACTTGTACTTAATGGCCATTTAGCCTGGAAATTAGATAAATGAAGAGGGGCCTCTTTGCAAAGTACCATGTTTTAAGTTTAAAGCTGTTTCTTTCTTATCACTTTATAGAATGACATGTTTCTCCAACATCGCGCCAGTTGGGAATTATTATAGAAGTGGCGCACCACTAACAGCCATAAGGTGATTGACATGTTTTATTTTATTAGGGAGTAGGCTGGGCTTGGCTCACTGACATTCCCTAGAAGCTAAACCTGCCAATAGGGTGATCCCAACACACCCCTCACCTGTTCCCCTGGCGATCCATCTCTTCGGCAACTACAGCCCCTCTACGCCTCTGTTTACTAAACTTTCCACCTGTGAAATATTTATTAGAGCAGGGAGGTAGACTGAACTCAGGAGAGAGAGTGAGAGGGAGCTTAGGGTGAGGGGTGGAGGGGAAGGTTACAGAAAGGGGTATTAGGTTTCTGTTGTGTTTGTTGTGTTTGTTTTTTGGTTTTCTCTTACTCTGAAAGTGCTACGGTCAGCAGTTAAAGCATGCATGCTGTCTTAGAGACGACAAGAGGTGATGGGATGTGCTGGATGGAACAGAGTTTTCATACAGTGGTGGTGATAGGAGCCAGGGGTCGCCATGCCTACAGTCCAAATATACTCATTTAATTTACTATCAGGGATCCTACTGGTGTGTACTGGGGTGTTAAGGTTAATATTAGTAAAAATGCTGGCAATAAAGTGGAGAAAAGTGGTAAAAATAGTGGAAAAAAGATGTCTTTGTGGGCTATTTTGGTTTACAATGCCCTGCATGTGTTTCTCCACCATGAATGGGTTCTAAAAATAGTTTTTAGGTCAGCATTGTGTCCTAAAGCTACTGTAAAACAATATTTAACATTAGCATTTAAAACTTTCTGTGAGGGAGCTTTTGGAGGCATTAAAGACTTGTGGTTCCTATAAGTGCCACTGTGAAGACCTCTGACTCAGCAGCTATCTTTTAAATGATGTCTTTCCCATCAAACTACTCTAGATGGCTTTGTTTACATCCTATTGATTTAGTTATACAGAAATTTTGTCAGATTGGAGGAATTCCCCTTTAGCAGGGCTAATCACGATGGAGTAGCAAGAACGCTTCTGTACTCAAGGTCAGCAGCACATTATGGGGTCACAATGCCCCACATGTGCTGTAATTTAAGATCAGGAGCAAGGAAAGAGGGGTCATAGGTCAAAGAAGCTTAGAGACGTCATTCCTGTGTCATCTTTCCATCTCTGCATTAATTTGAAACATTTTGTCAAATCTCATTCCTTTTTCTGCCGGATTTATGTGTAGGTGAAGGAATGCAATAGCTGTGTTTTCTTCTGTTCTGCCTGAAAACAAATTCCCTCCCTTCAGTGACTCACTGCAATCGCATTGGACAAAGGAATAGGAAGTAAACCAAGCTGGCTCCTCATGAATCTTTAACCGGGAGTTTGTTTTGTCTTATGAATGTAATTAATGCATAATTAATATTTAAAGATTGCCTCATTTATCAGATTTAACCACTTTACCCACTCACCACAACAGATCTGAAGTCATAAAGCAGAGAGAGAGCAAACAGTAGGGAGACATTTTGGAGTCGTTGAGAGACGTCTGAGAACGGAGGCCTAATGAGGTTGGGTCTTAATTAGTGGTGGAATGCAGCAGTTTCTTTTGTCAGAAGTGGATTCCCCTGGACTGCCACGAAACAGGTCACTAGACCAAGGCTCTGTTCTGGTTCTGAGCCCAGCGCAGCGCAGGAGGAGCCAGGAGCCGGTCTCCAGTGGCCCCGTCTTTCCTTCCCCATGTGATAAGACAGAGAACTGTGACACATTTATTGCCCCCCTTCAGATGGCGAAGGCATGAGGCGCCAAAGCTATTCCTGCTTGAAGGCTTTTCTTGAGTTTAAATTTTAGTAATGCATTTCTAACCCCGATGATTGCTTTCCTTTTTCTTTTCTTACTTAGGATTTGTTAATAATAACAATGAATGACAATATTATTAATCACATCTATCACAACTTTCTCTAAACGCTACTTCCTCTGCGTCCAAGTAAAAGGAAAACTCGTGATAAGACTCGTCAGTACAAACCTGCAGTGAGAACGGCAGCAGCAGAAAATTAGTCAGAGTTCATAAGCTAAAAGAGGGTGCATCATTTCCTAACTGTCCAAGGTGGTGTTTTTATTTCATTCCTGGAGCTGAAAAATGTTTGGGATAAATTTGGGTGGAAAATCACATGCACTGCTCAATGGCCAAACTATTAACATGCATATCTATGCGCAAGATGAAGGCAGAAAATGACACACTCATTACAGTACTTGAGCACATTTTCCCTGTAATGGTATTTTTTGGAGTAGAATAAATCATATTACTTTTACTTCAGTTCATTCTAATAAAGTACTTTTACTATGCTACCTTAAGTTTTAATTACTTTTACAGAGTGAAAACAATTGTGTGTAATATCGTGTTTGGCTTTCATTTTGTTTGTACAGATTATTTCCAACAATGTAAAATCTTTTCAGACTGTGACAACAAATATACGAAAAAGTAACTCAGTCAGGTGTTTTTCCAACAAACAACTTACTTATTCTAGCTTGAGTAGTTCCCTTATTCATGCTTTTACTCATACTCAAGCAAATTATCACAAAAGTACTCTTACTTAAGTAAGGATGTTCAGTACTCCTTCTACCATTAACTTATTAACAGCATTGAATAATGTATCTATAAAGCATTACTTGCATATTTAGTTATAGTTATTTAGTTATAAACTTATGCCAGTAATTTCAAGGCAAAATAATATGCACTTATGAAGTATATGGCATTGCACTGACATAAAGGACCTTAACCTAAATTGTCAGATATTTGTTTCATTTATAATAAACACTGAACACATATACACCTATATATTTACATCTTATGCCATGTTGTGATGGTGGGAATAAGCTTTTTATTAATATTCAAGTACTGTTCTTTTCCAGCAGTAAATGACAGGCAGTGTTTTGACAGTACTTAAGTTGATGGTAATAGTTGCTGGTGCCCTACAGTGATGCAGAGCACATTCTAGTGTGTATTCCAGTCTCTTTAGCCATTTGAGGAGGTCTGGTTACCCATGTGCCTTCATCAGATCTCATTCTCTCTCCTCAAGTGTCTGCCACTTGAAACGGTCACCAGGTTCCCTCATCACGCTGTCTAAAGTGGGGACTAAGTAGGGCATTTCTGCCTGTCAATACATCATCATTGACCTCAGCTGTTACATGAAGGATCTGTGCTCTCAGTAGCTTGTTGGTTTCTTACAGGCTGTATTAGTACTGAGTTCTGAGCTGCCAATTAACACACCCTCCACTGTCCGTGTTTTCTGTTCTCCACTTGGGGACGTTGCTGCTGATGACTTGCTTAATAATCAGTGACAATGAAGATAGACAGGAATCAGATCAGCTCGCTCAATTCCCAGGGTAAGAGCGGAGCGACACATTTGTTGTGTTTGTATATGACCCAGTTTGTGTGGATGCTCATCACTGATGTCTTTGAGTGCCGTTCTCTGTTCAGTTATTTAGGGCTTCATATAATCTTGTTGAATTGCTGTATGTAACGTTCTTACCACATTTAAAGATGAATGAATGAGCGTCACGTCTTTGTGATAAATGACTTCATTAATTGAATTCTGAGAGAATGTTTTTGTTATTCAGGTCATTTGAAGGCAATGTAAGAATGGAATATAAAATTCTGCTCATGCTCTCACTAGGTTCTTTGCTTTGATGGAGGCACCGGCTAATGGGTTAATTTAATTCCACCAGGCAGCACACTCTGTCTTGTAGCTAACAATTAGCCGGGAATGGAGTTGTGAATTTTTCATGACGAGCAAGGTAAAGAGAGAAAACAGGGAAAAGCCTCCTCCACTTAAAGGAGATACCAGAGGGCAATGTGGCACTGGCTTTGCACTCTCAGCTATCTCTCTCTCTCTCTCTCTCTCTCTCTCTCTCTCTCTCTCTCTCTCTCCACTGTCAGGAACTGTGGCCAGTAGAAATAATAACTAAGACTCATTGAAAAGCAGTTTTAAAACTTCTGACTTGCTCTGAATATCAATCACTTTGCTCTCTCAAAGCCCAGTGCTGACTTTTTTCACACAGATTAACTGATCTAACTCATCAAGCAGTGATAGAATTACGCAGGTGAAAAATTATATGAAAAGGTATAAATGTGCATTCAGTTCATTCACTGTCCCTAGAAAACAAAATTAATGCCTTTAAATCTCAGGATTATTACATACTGAGGCTTATTATTTAGTAAGTACACAGGGATTTCAGTGCAAGCTGAATGAGCTATACTGTAAAAATTTGGGCCTGATGGTGGGCCCTGGCCATTTAAGGGGTCTCACTTACAAAAGTAAGCCTTAAAGAGGCTTGAAGAATATCAGTATTTGGTAATTCTTTTTTTAATTCCATTACTCATCATTTAGTTACCTATAAACTCACCCATTCCAGCACTTCTGTATTAGCATTTAACCAAGGACCCTAAACCTCCCTTTAGTGGTCTAAATCTATTTGTTAGCTGTCCTTTAAATTGTGGACTATTCAGATGTTATTGTATCTGAGTAGTGTCTCCTCTCAAGGACTCAATATTTGTAATGCATGTAACATCCCCTCCGATGCCGAGCTGCTTTCACTCGCTGGTGCATTGATGTTTGTCTTATTGTGGATATCAGCACTTCTGAGGCCATTAAGCGAAAAATGCATTGACAATCATATGAAGCCTGTTGGATCAGCGAGGCCTCTATTTACTGGAGAAGGGGGGCTGTGGGGAACAGTTAAGACCAAAGCCATTCAGGTTCAGTAATTGAAGGCCGTAGTGCTTCAGCCACGAAGTGCACCATTTGATTTCACATAATTAGGTTTCTCTGTTGGTGAGCTAATAACCTGAAGTGAGGTTATGTGGTTAGCAGCCCTCACCTGTCCGCACACCACAGCCACTCCTACTGGGTGGTCTTTTACTGATGCTTAGGCCTTCAGTTCTGTTATAATTGTGCATGTGCTTCATGAGGAAAGGCCTGCAAATTTTGTTCTGTATTCTATTGTCATTTCAATGTGCAATAACTCGTTATATAATAACGTAATACAGAGGCAGCTGCAGAAGACCATCCAGATGCAGAGTAAGAGAGTAAGAATACAAGACACAACTCATACCTCCTATTTGCCTCTTTTGTTGAAAGGGAATTCCACTAAATTAAAAAAATTTCAAGAAGTGAACAGAGTCATTCAGAGTGGTTTGGTGTAAAATGCTCCTTTCTAGATAAACAGTTAGAATTGTTCACAGTGGTTGTGATAGGAACCAGACATCTACAGAGTTTAATGCCTATAAAAGCTCCCTCACAGAACACTATTATTTGAAATGGCTAAAATATGCTGTGTGATGCCAGAGATATTGTTTGCAATAGTTTCGAGATAAGATTTTGACATAAAGCTTATCTTTTAATATCCTTTCATGACAAGTACATCGAGGGTATAAAGTCTCAAAGAAAACTTCTGTCACTGTTTCACCAATATCAACATTCAAAAGACTGGTTCATTGGTCTTTATGTGACTCAAGTCATTACTTTAAGTTTTTCTATAATTAACCATTTCACATCAAACTGAAATCTAAAGGATTTTTTTTTCAATGTCTGAATTATAGAATTGCAAAAATGATAAATTCTAAAAATTCACCCAGTAGTCAAAACTGATAGCTCGTCATATTTGAATGTGTGAGGTCTTGTCAGATTAGCTAGCCAGTGGGTTCTGTAGCTGGGCAGCCTGCTGATCACCTGATGATTGGGTTTTACTTTATCTAAGTTACATTAAACAAATCACTGTTGTTGGAACAAAACCTCATATCTCAAAATGGTAACTTTACAGGAGAAGCAAAAAAACATACTTTACTTTTAAAGTGAGTCAATGGAACCAGATTTTTTTTCAAAGTCATTTGGGTGATTTCTTTTGGTCTATTCATCATGAACTTTACATACAATGTAAAGACAACAGGCATTTTCAAATAATGTCAAAAACAGAAAAAAATGCTGCTTCAACTGTAATGACATTTTGTCATTTTGAAATCCACAGGCAAAGCACTTCTCCTTATAGTGTAATGGCTAAAAATCTATTCACACAAGTATGTTTACTGTTTTGGGTTCTCAAACCATTTAGTAAAACAATCCTGCATGCTGTCCACAAATAATATTTTAGGTGCTCGTTCTTATTTAGCTTGTTTTATAATGAATAGCTTTGATGTTTGTTTTTTTAGATTGAAAATCCTCAGTTTGGTGACATTTCGTAAATTATATAAAGTGTCCCTGTATTGTATCTGTCTTTATTTACATACACACAAACTGTCCTGTGTGTTGCAGCACAGCTTAACCTGACGAGTAAACGAATAATCATTTTGACTTTATGCCTAAATAATTTATGCAGTCAGCAGAGCTCCAAAGTCCTCATTCATTTCAGAGAATATTGTCGATAATTTTGAACAATTACAGACAGACATTTAAGAAATAGACTGAGACATGAGACCGAGGGTTCAAACACACAGTCTCTCTTCCGACACACACACACGGACGGGTCGCGGCAGTGTCGATCAGAGGCTGTAGGCATGTTTACAGACAGAGAGGGGAGATGAATAAATGATGTTGCTGATGTATAATGAATAGTCCCGCTTCATTACATTTTCTCACAATCATGAGGGCATTCCAGAGGGCAGTGGGGCAGTCCCACTGCCTCTCGGTAAACTTTAACACGCCAGCGTCTTCGGCACGTCCTCAACAAGCGCTGCCTTAGCTGCTTAGAGACACAAAGAGTTACAGAGAGGCTTTTGTCTGGTGATGGAGCAGTGACTATTTGTCTCAGCAGTAAATGTGTGTCTGCCTGTAAAACACCATGTAACATCAGAATACATACAAATAAACATTAACACAGTAAAAAGGATTTTATGAAGATGTCTTAGTTAGAAAAAAAAAAAAAAAGATGTCTTTGTTAGAAGAAGACCATTAGAAGAACAAAAGCTTGCTTCTTTACACTGCACTGTACTCCAGACATTGTATGTATCTGTGTAAAGGAAGTGTTTGGGGTATGTTTTGGATCATTGTCCTATTGTACAACTCAACAATGAGCATAATAAAATGTCTTAGTTTCAACATTTGATATGTTGTCTTAATGTAAATATAGGATTTAAATTATTTGCAAATAACTGCACTGTGTTTTTTTGACATTTTGCACAGCATCCCAAGTTTTTTGGAAACAGGTTTGTAGAAGCCAGGATTGTAGACATAACTGAACTTTGGAAGTGTGGAGGAGGAACTGTTACCGAAAGAGTGGAAACTATATTAAAGCCAAAGTAAGCACACACTAAATATATCGGAAATCAAGGGTATTAGGGTGTTTTTCCCCCTTTGCTGTAGTAACGGGCACTGCTCTTCTGAAAAGGCTTTATACTAGATGTTGGAACATTGCTGTGAGGATTTGATTGCATTTATCCAGTCGAGTTGCTTCATTACTCCAGAAAATGCTGGGGGGGTGGGGGGGGGGGGGGTGATTAATCCCCTCTAGCCCAAGATTGGCAATGGATATAGTGACTTTAGGTTCTATGGAAACTCCAGATCACCCCATTCATTTTTCTGTAGAGATTAAATAAGTTTTGTATGCACAACTGAAGACCTGTGTCAGCAAGGAGTGCACATTAGTTGAATTCATTCATTAAAACGTGTCCTCTGATATTCCTCTGATATTTAAAGAGATAGAGATAAAGATCATTTAAAAAACAGATTTGACTTCTATCAGCTTATTTACTAATACATTTACAAATCAGTAGTAAAAATAGAGCTGCTCGGTTTCTCATGGATAACTGAACTGGATCCTGTAATTCCAGTTACATGGGCAAAAGTATTTTCTTGGATCATTTCTCTTCAAGCTGGAACATGAACTGAAGTGAAAGAGTTTTTTTTCTGCTCAGAAGTTTCTGAAGGAAAGTGAAGCGTTAAACGAGCAGCCAAATTTGCATGACCTTATTCAATGTACCCTAAGAAGGAGCTCTTGGTGTTTTCATCCTTCATTTATTTTCATTTTTCTTGTGAATGTGTTGACACTTGCAGTTTTTTCAATTGTTACTTTCAAATATAGCATTTACTGCTTTTCAGCTCCTCCACCACCCAGCCCCCGCATCTCTCCCTCTCCACTAATCCGACATGGAAAGTGATATTCTTCTCCCATCTGGCTATATGAACCATTGTATTGACTGCAGCCCCACAGTCAAAAGATTAAAAAAATAATTAAGCATTCAGACTTTAGGTATTTATAAGGATTATGTTGGGATCTGTTGAAACCGAAGGCATTAATTGAGATGGTGATAAGCCAAACATATACTAAATTATCATTCGTAGGACACTTTCTATGGAAAGTGTCTGCTCCAAAAACTCTCCCCTAAATTTACACTTGTGAAAATAATTCATAATTCATTTTTTTGTCCTTTTTTTTCAAGGCTGGTTTTTAAACATCACTTTAATTTCTTTCAATGTGAAGTGAAAGACACCCCTGCATTTCAAAGCAGGAAATGAGACTGTATCCCTGCCCCTTATGGCCACATGTTAAGTAGTTAGATGACGCTGTTTTGAAGGAAAACATATACCTTTCTGCTATTAAATAACTTTTTTAATAAACAATTTTAAAATATTATGATTTTATGTGTGTACAGCTGTTTTGTCTGCTAGTACTGGCCAACTTTTTGAGTAAATGTCACTACCAAAGCAGTTACACCTGAAACATTTGGTAAGGTTTTAGTTATGATTGTAGTGACAGAATAGAATATTCAGTCATTTATTTTCATAATATAATCATAATGAAGGTATATGGTCACTCAAAACAAAAGGATTTTAGTCTAAAGTCCAAGTCAGTTAAAAGTCTGAAAATTCAGATTTGAGCCAATTCAGTAGAAAGAACCATGTATAGTTTGAATTTAATACATGTTTGTCTGGTATTGACAGTAGGTAGTGTTATATATACTGTGCTTGCATTGCCTAAATTGTATCAAACTCAATAAAAGGTTTCTTGATTGTCGTAAGGATTGTAGTTATCTACTATCATGAATCCTTTTATTTATTTTATTCATAAAAAGTGCTTTATTGCTGTTTTGCAACACTCAGCTTCATGTACATCTAATTGCTTTTTGCCTAAATTTGAAAGTTTTCCAAATTACTGTTAAAGCACATGTTGGTCCAAAGGTGGTTTAAACAACTTAAAGGTCTGAGTGCTGACATAATAACAAGGTGATAAAAGGGGACTTTAGTCTTCAGTGGCAGAGATGTGAAAAGAACAACTGAAAGAAAACAAAAAAGGATGAGGTGAGTGAGGAAGTTACCCTCGGGCAGAAAGAGGTCGGACTCCATAAGCACTATTTTAAGCTTTCGTTTTATTGGCCAGTTCTTGTAACGACCACCTCTGTTCTCTTGCTCTTTTCTCTAGCCCTCCAGGGCATGCCATATGATGGGCGTCAGGGGGCCCTCCGCCTCCAGGGCTGCCTCACCGGGGTCACGTGAGCTCCTGTCAGCTGTGGAGCTGGCACTGCGGGTCTGGCCTGTGTGTCCGGGCCTCAGCCACGGGGGCGTTGTGTCCTCTCCTAATTACCAGCTTAGCCTAGATTCATTACACAACAGCCCACATTGCACCAAAACAATGTGTGTTTGTGTGTGCTGCTGTGTTTTGGGTTTTCACTGAGCATTGAAATAAGGCTGTGTATGGTTCTGAGGGGTGGGGGGTAATTTGTTGTGTGAGGGGTCAGCTGTGGAACAAGTCCTCTCTTTCCATGCATCGTTTCCCCTTTGACCCCCAGGCCTTGTTCCCAACGGGGTGCAAGAGTGGAGACACAATGGAAGCTGCAGGGCCACTGCAGACAACTACAAGGGCAACACAATGCAGGAGCAACATGAGTCCAGCCATTTACTCTCAGTGTCAGGACAACTGGACTTTGAACTTATGTGTGGCCTTCACTGCATGGTGTTCTCTCTGGTTGGACTCAGTGGCTTGTTATATTGTATGCCTGTCTAATTCAGGATTAATTCATTGGCCTGCATTTTTAACAGAAAAACCCCTGTGTTCCAACCCCAGCATAACTCTCTTAAACCTATTAGAACAACATTTAAAAAAGGCTTTATTTCTCTTTCATAGGCCTAATATCATTTAACAGTAGGTTTGGAAAGTCTGGCTGTTGTTCACACACATATTATAATTGCCATCAAATCGGCTCCTACTTCTGTTCACTGTATGGATAGTGTTTCTTTAGAATATCTAGTCTTCCGTTTGGGTCTTTAGGCTTCTGAATTGCTTGTCCATGATTCATCTCATTGTCTCCATCCATCTTGTAGCAGGTCATTCTCTTTCTCTTTTACCTTCAACTGTTCCAAACATAGAAGTCTTTTCCACTGGATTGTTTCTTTTTAGAATATCTCCAAAATAAAATAAGCTTCAGTTTGTCTCAAGGATCCATTAATTTGTTTTCTTTGCTATCCAAAAGTGTTTGTCCAATACTGAAGTTCAAAGGCATCAGTGATTTTCATGTCTTACTTGTTTATTGCCCAGCTTTAAAATAATTTTCCATAAAGAATGACAAGTAAGACCATAGCCTGCACAGTTCTGTTGTTTAGGCCTCATTCACCAACCGTTCATAAGAAGAACCCACTTAAAACCCACATACACAGTTTTCACAAAGATTCTGACATTCATCAATGTTTTCTTATTTGGGATTTGTTCTTAGGTAAGAACAGAATCTACACACACTCAAGAAAGAACAATTCTGAAGTTTAAAAAATGTCATGAATCTGATGTAAACTTTTTTTTAGGAACTTTAAAAAAATTAAGTATTTGAGACACTGGAAGATCTTTTCAAACTCCTTAATTGTTGTTTTGCCAAGTGCCATTCTGTCCTATTTGTTGAATGCTGGATCCTTTGATGTTAATCACTGATCTGAGTAGGCAAAAGCTGTCCACCATTTCCACATCTTCTCCAACTGTGGTTAAGTTAGTGCTCTTTCCTAAAGCGTAATATTTCATTCTGTTCTTTAAGCTGTATTATAAGGGCTTCAGGTTATCCAGATTTTCTGCTATGAATGTTGTATCATCCACATATCGAAGGTTATTGATGTTTCTTCCACCGATCCTGAATTCTCAATCATCTTCCTCCAGGCCTGCTTCTCTCATTATGAGGTATGTAGGTAGAACATACATTGTGATAGTATATATGCATATAGACTATGGAAAAGTACCCTGGGTAAAATTATCATACCAATATATCAGAGTTTCATATTTTTTAGCTATCCTGCTATCATAATGACCAACAAAATACATGTCTCTTAGGCATACATAAACATAATGACATTGAAGTTGAGAAATTGTTTATAATCAGCTCACTTTACTCTGATTCAGCCATGATCTGTGTATTGAGGCAGTCAGAATGGCTGGAGCTGCTATAACATATCTATAGCTACCTGCTTTAGTCATTCACATTGTGCTCTGGAGATACTTTACATTTAAAATGATGCACTATAAGCTTCAGCTTCAGTCACTCTACCCACGCTAGTACATAGATTGTTTGATGTCAGCTGCACACTAAAATTACCACAGATCTCACGTCTCAAAGAGAATTTGAATTTGAACTGGATTGTGCACCGTTCAGTGGGAAACAAATTATTGCTTATGAAGCTAAATGCTAATAGCAAGCATTTGCATACTGCCACTGTATGTCAGACATGATCTTCAACTTGTCAACCACTGACCACAGTGTCAAATTGTGGATTTATACTGGTCAACTATTCTATGCAACCCCTAGATAAGATAAGATAAGATAAGAATCTTATCAGATAAGATCATCAGATAAGAATCTTTATGTTTTCAGTTTTTGTTTTGCATAAATGAGTTGGTTTCTGGTTGGGAGCCTACATTTTAAATATAAAATCACAGTAAGCATGCAACCTGCAGTTCAGGACACCTTGTCTTCTTTCATATTTGAATTTTTAGATGCAAATCACTTCGTAGACCTGGCTTGTAACTCACTCTCACTCATTGGCATGAAGATCAGGATTTGTTTAAATAATTATTTGGCAGCTTTCACTGTTAATAGCGCCCAAAAGTGGTTTGTACAGGTGAAAGGTTTAAGTGCTTTTGGGTGCTGGCATCACAACAAGGGGATAAAAAGTGTGGTCTATGGCATTATTCCAAATGTAGCACTGTCACAAATATTTACATGTGTGATAATGTTCTTCGCTCAGTGAATCTTTTTGGTCTTTTAGATAATTACAAACTCACAAGGAAAACATGGTGGTGCTTTACTGTAGGTCAGGCTCATTAGACTACATGGCATTTATAGATGCTTTTCATGACAACTGATGTAAACATACATAAACGTATGAAGACATGAACATATACATAAATGTATAAAGGCTTATTGTGGTTGGCAGTCGTTGTCATGAAGGCTGCTTTTGTCAACTTCAGAGTCAAGTTGACTTACAATCTATGTCAAGTGACAGGTTTTTAGTGACAGTAGGTTGTCATAACACTTTCTTGGGTGAAATGACATAGCATGTTATGACAGCTGACTTTTGACCGGTGCTCTGTCCACTTCACATACAATTCTTAAACTGCTATACTGGCCATTTTAACCCTGAGAAAAGTGATTCCCAAAGATGAGATAACTATGACCTGAAACTATCTTACACTCTGAAACAAAAGATGGTTCTTCAAAGGTTCTTTAGTAAAGAAAATGGTCCTAATAGAACCATGAACACTGAAAGAACCCTTTTTATGATTGAAGGGTGCTTTGGATCATGAAAGATTCTTCAGATTGATGGAGAATGTTTTGCAGATTATTCTATATAGAACCTTTGTGAAAGGGGTTCTTTATAGCACTAAATTGGTTCTGCTGTTTTTACAAGCTTGACATCAAAACAAAAGCAGACCCCTTCTTGGTGTTCTAATGACCCCCTTTCAAAAAGAATCATATACGGCACTTGCGGCATTAATCTGAACAACCATTTCACCGTGCAAAGAATCCTTTAATCATGCAAAGTGTTATTGAAAGTTTATGGTTCTAAATAGAACCTCTTTACCAAAGAACCCTTGAAGAACCAGAGTGTACATCAAGGTAATTTTTCTATGAGATTGATCTGTGTGTTCATTTTACTTAAGAGCCAAATAAAATGAAATATACATGACTCCTTTCATTGTTTTGGCATTGCCATTACGTTTTATATAATTTTATATAACAGCAAAATGACTCTCAATTAAGTTGAGTTTCAGAGAAAATATACATAACTCAGTGCATACATTACAGTGTTATAACCTTGTCATAGGGCTTCCTAAAAATCAAATAAATATGATACTGACTATATTTAAGGATCAGAATAGCATATACATTTCAGTGTTACCACAAACACCATTAATTATAAGGTGCATAAACATATTTTGAAAAGCTGGGTGCCTCAAACCTCTGACAGGCAGTGTACAGTGTATTAGAAGATATGTATGGTAGGGGTATGAAGAGGATGTCCCTGAAAATGTGGGAAATTTAACCAGAGGCTCTCATTTAAGCTGAATTTCAACTGCAGGGGTTTCATGTGTTCATGTATTTGTGTAATTAAAAACGGCGCTACTGCGGCAACCTAAAGTGAAATATTTGCTCATTAACAGACTTGGCTAGACGATCTCTCAGAAGGCACTTAAGTCTTTTATAAGCTCACACACCACCATTAAGCACATCCGGATCTGGCAATTGTGAGGCATCAGAAGACGTCGACGGCCTTTTTCCTACGTCTGCTCTGCTTCTGGGAGTTGTACATCAAACGGATGCAGACAAAGCGGAAAGAGTGCAGCGCTGAGAGAGAATGACAAATGGAGGATGAGATAGAGTGTAAGTTCACTGGCCGTTTAAATATCTGCCAGCCTCTCTTTATCATTTCCAGTGGGCCGCCACTTTGAAGCCCATCACTGGATAGAAAATCCAGTCTCTCTTTTTTGTCTATTCTCTTTCTTACACCCTTATCTCCTGTTACTGCTCCTCTGTTGCCATAAGCATGAGGAGCACCCTGTGCATTGTTGACGAGTGGCTTCCTGCATTGTCTTTTCTTCTCGGGTGTCAGATGAGAAGCAGATCTGGACGTTGAGCGTTGGCGGGCTATTTAAACTGCTCTGTTTGGTGGCCTCTCCACTGTCTGTGTGCCAGCTTTGAGCCTTTGTTTTGCTCTTTTTTAATGTTGAGCCCTCAGGGTTGACCTAACCGATAGTGTTTGAAGATAACAAGTTTGTAGCAGTTTGTCACAGCTGTCTTTACAGCACGCTTAAGGTCAGATACCTTTTCAGGGAATCTCAGCACACTCAGGCATACTGAAGCTCTGTCCAGGTTTGATTATTTTATTGTTGCAATCACAATGACATCTTCTATTTCCTAACTTTATCACAGGCCCTAACCAGTATGAACAGATAAGTGTATTTTCAGGAGATAAACATTCAGAGAAATTAGCTGATTTAACTTTATATTCTATATTTAAATTTTAGACACTAGTAGTTATGCTTTCGTGACTGATTGCCAGTTCTCATTTGTCATGCTTTGGCCCAATCTCATATTTTTACACCTAACCCTTGTTTTCGAGTGTCACTCAGGGGTAGTGGTTGAAAAAATCTTCTACGAAATGGAACAATGGAAACATTCACTGTTACCTTAAATCCACTATTTTTGCTGTTATTGTTGTGCAGCTGACTCTAAACATGTGAGTCAGTGTGTACTTTGTATGGGTGTCTGTGTGAAAGATTGCATTGTGATATCACTTGTGATATCATTCATGGCAGTTAACATAAATGTAATAAAAAACTGCAAAACACTGTGCTTTATACTTTGTGTAACTTAAAGCTAAATGCTTTCAACTGGACTAATAAACCACAATACCGTTTATATTTGTGGTTAGATTATAGCTTATCAAATGCTAATCTTTGGCTGAGTCGGCACTAACGAGTGTTGCAGTCCAGTCCCTATCTGTGATCAATCATTTGTTCTATGTACTGCTGAACTGATGTCAAGTGCTAAACTGTAAGAGCTAACCTGTGGTTTGTGATAATGATCTCTGATTAATGGCAGGTATTATATTCAAATCTGCCTCTGCGGTTTTATTGAAGCATGTGCCAATAAGTGCATGTATGCCTTGAAGGGACTGATTACTTGTGAATGTTATTGACTGGCTACTAGTAATTTGTCCACTCTGATTCTAGTTAGCGGCCCTGAGGTGAATTCGCTTAGCTGGAGACTGGAGGTTAGCGGTGCTGGAGGAGCTCTGAGACATCTTCTCAGATCATCACCCACCATATCCCACAGTGTTTCGTTTCATCTCAGGGACATGGTGTGACGTCTCTAGAGCTTTGTCGCCACGTGGTGCGGAGTCAGGGGTCCATCAAGGAACAGCTTTTCTGGGATTTGCTCCCCTCCTGGATCAATACATTCCATGGAACGCTTCCCCAAGATGGATGAGACAGTCCGCTCTTGTTAGCGAGGCCTCGCCAGCCAGCCGTGCTCCAACATTACCTGGATCACAGAGCAGAGCCCTGCGGGACGGCCAATCTGGCCGACTTGCGATCAATCAGCACCACTTAGCCACACTTCGCGACAATATCCAAGCTTTGTTTTATTGGGATTTTTGTGATTTGTGAAGGGAAAGGCCGTGCCCAGCATGGGAGAACCAGTGTTGTGGAAAGGGATCTGATGTGATTCTTTTTATTTTTTCAGCTGAGGCTTGCAGTGCCAGTACAGAGGCTGAGCATATATAACATCCTTTTTGTAAATGTGACTAAATCAAAAAGATTGAATCTCACACTGTGGAATAATAAATGTCCTAGGGAGCTACAAATCCTCATTCCAAAAGGTCGGAACAGTATGTGAAATGCACATCAAAAAAGACAGCAGTGATTTGTAAGCACACTTTAGACATATTTTGAGATATTTTGAGAGATTTGAGATTCTCCCTAAAACAGTTCGCGGCAGTGTTGCATCACCTGACCCAAGTACTGTACACTGATTCGCAGAATGGATTTCTCATGCTCTGCTTGAGAGCAGTGCTGGCTATGTGTTAAGAATAACTCACGACTCTCAGCTCAATTTTTTAAAGGATGGAGTTCCAGATGACGTCTTTTTCAGAGATATCCATGCTTATTTCATTACAACACCAAGCCACATTCTGTACACATTATTACAGCATGGTTGTGTAATGAATGAGTTGAGACTGGCTTGCCTGCAGTCCAGATCTGTCTCACTTTGGAAACCATGTTGCATGTTAAGAAGCGCAAAATACAACAAGTGCTCTGTACAGTTGTACAACTGAAGACTTGCATTATGGTAGAATGGTGATTAAGTGTAGTTAAAAGAGAAAAGTGATGGAACAAGCCACTGTCTTCAGGCACTAAATTTGGAGTACGCTGTTAAGGTAAAACACCAAGTAATAGTTTTTTTTCAATTCAATACAGGCCATACAAGTTTGAACTTCAGAGGTCAGGTTACTATGAGTTTACTGAGCATCATATACGTGTTTACATTGTTGGGAGTGTGCACACATGAATTACCGTAGTGCTATATTTCCATATGTAATTACTTCTTCTACTAGCTGACTTTTTTTCTGTGCTGGGATGACTGCAAGGATGATTAATGTCCTTATCAACTCAGGGGGTTGAAACAAGGCAGTATGGCAATCAAAATGTGAACACAGCTTGTGGCTTGTTAAAATTGCCATGCTGCTTGCTGCAACTACAGATGACTGAAAAGGCTAACTGTTTTTATGACTTTGGTGTTGAATAATAGACCCTCTGGCAAAAGCTATTGCTTTGCCCCAGTGGAAAAAATAGCACAATCTGTTGTCATTGTAAAGATCACTACTTTTCCAGCAGCAGGTGTGGAATACAAGGCAGGCAATGGGTGGTATGTTTGGGCCCTGGAGCTAATTAGCCCTATCGCTCAATAACAGTAACAGCAGTGGCACCTCATAGAAAGTGGGAATAGGACGATGCCAGCAACCAAGCTTTTGATGAAAAGATAAGATTAACACCTCCAGAAGTAGAGAAAGAGGAACTATCATCAAAGATCAGTCATTCCCAGGAACATCCAAGCCGTTTGATGAACCATCTCATGCAAATATTCTCGGTCACGGACGGTTTTGACTCCTGCTTTGTTTTGTTGTGAATCATCTATATGAGCTTAGATAGACACAGACAGTGTTGTTGGAGTATATCGATGCATACCACTGATGTGCACTTTTTACACCATGCTGCCCATCAATGGCATCAGTAATGATGCTGAAATGAAAGTTTCCATCTCTCTGATATGATTCATGCTCTGTGGGGCATCTTGGTTTAGAATTTCTGCCACAGAGGAACATTTACTCTTTGAAGCCATGTGAATGTTTTCCCATGCTAAAGCCAGGATTATTGATGGTTTCCCTTGAGGAAATCATTAGTCTCACTATAAGCCCACTTGGGTCTGCACCATCTTACTTATTGATCAGTTGATGGCCAGATAATGACACCAGTGGATTAGCACTCTTAACTGTGGCACAGGGAAAGCAGAGGTGGAAAAAATACAGAAAAACTACTTTTTTTACTAGGTAAAAGTAAAAGTATGAGCATTTTATAACAGTAAAACCTTTCTGTGAAGAACAGTTCATAGAGCTGCATGACACATATATAAGTCTTTCAACACAACTTATATAAACTTAAAGACATTCATAAAGGCTTATTCCAGAAAGCATCAGTTGTCACAACACTTGCTTGAGGTAAAATGCAACCAAAATTGACAAAAGCAGCTGACATCTGTTGGCCTTTATAACAGATTAGAATTGGGAACAATAGTTTGATAAAGCTTCATCATTTTAGACAAGTCAAAAATATAATTTATCAATTAAATATACTTAAGCATCTAAAAGTTCAAATGAAACATTTTAACAAATGAATGAAATGTTTTCTTTGTTTGGTGTCGTGTAGTGGAGTCATTAAAAGCTGTTATACTTCTTCTAAATAAAGAAAGTATAATGCAGTATAACTAGACAAGAAATTTCCACATCTCAGAGAAAACTGTATCTATGATTACACTTTAATGTTTTGGTGGTTGATTTTGGTGGATTTTAACTTCAAATGTTATCAGAACATGAGACAGTTCTGTTGACATACTACTTGATGAGCCAGGTTTCTTAGTTGATTAAGTTAAAACAATACATACTGTCACAGTGTACAGTTTAATAACATTATTTGTTTGGCTTAGTGAATCTGTGAATCCAGGTCAAGTTGTAGCCTAAGATTGGTTCAGATTTCAAAAACAGATTAGACTGACTCCAGTGACTCATGGTGGTCTTTTATTTATTCATTTATTTGTTTATGTTTAACATTTGCGTGAACTGAATTGCCCCCATTTTACAGTGTGGGGAGTATGTAGATGACAAGTGAAAAAGTGGAGTTGAGTGCATAAACCAGTAGGAGGTTGATAGCGCGCTCACTGTACGGTCAAGCACAGTCAACAGTGGAACATCTGCTGAAGTTCCAGGAGCTTGCTGTGGTTAACTGACTCTTGACTCATAGCCACCCCACCCTCAGGCGCTTGCTCCATGGCAACCGCACAGAAACAGTCCTGCTCACAAACTGGCACTTTAATGTGACTGTTTATACTATTTACAAACAAAAACAACTCAGTGGATCGGCACACTGACTTGTCCCTGTTATCTCCTCTTCACACTAAAGATGACACACACAGTGATACATTGATCCTTATTCTGGATCTATTATTGAAATATCCAGTGGTGGGAGACCCACATACAGGTTTTATGTGCTGTATAGATAGTCTTGTGAATGACTAAATGATCTGTTTGATGAGAGATAACCACAACTGGCATGACTTTAATTCCCCCTCTCATTCATTTGCATACAGGTCAGGTAAGACTATTTAGGTAAGTAGGAGCCATTATGTTTGTTTATGCTATCTAGCATTACAGTGGCTTAAAATTACATAATTATTTAATTGGTGCCCAAAGTGCTTACCAGCACATCACATTCCCACTGAGCATTAGTGAAAAAAGATGGATATCTATTTAATGATAATAGATATTTTAGCTGGTGGTTTTACTGAAGCATCCATTCATTTTCAGGTCTGCCAGTTTTTCCTCTGGGCTGTGGCTAATACAATCATTTGGCTTTACATAACTTCATAAAATCTGCTAATGGAGACTTGATGAAATTGCTCTACATAATTTTATAAAACTTGTTAATAAAGTCTTCATGTTGTCATCTAGTTTCATGCCTCTTTATAAAATATGAATAAAGCCTTAGTTGTCTTCTTTATGTTGCTTTAAACTGTTAACTTTAAACTGTTAACAGATCTTTACATAGTAATTATACTATATTATTATACTATATCATTAATGACTTTACATAGTTATTATACCACATCATTAATGACTTTACAGTCATTATACTATATCATTAATGACTTTACATAGTCATTATACTATATCATTAATAACTTTACATAGTCATTAAACTATATCATTAATAACTTTACATAGTCATTAAACTATATCATTAATGACTTTACAGTCATTATACTATATCATTAATGACTTTACATAGTCATTATACTATATCATTAATGACTTTACAGTCATTATACTATATCATTATTAATTTTACATAGTCATTATACTATATAATTAATGACTTTACAGTCATTATACTATATCATTAATGACTTTACAGTCATTATACTATATCATTATACTATATCATTAATGACTTTACAGTCATTATACTATATCATTAATAACTTTACATAGTCATTAAACTATATCATTAATGACTTTACAGTCATTATACTATATCATTAATAACTTTACATAGTCATTAAACTATATCATTAATGACTTTACAGTCATTATACTATATCATTAATGACTTTACAGTCATTATACTATATCATTAATGACTACAGTCATTATACTATATCATTATTAACTTTACATAGTCATTATACTATATAATTAATGACTTTACAGTCATTATACTATATCATTAATGACTTTACAGTCATTATACTATATCATTATACTATATCATTAATGACTTTACAGTCATTATACTATATCATTAATGACTTTATAGTCATTATACTATATCATTACACTTTATAAACATTATACACTTTATAAAACATAATAATAAAGCATTTGAATAGTCATGAAGTCACTTTATGTAACTGTATAAAACCTGCAAATAAAGCTTTTGCATAGTTACTTAGCTTTTTAAAAATGTTATAAAATGTTAGTTACATAACTTCATATAAATGTGTAAAACCTGCTCAAAAGTTTTTACATTGGGACTTGGCTTCATGTAAGTGTATAAAACCAGCTAAAACAGTTCTTACATAGTCACTTAGCTTTATGTGAGGTTAAAAAAATGTTTTACATAGTCACTTATCTAAATGTGTAAAACCTGCTAATAAAAACAGTGGATGTTCTCTTAAAGACAGTACTATACGTGCTACACTGATAGCCTTCTGAATAACTAAGTCACTTGTTTCTTGATGAGAGATCACCACAACTGGCATGGGTTCAAGTCCCCTTTCATTTTTTTGCATACAGGCCACAATAAGACTGTTTAGGTAAATATGAGCAATTATAGGAGCATTTATTTCATCTCTAGCACAGCAGCTTAAGATGACTTAATTATGTAATTGGTTCCCACAGTACTTTCCAGCACATCACATTCCCACTAAGAATTAGCAAAAGATGAAAAATGAATAAAACTACTGATAATGATAGATATTTTAGTTTGTGGACAAACTGAAGGAAGCATCTGTTTGTTTTCAGCTCTTCCAGCATCTATTCTGTTCTTTCCCTCTGAGCAGTGGCTAATACAGTCATCTGGCTTTATGTAGCTTTATAAAAGCTGCTAATAAAGCCTTTGCATAGTCGCTTAGCTCTATTCAACTTTATAAATACTGCTAATAAAGTCTTTACATAGTCACTTAGTAAATGTTTTAAAAAAAAAAAAGTACTGACCCAAAAAGACCAGTAAAAACAGATTTATAAAAAAAGAAAACATCTGTTTACATTTGTAAGCACCACTTTCAACAAACTTTGTGAAATTATAGATGTTTTATTGAAATCATCAGTACTAACCAAGCTCAAGTGATGTGTTCTCTAATAAAAATACAAATATAGACAAAAAATAATTAAAGATCAAATAAAAATAACTCCCTTGGAGGTCACTCAAAGACTGCTCCTGAGATCGGGGTTGTTCTTGCACCCACGTGTCTGCTGCTCTTGGGGAAAGCTGGAGCGAGAGAACTGGAAATGTTTCACTCTGTCAGCTATGCAATATTTAAGGCCCTCGGCCAGGGTCCCATTAATGGAGCCCTTTTCCCTGCTGTCTGCTGCTCCTTCTGACTCAAGTTCAAGAACACCTCTCTGTCATGAATTACATTTACATCTCTGTGGACTGTAAAGCCGCCTATAAGAAAGCAGCACATGATTTTCTCTGGCGTGATCTTTGGAATTAGTGAACATACTGTAACTGCTGTATCAGGATATAAAAAGCAGACTTGCTCATATGACAGTAATTTGGTGGAGATGGAAAGGTTTGCTGATCAGGTTTAGTGATGTTTTCAGATATTAGTGGACTGCCCAACAAGCAATGTAAAAATAGTAATGTAATGTATTATTTAGTCAAAGATCAACAATGGGTAAAACATGACTATTTTGGTTATTAAGAGAATAAAGATTTTGATTAGTAAACAAATGCTTGAACCCCTGGTCAAATTACAAGTTATGCCACATTTAACATTGTATGTTTTATTTTTTCCAGTATAATAAACTCAACACTAAAAGTTGCCATATGTAAAGGGGAATTCCACTGATTTTTTAAAATTTCTGAATTATTCAATAGTTAAGATGTAAACAAAGTGATTCAGAGTGGTTTGATGAGGATTGTTCTATTATAGAGAGACTTGCCAGTTCAGAATTGTTCACAGTTATGGTGATAGGAAGCAGACATCTAAGAGTTTAATGCCTCTACAGGCTACATAAAAAGTTAGTGTATGAAATAGTTATACATACGCTCCCTCAGACCTGATACATTGTTTAATAAAATAGTCCCCAAAGAAAACTGACCACTATTTGGCCATGATCAACATTACATATAAACACTCTGAAGACACACATAGATTCACTGGTGATTTTAGATAGTAAATAAAATGTCTATATTTGTCTAGTAGACATTGTGACTGCTGCTTCCTATCACCTCCACTGTAAGTCAGTTTTTCCACAATCCTTCGACTTTATTTACATTTTGAAGCATGGGGAAATTCCCCTTTAGGAGTTCTATAGAGGATGTATTGTTATTTTTATTTAGAAAATCAGCAAAACATGTATTCAAACGTTGGCATATGCCTGTATTGTGGAAGATTATATTGTTAGGGACCTTCTCCAGCATGTAGCTGTCTCTTTCTTGCTCTCTTTACATAGTCTCTTTCCCCCTTTTTCACTCAAGCCTGCCTTCAGTTTTCACTGTTCGAGCCCCATCTTGTGTTGACAAGTGTGATCTAAGTATTATTATCTGTTTTGTATTGCATTTGTGTGTTCTTCGTGGTAGCATTTCGTTCACACATATGGATCCATTTTTCATGAAGCTTAGTGAAGTCAGCTTGCTCGGGCATCATCGCGTTGACAGCTTGTCGTATGCTGTGTGCTCCCTCAGCGGCCACCTGACTGACAGGCCTGCTTGTTGGTAATAGATGATCTCCTCAAGATGCAAACCTGAATCAAACAAGACATTTTAGCCTGTAGCATTAGCACTCCTCTAATTCACATAGTCACTGCTTGCATACCAGCAGCAGAAGCTAATCTGCTCCTGATCAACCAGACTATGCAGACTAGAGAACTTCTAGATTAGCCACACCACAGGAGATCATTAGGCTTTGCCTGATAGACAGGCTGTATGTTACTTCTCCCCCCCCGAAACGTCCACATGGCGGTGACCCCTGTGCCCCACCCTTGATCCTGGAGCTCCTGCCTCGTTTCTTTTGGGACCACTGAACAAGTGGCTCCCGGTGTTGGGGAAGAGTGAGACTTTAATATTTAATCTTTCTCCTCTTTTTTTTTCCCCTCCTTCTCCTCCTCTCATATTATCCTCCAGTTCCAATGCCCCGCAGCTATGAGTGACAGAGAGGCACATGGCGCCCTATGAAAAATGTATCTTCAGAAGCTGACACTGTATGGGAATTTTACCACGGGGATGAGGCTTGATCTGGCGCTTGAAATAAATATGTTCCTTCACCTCGCCGCTGCTCTACCAGAGTCAGGTGTGCAAGTCTTATGTAACACCAGGCACCCACTGTGTCGGAACAAAGAGGAAATTCCAGCGCCCGGCCTGGAGCCGTGTTTCCTCACACGAGCTGTTGTTTTGACACATTTGATCAGAGGCCGGACAAGTCTTGGAGCCTCAAACACTTTGTGAGGTTTCTGATGTGGAGGTGCTCATACAGGGCTGAGCGAGCTCTGATGTTTACCATGAAAGAGCGAGCTGGAAGCCTATGGAGCTGAGCACCTCTGTGGGTCTAATTATTTCAATGGAGGCAAAAAAAAGGAAAAAGAAAAGCATTTTAAATTTCTAACTTTTGGCAGCAGGTTGTTCAGAAGTGCAGTTTATCCAATGGTCAAGACATCAGACACTTCACATTAGGTCAGTTTTTCCTCTGAACACTCTTGAAAATAAAGTATGGCAGTACTATAGAAGAACCTGCTATTAGTTCCCTAAAGAACAATTAAGAATGCACTGATATATGAATTCTAGGCCGATGCCAATATCTGATATATATGTTGATATCTCATGTATATATCATAGCTGTCCAAAGAAAAACATGTTAATATTTCATGATAAATAGACAAACAGAAGTGCTTCAAAATTGCTTGGAAAAAAATCTCTTTGCATTAACTTATATTAAATGTAAAGACCAGTTTTATCTTCTCATGCGAAGTTGCCATAAACAAATGCTTGTTTTTCTTTGGCCAGCAACTATATAAATAATTCCATGATGGTCTATGCTGGCTTAGTTGGTCTCCCAGCATGGCCATTCTGGATGACCAGTGTACCAGCATCCAGAACGCAAAATATGCTAGTTTTGCTGTTGATCAGTCAAGCTGGTCTGTGCTTGTTTTTTTTCTAGCAGGGTAAACATTGTGCTTTTCTGGAACACAATAAATATGTCCAAAATATCAGTTTGTGATATCAGTCAAATCTGCTGAACTCTGTGAGGGTTCACTCTGTGATGTGAGGGTTAGGCAGATATAAAAATGTGCAGTGGCCATTTGGGTCAAAGTTAATAATTTGTGGTCAGAATTGCAGAAACACACTTATTGTAAATAGTTTTATTTACAACTAACAAGCATGTTTCCACACCAAAACAGTCATGAGCTGCTTTTTAAAAAGATGTTAAAAAAATGTTTATTCAAAACTTTACTACATTAATAAGAACATTTCTGTTGTGGTGACTGCGGTGGTCACCCCTGCCAAACTTGCCCACCCTGATGTCATAACATCAACATCAGATCATTAGGTACTGTTTAGGTACTCTTTTAAACCCAATTTCATAAAGTGATAGCAAACATCAGCCAATGAAACAGCATCTATAGCTGCTGTGGTTGTTACAGTTACAGAATTCCCACAAAATCTGATTGGATGCGATTGATTCCATGTGTGATCAAACAGGTTTGTTGAAAAGGAAAACTAATGCAAAAAATCTCCAAGGCAACCATTGCATTGCAATTTTAGTGGCCAGAATGTGAAATGTTGTGGCCAGGGCGTCTGGGCAATATCGGCAAACACTGAGCATTTTCAAACAAATAAACATAAACACACTCACCTGTTCCTGTCCCGCCAGCTGTACGCTGTGTGTCTCTGAGGTGCTCTAAAGTGAGGGAGGGGAGGAAGACGGAGAACAGAGGAGTGCTCTAATGGATGTGCACTAATGGGCCTGGAACGATTAGAGCAGGAAAGAGGCTGGACTCTGATGGGACAGCAAGGCCTCATGAACGCACAGTATTCGCACTCAGCCAAGTCATGCAGCTAGAACATATAGCACACACCCCCTCCACGCGTATATACACTCCTGATCACTCAGTGTTACGAGAAGAGATGAATGCCTCTCAGCTGAGCTCTGGTCACGGTGCTTGTTGCACTGCATGCCAAGCACTTATTACAAATGCAGCATTCGGGGGCACATCAAATCCAACAAGTCAGAGAGTCAGTGCCTGCGATTTTAGCTTTGTTTGTGTGTGTTGATGTCTTAATTATGGCAGCGTTTGGCATAATTTCGACAATCTGTCGTGAGATTAAGAGCATCTCAGTGGGACCATCTGAGTGATCTTAATGAAGAGAACATCAGGTGCTAATTAGCCCATTTAACAGTCCCTGATATAAAGATGGCTTGTTGCCAAGCGTGCGTTTGACAAACAGGAGGTAACTTTTTGTTGTCCTGCCAACCCAGCTGGCTTCTGATTGACTACTGCCACCTGGTGGTGGTTGCCTTCGCCGCGAGAACATCTGCAGTTGCTCCTCAGATAACTTGCCCTGAAGCAGTTCGTTGTCTTACCTCCAGATATCTGAAGATGTCTTGATTGTGTTTAAAAGCAGCACTCTGAGAATGTTCTGGTCAGCAACCTTCATCAATATCAGACCTGTCCAAACACAGGAAAAGAGTCAAGCTGAGATAAACACGTTTTGCTTTGTAGTTCATGTGTGTTCTTTTTAACTTATTATTGATGAACCAGTCAGACATATATCTCACTCCATTTGGTTCCCCTTAATATAATATCAGAAATCCAAGGATTTTGCTTTTGAACGTATGAAATGCAAATATTGCTGTATTTTGTAACCACAGAACCCATCCTCTACCTTTATGTCCCTAACATATGTTTGTTTTATGTGTATTTTAAATATGGAAGTACATATGTGTACAACATGTAGTTTTTGTTAAAAAGGGCCTTATATAGTCACGATCATTTGGCTGGTTCTGATGTTATAGATTGCCCATTATGTCCCCAAAGTCAGATATTTTTGAAAACGTCCAAAAACACACACAGAAATTCACACAGTGATATCAAATGACAGGACCCTCACTACTGACTGCCCCCTCCAGCCCCCACCTGAACCCCAGGGGAGTTGCTATGCAGAGAGAGAGGGGAAAAGGGGCTTGAGGGTGGTGGTGGATCACTGGATCTTTAGATAATCATACGGGCTAATGACACCTCCAGAGAGAGGGTCTCTAATCCAGTGGTCCAGGGGGACATTGGGAATGCCCCCCTTCTCATTTCCTCCCAGAACTACGAATACAGAGCTGGAGCAGTCGCTTGTTGCAGGCTGGATCTCATCAGCACAAGTGTGAGTGTGTTTGTTTGTAAATTTTCATGACCAAAATGTCCAGATTTTGTAGGACAATGCGAGAAAAATAGACTAACCTACATTTTAGCATAAAGGGTTCTATGTAGTACAGAAAAAGAGTTCTGACTTGTAACAGCAAGTTACATTCTTGAAATAAACATTCTCCTTCATAAGGAAAAACCACCATTTAAGCATTCAAATGGTTCTTTTAATGTCAGGGATATCATAGTGCTGCTGACACTGATTTTTTTCAAAGCTTTATGTTTCATTTTATCAAGCCAAAAGGACAAAATCATTTCTATTCCTATATTAACATTATATTATGAACTATATATTTCATAATCACATATAGGTACTTACACACATATGTAGGTAATTACACACACACACACACACACACACACACACACACACATATATATATATATATATATATATATATATGTGTGTGTGTGTGTGTGTGTGTGTGTGTGTGTGTGTGTGTGTACACACACATACACACATATATACAGAGCAGGTACTATTTGGGTGGTAGATTATTCTCAGTACAGCAGTAACACATGACACAGTAACATGAAACTCTTGTTCCGTCAAATTACATTCAAACTTCAGATTTTTTTCTTATTCTGTAAAATTACCATTTTGAAGATTTTGTTGTTACAGTAATGATATGGGTACCTACCTACATGTTAATACGCCCTCTATTTATTACATATATGTAGGTACTTATGTCATCGCCTATATCATTACTATGATGTGTCTTTTAGTATCTATAATAATAAAGGGCATACTGTTATTACATATTGGTAAATATATATCATCACTGTTGCTCAAATATTTGTCACTTTTTAATTTTTTTTTACATAATCTGACAAGTCCATTGACCCTCTGCACTGGGTTAATAATTCATAGTGAATCAAATTAAGAGACCCTTATTAGTCCCACAACGGGGAAATTTCACCTCTGCGTTTAATCCATTCATGCAGTGGAACACCACATACACACTAGTGAACACACACACTAGGGGGCAGTGAACACACTTGCCCGGAGTGGTGGGCAGCCCTATCCATGGCGCCCGGGGAGCAGTTGGGGGTTAGGTGCCTTGCTCAAGGACACCTCAGTCAGCTCTGGCGATCGAGACCGGCGACCTTCTGGTCACAAGGCTGGTTCCCTAACCTCCATCCCATGGCTGCCTCACCATCGAATCGAAACCGTTGTTACAAAATTGCTTGCAATATAGTTGCGCTACAGGTTAATAATGTGTTTTGCTTCTTCTGTAAAGTAACCAGTTTGGAAATAATATGGGAAAACAGCTTTTTTCTGACATATGTGTGTGTGTGTGTGTGTGTGTGTGTGTGTGTGTGTGTGTGTGTGTGTGTGTGTGTGTGTGTGTGTGTGTGTGTGTGTTACTAAATCATCATGTCCATTCATAGATAATTTGACTGATGAACAACTCTTTGAAATTACTTTCTGACCCCTTGCATCTTTATGTAAATCAGCCATTATTGATTATAGATGTTCTGAGATCTTTTTTATGAGACATGGTACACATCAGCAGATACTTCAAAATGAGTCAAAATACCTCTGACTCACACTTCTAGTTTTATTTTACTGATTGGACTCCAGGTTTGGTAACTCTTGATTCCAGTTAGCTTTTGTGGAAGTCATTAGCCTGGATGCTCACACGCTTGTACCAACCTACAATGTCTGAATGATCTGTTCAATATGGACAAGAACAATACATTATCAATACATTATTTTTAGTGTTATTAGTTTAAACAGATTGTGTTTGCTTTTCATTGTAACTTTGACCACATTTTAAAACAACAATATACATGAAGGCTCTTTACTGCCTTTGTGTCAGTCAGGAAAAGAGGCAGAAGCAAGTCATGTTCTGTTAGGTTTTAGTATGTTGTAGCCAGCATGTCCTCACCTCCTCTCTCTCTCTCTCTCTCTGCTGAGGACGACAGGAACACCAGTACAGTGTCAGTGTGAGATGTATAGAGAGTGACAGCAGATTTTTCTAAATTAGGAGACTAACAGATTGGAACATCAGCTATTCAATATTCAAGTGTGTGTGTGTGTGTGTGTGTGTGTGTGTGTGTGTGTGTGTGTGTGTGTGTGTGTGTGTGTGCGTGTAATGCCAAATGAATAGCTCACCTCACAAATCACTCCCATTATTCATTTCCGCCAGTATAATGTTTTATGGTGTGTGTGTTATCTGGTATGTGATCAGCTTCAGTCTATCTAGGCTTCCTGTTTGTTTCTCACAGTCACTCACTGGTTTCTTAGAAACAATGAAAGGCTTTACTTTTGTTTCCAAATATAAAATTCCGGCCCATTTACTGTCAGAAGTTGGCAGTTGGCCCCTGGTACTTCCTACTGGCTCAATTCTAACGTACAACATATGATAGAGTTAATCAATGACAGACTGTGTGTATCCTTACAGATCTTTCAATAAAGAGGCCAAAGTCTACATTTTTTTCTATTTTATTTCCTTCCCTTGATGTCCACCTACATTTATGTAGTTTTATGTACCAAAAAATAATATGAATAGTTCCTAAATTCTCTTTATCTCTTATTTAATAAAGCTGTATTTGTCTTTAAGACTGATACATGTGTGTGTGTGTGTGTGTGTGTGTGTGTGTGTGTGTGTGTGTGTGTGTGTGTGTGTGTGTGTGAGAGTACATGAGCTATGCTCTAACTGAGCACTCACAGCTGAAACACTCTTTACAACTTCTTGGCCAATGTTACTAGTTGTTAATAAATAATTTCAATACTATTTGTGACAGTCACAACTCTGTAATAAAATGATGAAGAATTGGTAACATTTTGTACTTACCTAAAAATGTCATGCTAATTTTCTAGTTGTTAATAAATAGTAAGTTAGTAATTGTAATAGAAACTAGTTGATGAAAATGGTAACACATTCTAATTACCCATAAATAAATATTAATTTTCCTGTTAATATATAATAGTTTTTCACATTTTAAGGAATACAATTTTGCCTTAATTAACATATTACTCAAATTCTTTTAAATGACTGTAGGCTTTTATAATATTTAGGTAATCACACCAAACCAAAGTGCAGCAGTTCTGCTGAAATGATGTGTTATTGGTGCTGTAAATTACTAATTCAATTGTTTCTGCTTTGTTTCTTGCCTGTTATTAATGTAAATGATCAGGCACAGTGTGATGTTATATAGACACTGTTATAGGCTGCAATTACAGAGGAAGTAAATGGTACTGAGCTGTAAAATGCAAACTTACTTCTTTCTGTCTTGTTTCTCAGTTACTGTATCTCACATTATAACTGCAGTTGCATTATGAAAATAATTTTTTATAATCATTTATGGTTGGTCTATTACTTTTGTACGTAGGCCCACTTAGAGACAAGTGTTCATCTTTTTTAAAGCAAGTCTGACAAAAGGCTCTGAAATGTATTCAGCGATGGAACAGACTCACACCAAACCACATACATCATTATATAATGATTATCTCTCTCTATCTAAACTTATCTTCACTTTCAGCATCAACTAGAAAGTGAACATTTTCTTTATTCATTTTTAGGTTAACACAACTTGTTACCACCATTTTAGTATTACATGTTAATACTGCATTGTTGCATTATAATTACTAGCCTATAATTTAGTACAACTTGTTACTATAATATTATCATAACATTACCCATTATTACCAATCTGTAAAGTGGTACCAAAAGATATTTAAAAAAAGAAAAAATAAATGTGTTTATATATTATTATTTACTGTGGGACTGCAGTTTGAACTAATCCAGGAGAATTGTCCTTATACTGATGCTCCAACTGTGCATTCTCTGCATGCAGCAATGGTGGAACCTGCTGGAACCGACCACATGTACCTAGCGATTGGGAAATGACTCACCGTACTGCAGAAGGCGAACTGTTTCCCTTGACGACGCAGAATTCCTTGGCAGCAGGTGAATGCGGTCAGTGACGCTTTCTCCAGGTGATTCATGTCAGCTGACACGGCTGTGTTTTACCCACTGGCTCTTTCTGAAACATTTCAAAGTTTTAAACCGACTGAAAGAATGTTGTGTAGACCTACATAGCTGGACCACAGTTAAAAATAAATGGTTTTTAATGTTTGTTTGGCCTGGATACAGGAACCCGAACATTATATGGATGTTTATAATACTTTTAACGGGCTCTTCATCTCCTACATTCCATTTGTTTAAAGACTCATCCATTCATCCATTTCTACAGCATGGTAAAGAGCCCTTTTTAATGTCTTTGTTTTTAACCACAAAGAATTCAGTTGCAGTGCTATGCAATAACAAAACAGTGTAGGAAAGTCTGATAACACTTTATTTGGCTAATCCACTTTACATGCTTTTTAGATATTTAATTTACTTTGAAGTTCCATTGAACTTGGCTCTAATCCTAACCCTAAACTTAACTTTATTCCAAAACCTAAATCCAACCCTCACCCTGGCTCTAATCCTAACCCTAACCTTAACCTCCTTCCAAATCCTAAACCCAATCCTCACCCTGGCTCTAATCCTAACCCTAGCCTTAACCTCAATCCAAAACCTAAACCCAACCCTCACCCTGGCTCTAATCCTAACCCTAGCCTTAACCTCAATCCAAAACCTAAACCCAACCCTCACCCTGGCTTTAATCCTAACCCTAACCTTAACCTCAATCCAAAACCTAAACCCAACCCTCACCCTGTCTCTAATCCTAACCCTAAATGTAACCTCAATCCAACACCTAAACCCAACCCTCACCCCAGTTCAAATCCTAACCCTAACCTTAACCTTAATACAAAACCTAAAATCAACCCTAAGTCAGGTCCAAATCCTAACCCTAACCAAAACCTAAACCCAACCCTAACCCTGGTCCAATTCTTAACTCTAACCCCACTATTGTTTAGAATCAATTGAGTTTCTACAGATGGTTTGTTAACAATTTGATCATCTGTAGATAATCTATAGGGGACTATAGTGGACTATCCAAATGAGAAATGATACCAAAAATTTCGATTCAATAATAACATGACTGTAAATCAGTATCTCTCAGTGGACGATTCTTTGATTAATTCTTTTATTTTTTTAAAGTAAGGAACCAAATGTGGAATTGCTTACAAAACCCTTTGTGGCACCTTTTGTTTCAATGGCACTAGGCAAAGCCTCTCAGCCGTACACCAGAGGGTGCTGTCTCACCAAGGCAAAACGTTTCTCCTCATGCTTTTTGTGTCTCAAGCTCATTGCGGCCAGTTAATTGCAGGGACAGAGAAATTTCAGGCTTAACGTACATAAAGGTGAAAGAAAGAAAGGTGTCAGATCGACTGATAAGACACCCACTGACATCAAGTTATCTCATCTTTCCCCTTCATCTCCTTTCTTAGGAGTTCGTCTGGTAAACAACGTTTGTCCTTCTGTCAGCTTGCATTGGTCTTTGAACAATATCTAACAATGTCAATGCCTAGGTACATAAGAAAATAGAGTAAACAAGTCATGAAGAAAGCAATTCTTATATGCTGACAGAAAGAACATTGCATGCAAATATGTCGTACATTGTTAAAAGCAATGCATTGAATTTGAGCATTTCCACATGAATAACACATCTTACGCCTACATAGCTGTTACCAAAAGGATGTACAGCTATAGCCAAGACCACCTTTGTTGAGTTCAAGAGAAGTCCAAGATTATGACTAGACGAGAACAAGTCAAGACCGCTTCTATGGCAGAAACCAAGTCAAAATGAGAGTCCTCCTCAAGACAAAGCCTTAACTAGTCTTTAACTGCCTCCAGTTCAAATTTACACTGAGTCACTAAGGACAACAGAAAGAGTGCTTATAATTTATACTCAGTTATTACTTTTAATTTTGCTGTACTGTTTTAATTAAACTATGATTACATAATTAGTTGCATGGTTATGTAATAATTCATATTTGCATTTCCATCCATCCATCCATATTCTAAGCCGCTTCTCCGCCAGGGTCGCGGGGGGGTGCTGGAGCCTATCCCAGCAGTCGTTGGGCGGAAGGCAGGATACACCCTGGACAGGTCGCCAGTCCATCACAGGGCAGACAGACAGACACAGACAGTCACTAACACCTAGGGGCAATTTACCATGTCCAACTGGCCTGACTGCATGTCTTTGGACTGTAGGAGGAAACCCACGCAGACACGGGGAGAACATGCAAACTCCACACAGAGAGGACCCCGGTCATCCGGCCGGGGAATCAAACCCAGGCCCTCCTTGCTGTGAGGCGACAGCGCTACCCGCCACGCCACCGTGCCGCCTATTTGCATTTCTTTATACGCAAATTTATATTCATTTATATACAAATATCAACTGCTTTGAGTTTGCACTGCATCAGCACTTGAAGACTTGAAAGGAATTTTCAAGAAACAAAACTGTAAAGCAACAATAACTCACAGTCAAATCATAATAAAATATTTCCTCTTCTACTGAAAATACAAATGTGGTATGGATTGGAAGAGTAGAACGTAGTTCCAACAGGCCACTAGTAAAATTGTCTCAGCTTTTCAGACAGTGGGCTTTGTGCCAGTTTTAGGGGCAAGTGGACACATTCTACCTGCATGTTGTTGAAACTGGCACAAGAGCCTAAACATGCTTCTCCTTCTTATGCATATGCATTTGAGGGAGGGCCATGTAAAAAGTTAGAGGAGAGATGGGATGGCCAATGTACACTATCCACTACACACTGTATATTAGTCTGTGCTATCGTTTCACAAACTCTGTTTTCTTAGTATATGTAGTAAAATAACACCCTTTCAGAATGTTTTAGTGAGAAAGAACTTTTAGTAACTTATTCTGTTTTTTTACTGTGCTTCTTCATATATTAAACATTAAATTGCAGGTGCATTGTGAGCACATATTGCATTTAAGTTGAGGCACATTTGGCACAGTGCCTGCGCACATACATACTGCCCACTGTAAAATGAATACAACCAGTGCTAATGCCAATTAGCCAAATCAAACACAAACTGACACACTAAGCTGGTTAAGAGTTGCTTGAGTTTGAGTCAATGTGGACTGGAGACAGTAAAAAGAATGAAAATACACACACACACACACACACACACACACACACACACACACACACACACACACACACACATTTTCTAAGCCGCTTCTCCCTCAGTGTCGCAGTGTCCAGTGGTGCTGGAGTCAATCCCAGCAGTCAATGAAAATGCGAATAAACATAATTTATTACATTTCTAAGTTAGTCTCAGTTAAGCCCGCAGAATACATTGGGCAAGACCAGTGATGGAGTCCAAGACAAGTCCAAGATGGTAGAAAAATCATCTTGAGTTTAAGACTAAACTAAAGTCCTGCCGCATTTATAGTAAATAACAGAAAGACAAAGTTTTATTGGTGTATGAAGTAATGAATCAAGTAGAGTTCAATGCATTATTTGTACCCAAACATAACAAGTGCACTGACATGCAGGCCAAGACACGTGTACATACTGGACCTATGTCTGTTATTTTTGTCACCAAGACAACTGTCAAATAAGGGTTAGGCTGTTAACGTCCTCTGAGCTCACTTGCCCCAACACAAAAGAGTCTCCCTGATCCTGTACAATTCTCAGTTTTTTCCACTACGTAACAAAACTATGTTTGACATGCGGTTTGGAGAACAAGCGTGTCTGGACAGATAGAAGAAACTGAGTCAGCATGGACACTGAATGGATGACACCATGTTTGAGGTCACACACCCGCACCGAAACACTGCCATGCTAGTTTGACAGAAAATGCGACCCGACCTGTTGTATATTAGCTTTTTCTCCGTCATAGCCAATGGCTGTATCCCAGTGGCGAACACCTGAGTGAGCTTGGCTGTAGGTCTGTGTTATAGATCTGTGTGGCATGTCTTGTGTAAGCATCTTTACCAATCAGACTGCTTGTGTATCCGTCATCAGATTATGCTGTGCCTGAATGTGGCACGCTGTTTAAATTTTATGATCTGAAATATTATACTGTTAGTCAAGCACGTTGTTAATATGTAGTCACATTTCTGATCAATTCCAGAACATTCTGTGATAATCCACTGCTTTGGGCACATCCAGCTGTGTCATTTCAGACCATGCTGTAAATGTTTGTTTTGAGGTTTTGTCAGTGATCCTTAAGCCACAGATATTATACAGATATATCCTTATGTGATGGTAAAACTGATGTAGGTGGGTCATAATAGCACTACTGGCTGAGTAGTGAACAGGCTGTCGACTGTTCTCAGCCTGTTTCTATAACATATTCACAAGCTGTACCTTTCAACTTTATGAGGACATTGGCCTAAGGAGACCTGTTAAACTCCTCAGACTTTGAGAACAGGTGTTGTCAGAGTTTTTAGTGCGCTGTCTGTGTGTGTGTGTGTGTGTGTGTGTGTGTGTGTGTGTATGTGTGTATTCAGTGCCTTCTTGTGTCTGTCTTCACCTGTCACTGATATAGCTGATTACACAGCAGCAGCAAAGTATTACAACAGGCTACCATGCTACAGCAGTGCTTTGAGCTATGATGTGCCATGTGAGTGTCTGTGTGTGTGTGAGAAAGAGTTTGTAGATGAAACATAGACTTCAGAATCCATGATGCCACTAACATTTTATATTGCATCCAGACTCTTCTGGCACAGTGGCTTCACTTTGCCCTTAAACCTTCTTATGTAATTACAGCACTTGAGTACATAGTAGAGCAGTATCAAAAACCACATGGCCAACAGCATGTTCCCTCAATCTCTTCACTCTGATGAAATGCTCAGTCAATACTCGCTATCCAGCAGTTGCCCAGCTTTGGTACAGATCGTCTTTCATGTGTTTGAAACCGGGCTCTATGATTTCCACACTGGCCACAACAGTGACTGCAAGCAGCACACGCTCTCAGAAGTCATACACGCTCCCTCTGGCACAATGAAGCCTCAGTGCTGTACGCTGCCTTGCAGCGGAGGTGACATAACCACATGCCTTTCACATTTTCAACATGGGAAATGTGGAAGGAAACAAATAGAAACAGAAAGGTAAAAATAAAGCCACCAAAAAAGATACATTGGGGTGATGCCATAGAAGAACTACTCTTGATCACTTAAAGAAACTAAACATAAGATTTTGTGAACACTGCTGCCAGTGGAAAGCGACTCTGTTATCAGATTGACCAAAACACTGTGGCTTTCTTGGATTTCCCCCAAATAAATAAATAAATAAATAAATAAATAAATAACGTGTGAACCTGCCAAAATAAAAACAATAAAAATAGCATTTTAACGCATTATAAATGCTTTTATAATTATTGGCTTGATATGTAAATACTGTTCAAAGGATGATTCTGTAGCCTCCTCTATAAACAGATACAACAGCTGTATCAAAAAAGCAATACTAAGTAGGTTTTAAACCCACTTTTATAAATGTTGATGGGCTTGCTCACTTTCAGTAAGTTAAGATTTCGTAAATCATACACATTTGGATTACATTATATTCCATCAATATTATTAAAGAAAAAGGGGTCTGTGATGAACTGTTCATAGTGGTCAAGGGAAGGTGATAGGATAACCAGCCACATGAGTAAGCTCAAACAACCCCTTTTTATACTCCAGCCTCTCTTCTGTATGTAGCCTGTCTTTTTGCGCTCAATTTTTTAATCCTTTTCTGCTGGCTGTTGTATTGTCACAATAGGAAATCTGTAGAATAACCGTATGTGTATTGAACATGTCTTTAACATATGGATGAAATATAAGAAAGGGAGGAAAATACAGAACTCTGAGACAGTAAGCAGGGGTTTTGTGTGGCCTCTTGCTCTGTATTTTCTTTCAAATCAATTAGAAAGAAAGAAAGAAAGAAAGAAAGTACCTGAAAGTGACTTTAAAAACATCACGTTGACTTAGAAACAGTTGAGAAGTTTAAAACTGTTTATAATAGTTCAGCAAATACATCTGGTAATGATCTAGTCTCCCATCTAAGTGCTAGATTCCCGGAAAGCCTTGACCTTCTCTCCCCAATAAAAAGGAAGAAAAGCTCGCACACTCTCAAATCCATGGATGAATGCGGAAATATGCCAGCTTAAGAGAAATTGTCATAAATCAGAGGGCTTATGGAGGAAATCTAAACTGCAGGTACATTATGATATTCTCAAAGAGCAGATCTCAATCTATAATAATGCTAAGAAAATATCCAGACAGTCATATCTCTCCAGTGTAAACAATAGACACAAAAAGAATAGCAAAATCCTTGTTTCTGCCATAGACCAACTAATTAACCCTAACTTGTCTGCTAGTGCATTGAATGATGATTTATCTTCTAAAATCTGTAAAGAGTTTGTAATTCATTTCCAAAATAAAATAGACCTGATATGATAGGGTGTAGCTCAGCAGACTCAAACAAGCTCCTGATAATAATAAGCCAGCTACATCAGTAATGCTATCTTTTTCTGTTATCAACTATGAGGGGCTCACAACTATTTTAACCAAACTAAGTTCATCCACATGTGATCTTGACCCTGTTCCTACTTCATTCCTTAAGATGGTTTGTGACTGTGTGCACAATGATGTTTTAACTATTGTACATTGTTCTCTGTCGACAGATGTTTTTCCAGATGCTTTTAAAACTGCCCTGGTGAAGCCACTGCTAAAAAAGAGTAGCATGGATCCTTCCATACTAAATAATTTTAGACCAATTTCAAACTTACCTTTTCTAAGTAAAGTCTTAGAAAAAGTTGTTTTCGAGCAACTAAATGTGTATCTAATATCAAAAAATTTATATGAGAAGTTTCAGTCAGGTTTTCGTTTCAACCACAATACAGAGACAGCATTGATCCACATTATGAATGACCTCAAGCGCTGATGCACAAAATCCTTCTATTTTGGTTTTATTAGATCTCAGTGCAGGTTTTGATACCATTGACCATTTTGATACCATCTTGAATGCTGGGTCAGCCTCTCGGGCACAATTTTAGAATGGTTTAAATCATATTTAAGTAATAGACAGTTCATGGTTTCACTTGGAAATCATTCATCAAAACGATTTGCTATTTCTTGTGGAGTCCCCCAAGTTTCAGTTTTAGGGCCTTTGCTGTTCTCCTTGTACATGCTACCTCTAGGTGAAGTCATAGGAAGCATAATATACATTTTCATAGCTATGCTGATGACACCTAGCTATACATTTCTATTCCTTCTGAAGATCAAGACTCTGTGGACAGAGTAACCAGCTGTGTGTCAGATATTTCTTAGTGGATGTCGCAAAATTTTCTACAATTAAATCATGAAAAAACTGAATTACTGATCATTGGTACAGAAACTCAGAAAAATTATTTTTTAAAAGATACTTCATATACCAAACCTGAAGTAGAAAACCTGTGTGTGATCTTAGACTCTGAGATAGTTCAGCCTTTTCTATCTCAGAGCGATGCAGAGAAACTTGTTCATGCTTTTGTTACAAGCAGACGTGACTACTGTAATGCTCTTCTTACTGGACTTACTAGGAAAACTACACATGCCTTACAACTCGTACAAAATGCAGCAGCACCCATCCTAACAGAAACAAAAAGATCACATCACTCCCGTTTTGAAGGAACTGCACTGGCTGCCTGTATCATTCAGGATAGATTTCAAGGTTCTGCTACTAGTCTTTAAAGCTCATAACAGCCTAGCACCTGCTTACATCACAGAGTGTCTGTCTGTTTATGTTCCGGCACGTAATCTAAGAATTAGCTACATTGTCATGACATATAAGTTTCTTACAGATATACAGATGTACTAATGCATCTATGCACTAAGAACATCAGTAGCTTCTTTATTTGTTAGGCAAATTTCCCTCTATTCCCTTTTTTCTCTATTTCCTTTTCTCAGCAATGGCTTCTGGACATCTTTAACATCCTGTTAAACTCAGTGTTGACTATCTCCTCACAGTGGAAGGTTGGACATAAGCACGTGTGGATTTTTCAGATCTGAAGTGAGAGTGAAGCTTGACCTATCTGTCAAAGATGAAAACTTTAAGACAAAAGCTGTGTATCTGATGGTGACAGTTTTGTGGTCTACCAGATCACCCCAGATCATCCAATGGGTTTTATAATGATGTATGTCCTGGGGCCCAAGCCACTAGGACACCCCCTTGAGACAATAATTAGATTATTTAAACTGTTTTGACTTGTGGTGGAAACTTTACTAGTAGTACTGCAGAAAATATGAACTCATTTCAGATGTATTGTTGTGTTACAGCCAATTATGTCTTGAACCTTCAGTACAACTGCTTTATTCTCTCCACCAATTACTGACTAGGAACTGTTCCATTATCCACTATTTTAGAAGTGAGATGGACTATATTGTCAAAACTCTTCTGCTGTCTGCTTTCACACACATATGAACTTGAGTGATATCCCATTCTTAGTCCACAGGACTTAATATGACGTCAGCCCACCCACTGCAGCTATAACAGCTTCAACTCTTTGGGAAGGCTTTTGTTTATGGGAATTTTTGACCATTCTTCCAGAAGTGCATTTGTAAGGTCAGACACTGATGTTGGATGAGAAGGCCTGGCTCGCAGTCTCCACTCCAATTCATCCCAAAGGTTTTCTATCAGGTTGAGGTCAGGACTCTGTGCAGGCCAGTCAAGTTCTTTCAGACCAAACTTACTCATCCATGTCTTTATGGACCTTGCTTTGAGAACATGTCTCCACTGCTCTAGAGTCCAGTGACGGCGCTTTACACCACTGCATTTGATGCTTTGCATTGCGCTTGTTTATGTAAGGCAAGGATGCAGCTGCTCAACCATGGAAACTCATTCCATGAAGCTCTCTACGCTGTTCTTGAGCTAATCTGAAGGCCACATGAAGTTTGGAGGTCTGTAAAATTTGACTCTCCAAAAAGTTGGCAACTTCTACACACTGTGCGCCTCAGCATCCGCTGACCCTGCTCTGTCATTTTTCGTGGCCTACCACTTTGTGGCTGAGTTGCTGTCGTTCCCAATCACTTCCACTTTGATATAATACCACTGAGAGTTGACTGTGGAATATTTAGTAGAAAAATAGAAAAGTAAATTTTACAACTGGACTCGCAAGATATCCTTATGACTGTCAGTTTTATATTAGTTGTAGACATAACTCAATTATAACGGAATAAGCATGTGGTTTGAGGGGTTAAATTGCATGGCTCTAGTTTGGCACAGTGAGTGCACTGTGTTGTTTTGGATGTTTTCCATAGTCAGATATTGGCACTGTGCTGAGAGAAAGCAAGTTTCACACTGTCAGATTTCGTATCCACATCTGGACCCTTTGAACCCAGAGCCAGATCAGAGAACATCTGAGCAGAGCATTTGCATTTTCAGGGAGCTGATGCAACTGAGATGAGATCAAGAGATACCTATTTGCTTTGCAATGTTTTGTTTTGAATGATATCACATCCCTTCTGTAAGTCTTAAAGATACAACAACATAAACTATCCAATATATAAACCTACACAAAAAGTGGACATTGGGGGAAAAAATAAAATGCAAGAAAATTGTTTGCCCCTGAAGGGGCATATGAAGGCTTTTTACCGAACAAAAAGTTGTTTAGGGAACTAAAACTTTTCTATGACATTGCTCCTTTTGTAGCCTGAATGATTTAATGTACTAATGGGTTATTGCTGAGGCCCTCATGCCAGGCCTCATGCCAAAGATAGACAGACTCCCAGAGTTACATATTAATCAAGTTCTTCCTGTACTGTGGATAAACACTCACTAGGTCCCACCGTGTGCCACTTGAGGATCGATACATAAAATCCATAGCCATAGCATTCCTAGTATTACATACTAAGGCTTATTATACAGTAACTACAGGGACTTCAATGCAAACTGGCTGAGCTTTTCTTAGGTTATAGAAGTGTGTCATAAAACTTTGGGTCTGCTGGTTTGCCCACGCCATTTAAGGGGTTAAAGTAATGGGTCATACATACTGTATATTGTACTCATGTTGCACTGCCTATAATCAGAATGATAATTTGTGCTAGAAGCCAGATTGAAGCTTTAGGAGTGTACGCATTCTCTACTGGCTCTAATTACACATGGCTTTTCTTCATTATTAAATCTAGTAAATGCATCTAAAATGAGTTGAATCATTTTCCTTGAATCATGTGAACTATGATCTTTATATAGAACAAGTTCACTGGAAACAAACTTTCCAATGACACAGACTGACTTTAGATTGAATGCAATGTTTTACAGTTGCTTGGTGCATAAAACATTGGACTAGATCCTTAGTCTGGTAATTTGCAACCTTGAAGACCAAGTAAGGGATCTCTGATGACTACAATGATGTGTGAGGACTAATTTTCATGGTCACTGCAATAAATACAGGTGAGTTTAAAGATACATTATGTTTCCAAAAGTTTGCAGACACCTGCTCAATCAACATTTATTCAGAAGTCAAGGGTACTAATAGATGTTTGTCACCTCTTTGCTGGAGTAACAGCCTTCACAGTGAATTCTGGAGTATTACTGTGAGGATTTGATTGCATTAAGCTACAAGAACATTAATGTGGTCAGTTACTGATGTTGAATGATTTTTTCTGGATCACAAATGCCACACCAACTAATCCCAAAGGTACTGGATGGCTCCAACACAGTTCTACTCCTCTACGGCCCATTGCTGGAGTGATTTATACCTTTTGTGTGCGCATTAAAGTAGCTAAATTCACTAATTAGAAGGAGTGTCTAGATACTTTTGATCATGTAGTTCAAGTCATCAAATGAAATTTTTCTCAAATCCCTGTGGAAGTAATCATCACCTGAAATCAAAAGCTCATAGTGACAACTTATCTTTGACAGTTTATTTTACACTGATACTGCCTTTGTTTCAGGCCTTGTTTAATGCTGCAGACTTGAGAAAGCTGACCCTTAAGGTGCTGCTCCTGAAATAATTCATCACCTCTGCTGCCTCATGGTGGTGCCACAATAGCCTTGGGCGCAAAGTGAGGAAACAGCATCCCAGCACTCGTGCAGTGAGACAAAAGCAACGCACTGAAATTCCACACGGCGAGCCATTGATTGGCCATGTCACCGCGCTCACAGCTCCAGAGGGATCAGCAGCTAAAGTAATCGCTGTTTGGCTGTCACACGCTCCTTGACGCCTCAGTTTACCTCATGCTTTGTGTGCAGCAGAGTTTATTGGGCAGTTGCTCGGGTCGTGTGGTGTTACCGTAAAGAGATACACAAGCACACATGGTCACACACCTGAGCAGTGTAACGCTAACGGGTAAAGGTGCCGTAAATAGCGCCACCATCTCATATGTCAACTGTCATCTGGATAGCCAGCAGATCAGCCTGTTATCAGGGAGAAGAGAAGAGAATAGAAGAAAGAAAAGGACCAAAAAGAGAAGAAACAAAAAGAGAAGAGACTAAAAAAGAGAACAGATGAAAGGTAACTTCATCTTATCATGATGAAACATGAAATATCCATATTGCTTTTCACCCCATGTCATGTTATTACAATGCATCACCTTTTCAGTGTATGTCTTTTAGGTCCCAGCATTTTGTAAACCCTCACATGTCTGTAGAGCATGTAATAATGGGCTGCAGTGTCCAAAAGTATCCAGACACACCTTCTGTCTAGTGAATACAGCTACTATAAGGTGCATTCATCTCCATACATTTATATTAAATAATAATATAATCTTGCTTAGAAACGGCATGGCTGTTATTGCAGCAAACTCCATTTTAGTACCCATATTTTCAGAAGAAACTTTAGATGAGTGTAGCTAAAGACAAGTGAAATATGCAATCAAATTTGTCTTCAAGCACAGACAAAGGATGCAATCATGCAAACAGAGCTATACACTATTTGACCAAAAGTACATAGCCAAGCAATCTCCATAGACAAACACTGGCCAGGAAATGTGTCCTATTGAAGAGCTCAGTGACATAGGCTGCTACCTTTACCACAAGTCAGTGTGTGGATTTTTGTGAGATCTGCCACAGTCAACTGTAAGTGCTATTATTGTGAAATAGGAGCAACTAGAAGCAACAACAGCTCATTCACAAACAGCAGAACAGAGCAGGGTCGCCAAGTGATCAGAGTGCCCTTATCCTCTGTTGCGTCACTCATCACAGAGTTCAGGAGTCAGGAGTTTCATGAAATGAGTTTCTTTGGCCAGGCAACTGGACACAAGCCTAAGATCACTATGCGCAATGCCAAGCATCGACTGGAGTGGTGTAATGCATGTCACTGCTGGACTCTGGAGCAGCAGAAACATGTTTCATGGAGTGATGAATCACACTTCACTATCTGGCAGTCTTGATGGACAAATCTGAGTAAGACGAATGCCAGAGGAACGCTGCCTCCTGGAATACATAGTGCCAACAATAAAATTTGGTGAAGGAGGGATAATGTTTTGGCTCAGCCCCTTAGTTCATGTGAAGGGTAATAATATTACAACATACAAAGTCATTTTAGACAATTATATCTGAAATGTCTTTGTATGTTGTAATATTAACATCACCTTTTGTGGCAGTAGTTTGGGGAAGGCCCTTTCCTGTTCCAAAATGACTACCTCAGTGTACAAAGCGAGGTCCATAAAGGCATGTTTTTGACAAGTTTGGTGTGGAGGAACTCCGGTGGCCTGTACTGAACCCTAACCTTAACTCCACTTAGACCCTTTAAAGACCTAGGCTTATGAAATACTAAGTCTTATGATTCAGTAACTCCACAGAGTACAATGCAAAGTAGCCAAGTTATTTTTAGGTTATAGAAGTGTGCTGTAAAACTTTTGGGCTGCTGGTAGGGCCTAGCCATTTAAAGGATTAACACCTTTGAGATGAACTGAACTGTCGTTTGCATTCCGGGCCTTCTAATTCAACATCAGCCTGATCTCACAAATTCTCTTGTGAGTGAATAGCCATGAATTTCTGAAATCTTGTGGAAAAGTGCAGGCTGTTTTAGCTGCATAGAAGGGGTCCAACGCTGTATTAATGCCCATGGTTTTGAAATGAGATATCCAACAAGCATTGTTGTGGTGGTCAAGTGTCCACATACTTTTGGCCATATGGTGAGCATGTACTTACTTGAGTGAATATAAAAATTTAGCTTGTATCATATTACATGTCTCCAGGCACACAAGTCTCCTCAATACACGTACTTTTGTACTTTTGATCTGATATATGTTTTTTAACTAAGTCTTGGCGCTATGAGTTCCTTTGCTTGGGAATAATTTGGGAATAATGTCATTTACTTCTTAAACCATCATATGTCACCTTGCAATGACTATAAAAAGCTGTTCATAAATATTCAAGCATCCTTTTATAAATAGGTCACTCGGTGCTCTTATGTCCCTAACAGCCTTCAGATAAGGTGTTACCAGGCTTATATTGGCAGTCTATGGAAGCATGATCGGACCATGTTGTTGCTATTTCATCAATAAAGAACGGCTGAGTTCACCTCATTTCCGTAGCTTATGCATTTCTGCATGCACGCAAATAACCTGTCTGTCAGCAAGTTCAAGCTAATATATTTTCTTTATAGTATAATATAATATAGTTTTTTTTCTTCAAGATTTTTTTTCTGAGCACTTCAGAAATACATTCTCAAACATCCCTCTAGGCCAACTCCTCCCCTTCCCCTCGTTGTGAAATTATTTTTCCATTTGCTCAGCAACTCCTGCACTCATGCTGTCATTGTGCCTGTGCTACTCTGGTTGCCTAGACAACAATAAGAAGGACATCCTAACATTTAAATCACACGCAAAGCTCCTAACCGCAGGTATGAACTACACTCTTTACACACTCAGCGTCCTGACGCAAGTTGGTTCCCATAAAGCCTCAGGGCATGTGTGGGGGAAGATGGTGTCACGTTAGCGGCAGTTAAAGAGTTCTGTACGTCTCAGCAAAGAAACACAGTGTACTAGCCAAACATTAAAATGATTACTATAACAACAACACTGGCTCCTGGAAAAGAACCTCCACATAAAGTAACAGATCTAGGTAGAACCCTTCAAATATTATAGAAGCTTTTTGTCGTGTGAAGGTTGTTTAAGCCTTTAAAAGGTTCTTCATACACAAAAGTAGTTCTTCTTTGGATTTAATCATTTATTGCATGTTTTTAGGAGTTTACTTCAAGTAGTTTTTCAAAGTTTTAATATCCAACACATATAATCTCAGGGAAAACAGCTAATAAATCTCTGGGATGTACCCCTCACATCACTGGGCTGGTAACCTAAGAGTGCATCTTTAATACCTTTACTTACGGAATATAATTGTATTCTGTTGCAGTAATTTTTTAAGTCGCATTGATTCCATACATTCCGTATTCTCTACAGCTTATTTGAAAAGTTAAAAGTATGCTTGTTTCCTCTGGGAAAATGAATGCAGAGTACCTTTACAATTCATCCATAGTTTGTTCTTAAGGATTGTTTTGTACCTTTGATGGTATATTAACCTGATTTGCATCTTCAGAGTACAATGCTAGGACAGGCGTTCCCACAGTTGAAATATGTAACTAGGCTACATATTTCACCTACAACTGCTTTAATTATAAAGCTAAACCAAGATTTATATTAGCAGAGCCAAAGGAATGCTGCAGGCTGCATTCTAACAAGGTGCTAGTTCACAGACGGAAGTGCCTATAAGACATTTTGTTTTGTTTTGTTTTTTTTGCCTGCGTAATTGTAATATATTGCTATACTGAAGAGATTATGCAATGCTGCTTCCTAGCATAGAGGAGATTCATGAAATTGTCTGCAGTACTGAGTGACACTACATAAGACCCAGTTGACTTAAGGGTGGATTCAGCTTTTGGACAGATTTTCAATCAGCACATTTCAGCAATTAATCTGTTTAATCCCCTTTTGACAAGAAAAAATGGCTCTCCAGGATCTGATTTCAAAAAGCAAGTTATGGTGACGCAGATGTGGGTATTTTCATGTAGCAGAAAGAAATGTATGCAGAGGTCTCAGCACAGAGGGGCAAATTTAGCTTCATAACAAAACTGGTCTATTACTCTGTACAATGAGACTGCCAATTGTGGAAACACATTGACAGTGTGATCAACACTGCATTGTGCATTGTGTGTCTGCATTGTACATTGTCCTCTCTGGGTTTTGTGGGCAGACTGTGTGAGTTTACAGTTCTAAGAGTAGCTCCTTCCTGGTTGGTAGCTCCACTAGGATTTAGGTGTATTTCTGGGTTGCACTGTTGAGGATGTCTTTAGGGTTCCATCTAAAGGGACACATCACTGTCTTGTGGGCCCACTAGGCACAAGAGTCTTGTTGGTTTCAGCAGTGACATGTAGTGCAGTGAAGAAAAAAGCCTGAAATTTAAAACTAAATTAAACAATATCTCACAATTATGAACACTGTACACAGTGCTGTAATTTTTATTAATGAACAAATTGACCATATTTTTGTGGGTAATCTGAATCGTGATTTCTTTTATCTCCTTAATGCCACGGAAGGTTGGTTTAAACACTGACACCGCTATCAAACACCATCTCAACACTCCATTTGAATGGTTGCTTTTGAGGACCAGAATGAACTATGATGTAGCATTTTCTAAATTCTCCAGATTTTTTATTTCAGCAGTCTTCTGTCTTGTTGCCATCTTCCTGACCAGCTACATTGAAGAGGTATTATAACTGCAAAAAAACAAAGTAGCTGGTACCAAACGTGAGTAGGCAAGTAGAGTCAGGCCATACCATGCAGTGAAAAGTGGCTTTAGTGTTGTGTTTTGGTACCAAATGGCCAGGGTCAGGGCCTCCCACTGGCAGGCCCAAAGTTTTATTACACACTTCTGTAATTTAAGAATAGCTCAGCCAGTTTGCACTGATGTCCCTGTGGTAACAAAATAATAAGAGTTACTATGGAATAATCCTGTGGTTTTAGGAGTTAAAACAATAGCTGTAGTATTTTAGATGATATACAGAACCATTTTAGAAAGGTTCTCTAAAGAACTACATATAGAATGTTCTCCATCGTCATCAAAGATTGAGAAGGCAGTAGTTAAGTATCATAACTTTATGGAGGCCACTTGGTACACATAAAGAGGACCATTTTCTGAAGATCTGAGAACCATTCAAGTAATCCAAATGTGTACTTTTTTTTTTTGCATTTTACATTAAAGAACCCTTGAAGAACATTCCTTTTAAGAACGCATATGGCAGAAACATAATCTCTTGCGTAATGGTTCTGGTGTTGATAAACCAAAAACAGGTATGACAGGTTGCAGGCAATGACATTATGTACACTATTTTATCGCTTTTAATTTTAACTCAGTTTGATGGAAATAAGTTTCAGGGCAGCAAAATTCATGTATGCTTTCATGTTATTGCTTGCAATTTGCACAGAACAGCAACACCAGTTGGATTTAAGTTAGGGCAAAGATAACATAAAGATGTTGAGTAAAGCAATAAAACAGTATGCAGACAGATGATTCTGGGAGCCACTGAGAATGAAGAAAATTAACTAATGAAGTAAATCTGACAACTCACTTTATTACACTGAAACAACACAACTGACTCAGTTCACTCAGTTATATATATATATATATATATATATATATATATATATGTATATGTATATGTATATGTATATGTATATATACATACATTTGCTAAGTAACATCAACAAGAGAAAACTGATTAAACGAGTGTGTATTAGGAACAGGCATCAGGGAGGATGAAATAAACCCTCTGTGGAAACAAGGCCTCCAGCTTTGTTTAAGAAAGCTCCAGTGACAAAATACTGTAGCTCAAATGAAAACTCCATTGTTGCTTGAACAATGAACCAAGATGTCATATTTTGTGAACCCCAGGTTGGTTTCGTCAGATGACACAATGACACATACAACATGGTTGCTATGTATTTGACCACGTTTCTGAGATCCTCTTCCACACTGTCCATGCGAGTAGTTATGGAATCAATCTATGATTCTCTAGCATATGTTTATTTAGCTTGAGAGCTACTGATCATTATGGTTGAATCTGTCATTTTGATGAATGAAGAGACGCTGAAAAGCTGGTCAGTTGCAACATAGAGTATGATGACATTCTTCATAATGTAATCACACACAGCTTCCTCTTGAGCACAGAAGTGCACTTTATGGCATCTGAATGTCAATACTGACTGGACAGTGGATGATAATGATCACTGTATTTTCATTGTTCTTGTCTACTTCACAATCAGGGCCAGTTTGGACCAGGAAAAGTGGGATTTTGCTCAGCTTGAGAAGGAGGGATGCAGGTGAGAGAGGTAACAAAAGGCTTCTGTCCAACCCTGAGTGTGGGAATATCCCAGCCTAAATAGTTGTTAGTTTATTGGGTAACAATGGAGAGTCGATCCATGTGCCTTGTCTTAAACCGAACTTAAGGTAATCTGACACTCTGAGGCCTAAAGGTGCTAAAGAAAAGGACAACAACAAAAAAAGGAAAATGGTGTGGCCAGACATACACTACACAAAGCAGGCCAGTAACTATGGTACTACTACGGTATGGGAAGGCATTTTAAAGAAGACATATTTTCCTTTTTTTTTTTTTAAACACAATATAGTCCCTGGAGCTATTTGAAAGACAAATGTGCCATTATGCACTGTGTTTTATCCTGTCATTTCCTCCCCTGTAAAGATAAGGTTACTTTCTTGGTGTTGATTCTGTATGCTAATGAACACTGCTCTCATTGGCTGTCTCAGTAGAAGGGGCAGGGTAAGGGGTATGAGACTGTACATGTTGGATTTTTAAGATTCTTTATGCTGAGAGCCAGGTACAATCACTAAATCATGGACACGTGCTAACCAAACATGACATTACACACCCATGTCTAATGCAGAAGCAAAATCCATTTGCTAGTTTCACGAGCCTAGTAATTTGATTAATTTAGATTTCCATCATGGAAAGGCACAATGCTGGTGACATGTTTAGATACAAGGCAGCAATTCAACATGATAACTGAGAAGATGGTTCTGTAGCTGACACCTGACTCCCTTAGACTGCATCATGTTATCTATCCATTCACTGAATACAGCAAAAAGTCATGTTACAGGGCTAAGATGGCAGCCCTACTGGTTACGACGATTCGGTTTTGGCATAAATTATGGTGTTTTATTTTGCCATTATCAACACTACATATACAACTCAGAAGATATGTATAAGTTCACTGGTTGTTTGAGATAGTAAATGAAATGGTGTATTTGCATTGTATGTATCGTGACCCCTGGTTCCTATCACCACCACTGTGGTCAGCTATTGAATTACATACAAATTTAGAAAAATAAGTGTTACTCCCCTGCTGAAAATTAGGCCTGTATGCGCTAGACACAGTGACATCATACTAAATGCTATGCCAAATATGTTGTCAAACAGATCTTGGTAAAATCCTGACTAATGGATAGATTGGTATTGATATTGCAATTGTTATAACTTGACAATGTAGTTCTATATCTATATCCTCAACAGTGATTGCATCTACCACAAAAAATGTGACTGGCTAATGCACAGCTGGAACAATATACAAATATAACATGAAATAAAAGTACTAAAATTATGAAATAAACATACTAGTCTAGCACGTTGCAACACCTTAAGTACCCCCATTTCCTGCATCTCTGCTAAATATTCATAGTGAAAGTTATGTATTCAGCTGTTTGCGGAACTCCACTAATCTGATTTGACAGGCGTTGTTGATACTGTCTCATGACTGAGAACAATAGACATTATCTTTTGGATGTCTTTAAGCCAGGTGCAGTGAGTACAGACAATATATACCATCTCATAATGTTCTGGAACTCTTTAAGCCTTGTGACATCTTCCTAAACTGTTGTTTGAAAGTAATTTGCTATGAATGCAAAGTCATTCTCATGTCAGTTGCATTTTTTCTTATTAGAAATTGCACATTTTCACTTTTCTGTGGAATAATACTTAAAAGGCACGGATATCCCCAGCAATAACAAAAGCATGGTGTCATTTTATATTATTTGTCTTGTAGCTCATGTGAGGAAATGCACAGATGCTTTCCATCAAAACCTAATTTGTTTTCATAAATAGATGAGGAGATATGCTATTACAGTTTAAACTGTGTGAAAAGTCATCATAGTGCGTACATTCTTAGTTTATAGGATGAAACAAAATCTACATTTTTGCCATGTGTTTGTCAACTTGACATCAAAACAAAGAGAAAGAAGTTGGAGGTGCAGACTTGAACCTGTTATGGAACTAACTATGTACTCAATGCTTAGACTTTATGTGAAGGATACATAGTTAGGCTTGTCATAATAAATGCATAAGCATTAAAAATCATATTTATAAAGCAATGGCTGAATGTTTATAAATAGCGAAATAGCTTGTATATACATACACACACACACACACACATATATATATATATATATATATATATATATATATATATATATATATATATATATATATATATATATACATATATATATATATACACACATTTTTCCCCCAACCATCATTTTTCTACATCATTTGAGCACCACAGCTGTCCATTACATTGTGTGAAAATTTCATGACGGATGAACCAATAAAAATGCTACATATACTGCTTGAAATAAAATTTCTTTATAATAACTTACATTAAAAGTAAAAATGTTCTTGTCTTCTCCTGTGAAGTTATTATTTTAGAGATGCTTGTTTAATGGTATGCGTAATATTATCTAAGAACAAGATGACCTGAGATGTTTCATGGAGTAAATGACATTGCATTGACATAAAGGGCCTTAAACTAACTTAAAATTACAAACATTGCTCTGCCATCATGCAACATTCCCAAGAAGGGAAACTTACAAGGCAGAAGCATAATTAAGAATACCATGTATATATGTCTTGAAAATTACTAGAATTAATATAAATTAACAGTAAAACTGAATGCTTTTTAGATACTTAGACATTTAATTGTACATCATCAGCCACAAAATTCCGGTTCAGATTTGAACTTTTTTCATTTTTTTTTTCCCTTTGTTTTGATATCAAATCACCAAAGACAAAAATGTAGCTTTTTCTTAATTTGCATACAACAATAACATTTCATCCAGTTCCAATCCTAATAAAGTATATCCTCATATGTTTCTAAATACAATTGTGGGGTTACATTATGGCTCTTTATTTCAAGGCAGTGTCTTTTACTTCATGAAACATTATGGTGTGATTATTGGCATAAGTTACTTGTAAATATTTAAGTATTGCTTAATAAAAATTTTTAGTGCTTAAAAGTGTGCTATAAGTCCTTATGTAGGTAGCCTTCAAAGATAGTCTTGCCTTAATGAATTGCCTAAGAGCATAATTACATTTAAAGAGGAGCCTACAGAAAAAATAACATTAACTCTGGACTTAATGGATTTAGCGGTTAATGCATTTCAGCACTAATATGTCCTGTTGTGGACATGCCATAAAATGTTCCTGGTCTGTTTGACAGGTGGTCACCACAACAGCAGCACTATTTGGAGACTATCTAGAAACTTCTGCAAACATGATAGCTGTAATAAATGACATGTTCAAGCTATCGCCCACCAGATGACATGCAACAGGTTGAAAGTCCTCTGCTCACAGTGCTGGCACTACTGGTTATTCTACTTATGTTATTGGTATTTATTTAATTAGTAATTATCAATTGCCAATTAATTCATTATTAATAATATTCAGTGACACTTTGCATTGCTTCATACATACTTCCCCATGAACTTTATATGTGTTTCATTCTACTTTGAAGGAAGTGCCATTATTTGTTCACACTTTTGCCCATAAAATAATCACTGCTATACTGACGTGCTGTACGTGGGTGTGCCAACAGTGAGATAATGTTGCGTGTGGTATTGACAGAGCGCAGCAATCACTAAACTGAATGTTCTCTGGCCCTCATTGAATTGTTGAATTGTGACGTCATTCCTCTATCTCAACTTTGAAGGAATTCCAGCATTTCCTGCATCCAAATATGGTCACTTCCTGCTAGAATCCTGTACTTGAAGCCGTTTAACTCCCCCGCTTAAAGATACAGGCAACATCCTGCTAGATACCTGGGTCCTTTTACTTACTCACACATGCACAGTTGCACTAGTGCAATAAGTAAATTTGCCAGGTGTCTCATTTTAACCCTTTCATTTCCTGTATTGTCCTGACTCATGGAGTCATCTCACCACTGAGTAAACTTACAGACAGATCTGGCACTTTTGTCACTTTTTAAGCAATTGCTGATGAATTACTGGTCAGTTTTAAAGAATTATCGTTAGATTTTCCAGTTTTTTTATTCCTATGAAAAAATACTTCATGTCCACGTTGATATCAAAGCAGTCAGTGTGTAAAATTTGGGAAATTCTTTCAACTGACTGGATCAATGGGACAGCATCTTATAGCAGTTCACATTCTGCATGAGCTACAATGCTTCGGCATATATTTTTGTTGTGGGCCAAGGACTAAAAAGACAAAACAAAGTACAAATAATGGAAACAGCTAGGTTTCAAAATGAGTCTGAAATAAAACGATGAGCCACAGGTGGATGTGCATTGGTTTTTCTAAGGTAATGGTATTATTTAATGGGGTGCCAAATCCACCCTTATTAAATGTAGCTCCTTTAGAGTATGATGGACTGCTACAAACACCTATCATAATATGACAATGTACAGAGCAAAAAGATTCACGTTATAATTAGTTTTTTTTTATGTTTCACACAGTTGCAAAAGTACCATAAACTACTTTATGCAGTCTTAATTAGCACCTTATACTTTTCACCATCCTTGTGCTATTTAAGATTCACCTGGGTTTGACTAATACACAGCCACTGACATTAAAGTGACTTTCTTTACTTTGTTATATTGCGGTCTTACATTGAACCAAGTCAATTAGTATACACTGTAATTCAAAGCCTGCAATATGAATGGAGGTGTTGTTTAGCCTGTTAGCTATCATTTAGCCTTGTAGCTAGAGGATCAGCCTAGTTCTAATTAAGAACATAGGTTGTCTGCCCCTCAGTTTAAACAGAACTGGATTCTTACTTCATCACTAGACTCAGTGGTCCATACAAGCAGCATTAGAGTCAATGATGATTCCATTAACAGCTGGCAGTTTTAGTTGTGTGAATATTAGGTATAGAACAGCTTTGAAAGCAGCTCAGCTAATTAGATTTTGGAGCTGAAGCCATCAGATTTTTTATGTATTTTCTAAAATAATATTTTATACTATAAAATAAATTAAAATGCATTATGTAAGTTATATAGAGTATTAAAAATGTTTGTTCTCTTATTTGGTGGTGGTGGGTGGGGGGTGGTAGAGTAACTGTCCGGTGGGTCCAATCAAATCAACCTTGGCCTGTGGGCTCCACTTTGAGTAGCCCTGGTATAAACTACAGAGGGTAAATGAAAATGAGAGTCTTATCTGAAAGCTTAGTACTCTGTACCTTCTTGTTGTTTTTTGTTTGCATTGTATTTGTGCAGTCTGACATGATCCATGTGTGTATACTCTTCCTTTACGCTTTCTTGGTTTTGTTTAACCAGGTGGGTCCTTTCAGCAAAAAGAGCAATGTATAGAATTTGTCTAAACAAAATGCCTGTCTGCTGGGAGCCCAGAAAGTTCAAGAAAAATGCTGATAGCATTCTGAGTTAGCTCCAGGCAAATATTGCTTAAGACCCTGGAGTCAGTCTGCATGTACAGACCTTAATCAGAGACAATAGTTCTCGCTTTTAATTGCTCTCATTTAATATATAACATTTTAAGAGTGCTGAGCCAAAGTTCTTTGTGTCAATCTTTCAGGTCCACCCACGACACCAATGAGGCACCGGAGAAGTTGGCAATAAAAGCTCTTACTCAGCTTCGTCCTGTCTCCATAATGTCAATAAAGTTTGGAGAGTCACTGAGTGTGCATAATCTGATTCCTCTGAATTGGATAAGGTAAAAGAATGAACATACAAAAGTAACAAAAATGAGGAGCTGCATGAAAACAAAACAAGTATCAAAAGAAATATTAAAAGAAATATGAGAATGTTATATACATATAGGTTCTTGCATATATGTAATAGGAATTAGCTACATTGTCATGACATATAAGTTCCTTATAGATATACAGATGTACTAATGCATCTATACACATCTTTGCACTAAGAACATCAGTAGCTTCTTTATTTGTTAGGAAAATTTCCCACTTTTTTGTCTATTTCCTTTTCTCAGCAATGGCTTCTGGACATCTTTAACATCCTGTTATACTCAGTGTTGACTATCTTCTCACAGTGGAAGGTTGGACATAAGCATGTATGGATTTTTCAGATCTGAAGCGAGTGTGAAGCTTGATCTGTCAAAAAAACTTTAAGACAAAAGCTGTGTATCTGATGGTGACAGATTGTGGTCTCCCAGATCACCCCAGATCATCCCATGGGTTTTATAATGATGTATGTCCTGGGGCCCAAGCCACTAGGTTGCCCCCCTTGAAACAATAATTAGATTATTTAAACTGTTTTGACTTGTGGTAGAAACTTCGCTAGTAGTACTGCAGAAAATATGAACTCATTTCAGATGTATCGTTGTGTTACAGCCAATTATGTCTTGAACCCTTCAGTACATCTGCTTTATTCTCTCCACCAATTACTGACTAGGAGCTGTTCCATTATCCACTATTTTAGTAGTGAAATTCACTATATTGCCAAAAGTATTCAGTCGTCTGCTTTCACACACATATGAACTTGAATGACATCCCATTCTCTGGGAAGGCTTTCTACAAGGTTTAAGAGTGTATTTAAAAGAATTTTTGAAGCGCATTTGTGAGGTCAGACAATGATGTTGGACGAGAAGGCCTGACTCACAGTCCCTGCTCTAATTCATCCCAAAGGTGTTCTGTTGGGTTGAGGTCAGGACTCTGTGCAGGCCATGTCTTTATGGACCTTGCTTTGTGTACTGGTGCGCAGTCATGTTGGAACAGGAAGGGGCCATCCCCAAACTGTTCCCACAAAGTTGAGAGCATGAAATTGTCCAAAATGTCTTGGTCCGCTGAAGCATTAACAGCTCCTTTCACTGGAACTAAGGGGCCGAGCCCAACTCCTGAAAAACAACCCCACACAATAATACCCCCTCCACCAAACTTTACACCCAGACTCGTCCATTGGATTGCCAGACAGAGAAGCGTGGTTTGTCACTCCAAAAACACGTCTCCACTGCTCTAGATTCCAGTGGTGGTGCTTTACACCACTGCATTCAATGCTTTGCATTGTGCTTGGTGATGTAAGGCTTGGATGCAGCTGCTTGGCCATGGAAACCCATTCCATGAAGTTCTCTACACTGTTCTTGAGCTAATCTGAAGGCCACATGAAGTTTGGAGGTCTGTAGTGATTGACTCTGCAGAAAGTTGGCAACCTCTGCACACTATGCGCCTCAGCGTCCACTGACCCTGCTCTGTCATTTTACATGGCATATCACTTTGTGGCTTATTTGCTGTCGTTCCCAGTTGCTTCCACTTTGTTATAATACCACTGAGAGTTGACTGTGGAATATTTAGTAGTGAGGAAATTTCTTCATCCTATCACAGTACCATGCTGGAATTCACTGAGCTCCTGAGAGCGACCCATTCTTTCACAAATGTTTGTAGAAGCAGTCTGCATGCCTAGGTGCATGGTTTTATACAGCTGTGGCCATGGAAGTGATTGGAGCACCTGAATTCAATGATTTGGATGGTTGAGTGAATACTTTTGGCAATCCTTTACCTTAGGTCCTTTCAGTACTTTGAATTTGCTCTATTTACTCAAAAGATGTGCCTGGGGAATCTGAAAAAAATTAGACCTGATACTTTAACAGAACAGAGAAAACAAATATAAAATTTTAGAGCATAAAGTCATCCAAGGTAAGATATATAAGGCAGTATGCTTTAGCTTAGGATGCTTGATGGTTTGGGTTTTTAAGTTTGCTGCTTTCTTCTGTCTTTATTATGTACATTTCAGTTGTCCAATTTTAATTTCTCATCTTCTTTGAGATAAATATTTTGCTTGTGAAGAGATTGCTGTCGTATGTTTTATAGCGTAATGTTGCATTGCATGATGAGTTTATGTTAACCTGTGCTCTGGTTAATGTGTGCATAATCTTACTATTGTTTTGTCTCAAATAGAAAAAAATAGGGGCTGACATGTTCAGTATGCTACCATTGTGTGTTACAACCAGTCTAGGGTCAGGCTGTAACAGAAACGTTGGCTCTATCTCTCATGTAACCAGCTGTGCTGCCATAAAAATTCTCTCTCCATCTAAAAAGGTAGCCAGGTAGGGGCCCACCAAATGTTTGTGCCAAGGGGCTGATAACTTAGTCATCTCGGCCTCATTTTCTCTGTATCTTTTAAGAATATTTTTACTTCAGTTTTGTACACTGATTTTTCACTTTACGTTAGACTTTCTCTTTCCTCATGCAAGTGGATTATCTGATATGTCCTCAAAACATCTCCTGAAAAATGAACAACATGTACTTAATGGCTGTTTTAACTGGAAAATGAATAAATGCTGGAAGGACTTATTACACTCATATATTGCATATGAGGCCTGGGAAGGTTACAAATGTGTGCATGTCTGTAAGTATGAGTGTCAGAGTGACTGCAATAGGTGCAATGTTTCACTTTGCTTGACTCGTTCTGTATGCACTGTGTAAGCAGTATGCAAATACTTTAGTGATTTATTGAACGCTTAATTGCAATATGAGCTTTCAGAAGTGGCAATAACTGTGGAAAAAGGGCAGTTTTTTTACTTTTTTGTCATGTTGCTTGTTCTGTCATTGCACAGTGAGAGTTTGGGCGTGTGCTTGGTTGGTTAGATCTGTTGAGTTATGTGCCAGCAATGCTCAGTTTGCTCAGATCAATGCTGATTCTTGCCTTATTGAAAAGTACACATTTTAACCGCTGTGTTGTAGTAGGGGAGAACAATCAGAGCCTATTCAGAGCTGAAGGACACCCTCCCTCAGTCAACATTTGGCTCTCAAATCCATAGTGAGCTCAGGCTCTCCGGCCCCAGAATGCATCACTTACTTTCAGTGCTTTGGATATTCATTTACAGGTCTATTGTGACCGTATACTATTTTGGTGCTAACTGTATGAAAGCGCAGTAAGCAAAAGTTTGGCTTAGCAGAACTGTTGTGTTAAAAAAGCCCTTTGTTCTGTCATATGTGAACATTCACATGTGGCGGCTTTGAATTGCTGCAAATGCAAACATCAGTAATCGGCAAGTCCACTCAATGTAGAATTATAAGGTAACTGATTACATAGCTTTTCTCGAGTTAACTCAACTTGAGGACACTAGAGCTCACCTAACTCAACTTTCTTAGTTTAGTCAAAAGCTCTCCTAATCCAAACCAGGTACTGCATGTTTACCACAGATAATACCAAGCATGAGGGCAGGTTTGGCATTGTTTAAACAAACACACTGCCATAATTAGTACATATTTCATTAATATTATTTTTATTTATTCTGATATTGACCGTTTTTGCTGAGCAAATAAATGTATCCTGACCCAATAAATAGTAATTTTAATCTCCTCAGGTGCCTGAAAGTTTATGTATTTGCATTACATGTTAATAACTTAGTTACATATCTATAAAAAATGCATATATATATATATATATATATATATATATATATATTCATAAAAATACGGTTAAATACTATACTCTGTTTTATTTCAAATCACTACTCACCTCACTGATGCTCTTGTGGCTGAATGCAATCGAATCCTCACAGCAATGTTCCAAACTTCAGTTTAGACTCTTCTCAGAAGAATGGAAGCTGTTACTGCAGCATACTCTGAGTTAAACCCTTATTATCTCAAAGTAGGTTATGAAAGTTAATGATAAAGTACATATATGTGTGTCACAGACTTTTATTCCAAGGGATATATTTTACTGGTCCATTCATCATGAAATATTCACACAATGTTAAAGCTGTCTGGCACTTACAAAATAATTCAGTATATCATGTACAATTGTTTTGTATGGGTATCAATGTTTATCAAAGTTTAGATTAATCTATTATATTGCACATATGATTTTGGCAGCTCAATACTACTCCACAGACATAACGAATGGCAACAGTGGTACTAAAGTGGTACTACTAAGGGAACACTGCATTACATCCCAAACAGCACCTGTGCAAACGTGTACATCCCAGTAGTACACGTGCACAGGAACGTGTGGGAGCGAGTTGCTTCTGAAACCTGAGCTCAGTTGGCTGAGCAATCTCAGGTATAGTATGGGTAACCGCACACTCAAAACCCACCGCAGTCCATCAACCAATTCCCCATGCAAATGATGAACCAGTCAGGCAATGACTGCCTTGTTTATTACACAAGCATACAAGACTCTTCTGCACACTGTGCTTTTGTGCAGTGGAGCTAGCAAATCAGGCATGAATAAACACCTCACTAACCAGGAATAGTGTTTCATAACATGATGTTTGATACCAGGTAAGTTGTCAAGTTACTATCTACACTTGACTGGAATGTTTTCCTTTATCACTTCTTGTCTTTAGATATGACCGTTTGGTTGATCGGCTGCATGTGGCATGTTTTGTGTCGGGGCAGCATTTGTGCCTTCATAGACTGCACGGCTCATGCCCAGCTTAATATGTGTGACCTCAAGTGACCTCTGCCACAGAGCCTCATTCTCGGAATTATCACAAACTAAAGAAGTTTTAGTGGGAAGAGACATAATACAGAAACCGGTAGTAAGGTACCCTAGAGTTCACAGAACACATCCTGTAGGACCTAAGGGCATTAAAAGTTTACGCCTACCATTGTCATTAGGCCACACCCTCAGCTTACGCACAGTTCACTAATTATAGTACATCAAATATAAGTGCAGTTACAGTCTTACAAATGATGGTGCCATATAGGGTTCTCCGCACAGATGTCACTGAAAAACCACCTTTGGTTCCCCAAAGAAACTTTCGGTGGAGTGGTTTCAGTTGAATCCTCCACTGAAAGGTTCTTTAGGGAACCAAAAGTAGTTCTTCTATGGCATCACTCCAAAGAACCCTTTGCCCCAGCTTGATTTTTAAGAGTGTAGTCAGAAGTTGGTATGTTCACTCTAGAAGGAATGCTGAATCAGTTATAGTGGGAATTCCACTTTAGTTAGAGGGTAGTTTAAAATCATTCCTTTTTAGTGAATCATCTTTTGAGACATCTTATAATGTATGTGAGATCTCAGGGCTAGACGTACACAGCAAATGCCTGTAGACGATTCTTCTGGTAGAGTTTACGTAATCGAAAGGAAATGTGTAGAAATCTTGCTGGAATGTTGGCGCAAGTGAAAGGCACATGAAACCTGAGTAAGCTGCGTTTCTCACTTTGATGTAAGAAGCCTCCAGGCTGTAGTCCAACTGCCGCCATTTTGCTTCTAATTACAGTTTAGAGCTCATCCACTGGCTCTTCTGTCAACTAGTCCTGCCCCTTCTGACCAAGCACGCTCCATCCTCTCACTCTATTTTTACCACCAAACAGTCCTCCAGAGGAAAGCTTCGTCAATTCAAAGGCTTACAATTTTACTCTGTAATAGTTAAAGTACATAGTGAATGCAAACGTGTGGAAATCAATTGTGAGGAAGTGAAATTTACTATTACATAGTTAAACATTTAACTATTACATAGTTAAGCGATTAAACATTTACATTCGATTCACATCCTATAGTGACAGCCTCTGGGTTTTTTCCATTTGTTTTGATGGCAACAACTGACGTGTCCAAAATGTAAATTATGTTTTTGCTTTCCACAAAACAACACCAACACATAAACACACAACTTTTCATCAAATTCAAATAAGCATAAAAATCTCCTGCTTCCAAACACAAATTTTCAATTGAAAGTATTGCAGCTTTTTTTTAAACAGAATTGCTTCACTTACAGCTGTCAGTCAGAGATGACCCTTTCATTTCAAGTTAATTATTTTTTTTAGTTTTGAGGAAAAAGAGCAGAAAACCAACTTTTTTCCACCTCCAAAGTTCAGTCTTAGAAGTTGGCTGCATTTTCTTTTTCAAACACATTCAATAATTGTAAGGTCTAGACTCTGAAAACATCAGCAGCTCTTTTTTTTTCATTTTTCCAACTTTCCTTTCCTCAATAACAGCTTCTTGACAGCGTCACATCCTTTCCGATTTAGAGTGTTGAGTTGTCTTCTCACATGGAAGGATGGACAGAAACACCTGTGGAGCTTTTCAGATCTGAAGCAAAAAAGAAGAGTTTAACCTCCTCTCAAACTATTTTGTCACTTATTTTTTCTTTGACTTTTCCCCTTCTAAGGCAAGCAAACTCCTCAAAAATATCTCAAAAATATATCATGAAAACTTGTACTTAATGGCCATTTTGACTGGAAATGAAATAAATAAAGAGTGCTTTGTGACTTTTATGTAGTACTGCATTTCAGTGACAAGCAATTAATATCAAATGACACCATGATTTTTATGTCATCAGCAATATCTAAGACTTCTAAGGGTTTTAAAAGCCTTAGCCAAAAGAAAAAGACATGGAGGCAGAAATTAGCCACCTGTCCAGTCTTAACTCAAAAATAAAAGGTGAAACCTGAGCAATCACTATACCCAGATGTCAACACAGGCCTTCTCTGACCTTAGACCACAGAAGATGGGAGATGTTTTCACATGATCTGCCCTGTACAGGTTGGTATTGCACCTGCAGTGCCCACATCTGTTTTAATCCTGCCCTCTGGTCTCCTGGTCCTGTCACAAAGACTTTTGGAATGCAGAGGATCCAGTTTCTGTGCATCCAACAAACCTTTCCATATTGCCACTCTTCCCTACCACTGGCTCTTTTGGAGGGAATGTGAGGGGGAAGAACATAGAATGTAGAACCTGTTGCTCTAAACTGATAAAGTTCATGAAACTGGTTAGTTTGGTTGTACATCTCAATGAGTCTGGTGGAGAGTGCTGATGTAGCCTGAGATATCATTTAAGCAGACAAAACAGAATCCCCTGGTTGATTACAAGGCACATCACCAACACTTGCCTTAAAGGGAAATCCCACCTGTTTTTCAAAATGTCTGCATAATTCAAAGGCTGTGATGTAAACAAAATTGTTGAGAGTATTTTGATGTGAAATCGTTTGTGTAGAGAAACATAGTAGTAGGTGATGCTAGGAACCAGGTGTCACAATGTCTGCCTTACAAATATAGCCATTTCCTTTTATTACTGCAGAAAATCACCAGTGAATTTACATGCATTATCAAAATCTGATATCTAATTTTGATGATAATGAAATAGTAAAATCCGAAAAAAATTGCATGTACCCCTTCAATGTATTAATTTAAAAATATATAAACCTTCTCTCAAAACTATTATAAATCAATGTCCATCCATCCATCCATTATCTTCCGCTTCAGACATATTCATACATGCCTGTGATGCAGCTTTTAGAGAGATGTCTTGATATGTCTGGTTCAAATCACCGCTGTTGAGAACAAAAAGAGTCTGACTCTAGCACGTCTTACAACAGACCACCCTGAATGATGTTGTTTACAGTTTGACAACTGAATCATTGTGAATTTTTTAAATTTTCCTGCAGTGCTGTTGGCTTGGAAGAATGAGTTGAGTTTGTAAGAATGATGAAATGTCCATTTCTTAGAAACATAAACTAGATCATCATCAGCCATTCAAAGTCTATACTTGTCCAACATGCTAACATGACACATGCACAGTCATCAAAATGTATCCGTTTGTTGCTTCATCTGGATTAATTGATTAGACTTTGCACCATTTTATGATGATGTAACCTGTAACATGTCATAACTAATATCAGTTGCTTGGCACAACCAGTTAGTAAAGCCACAAAAGAAAAGAAGGTGGGGAGGGGGATGGGGGGCTTAACGATACAGCTACATAGCTACAGCTACAATAAATGTTCCTAAATTGTTCTTGGCTTCTTGACTCTTAGCAAAAGGGTTCTATGTAGTACAAATAGGGCACAACGACTTGTTACAATAGCAGAACTCTTTTTTGTGCTTTTACCAAATGTTCTTTAAAGAACCATATACTACACATTATCTATCACAGAGAACCATTTAACCATGCAAAGAAATAACCATGCATTCAAATGGTTGGCAGTTCGATATATAACTACTGCCATTTTAAAGAACTCTGAAAAAAAAGCGTTTTGATGCGTTATAAGAACATTTAATTAGTATAAAACGTTTACTCTCTTAAAAAAAGATGCCACAATGCACAATGATATAGCAGAACCAATTTTGGTTTACAAAAGAACCTTTCAATGGATGGTTCTTAAGAGAACCGCATTTGTAAGTCAGCTGAATGAGTTGACATTATGTGAAGGTTCTTTAAACTTTTAAAAGGTTCTTCACACATTATCCTTACAGAAATTATATTTCATGATAGAATCATTTTCATATTTTGCTCTTTTTATGGTAATATGAAGGTTCTTTAAGCCTTTAAAAGGTTCTTGACACTCGCACATCCCATTTACAAAAACGGCTCTTTAAAGAATCATCCACTGAAAGATTCTTCAGGGAATCAAAAGTGGTTCTTAGTGGTTCTATGACCTCTAAGAATAGCAGAACCTTTTTGTGCTTTTTAAAGAACCATTAAAACAAGTTTTTGTCATAGCGAAGTGAATGCAAAGCACCAGTTATGCATTCAAGAGGTTCTTTTAGTGTTCCTTTTTCTATATATATTCACTGCCTTTACTAAAATACAGTGAAAAATATTTTAGATGACCTTTGATTCCCTCAAGAACCCCTAATGGATAACTTTACCATTACCTTTAGTAAATAACCTCAGAGGAACATTGTAAGGGTGTACAGCACTGCTCTCTGGAACCCTGTTTGGCACCTTATTTTCAGGATTATGACCCATGTAATAAGAATCTGCACGGTGGAGAAGACAGACAGAGCATGCAGTGACATGACCTTATAATGACCAAGCCTGTGTAGGTGTTTCTGTGTGCTCACACAGTACCGCACACTGCCCCTCAGGTGACCAAAGATTGTTCAGACTTGTTACTTCAGCTGGATCTAGGAAGTTGGATTTCTTTTGCTCTAGTCCTGTCTCCACTAGCTCGACGCATTACAGCCATAGAACTGAAGCTGAATGTGATTTACTAATAGCAGGCCACAAAAATGTCAATCAACCTGAGAGGCAGGCTGGGTAAATGAAGCGGCGCTGTTTGTGAACAAACAGAGGCGAACGTGTTCTCTGACTCCATGAGAACCTATTCTGCCTGGCAAACACAGAGATGTTTCAGAGTTATCTGTATCTCCAGTACTAAATGGGGGTCTTCTGTGCACTGCAGTTTTATTCTTTATTCAATGGGGCTGTCAAAAATAAACAGAAATCATTTTATTATCATTATAATCATTGTTAAGATTTATTATTATTATTATTATTATTATTATTATTATTCAGTTAATTTTTCTACTTTCATAAAAAAGCACAATTAACTGACCTGTCAGTAAGAAACAAATCAGAACACATTAGATTGTAAACTAAGCAGAAAATGATGTTTTAAAATGATCTAAAACAGTAAAAAGCGTTTGTTTATCTGCATTAAACCTGCCCTAAAGCTGGAAGGTAAAGTGACGCCTCCACCTTCTCAGTGCACAGGTGAGACACGCCTACAGCGGTGATTGGATGAAGTGCCCGTCCCGTGTGCTGATTGGTCGCTGCCCTTACCCGTTCACTTTCTATTGGACTAGGGTGAAGTACTTCTCCACAGGTGAGCGTACCTGAAGTGACAGAAGAAAAGCTGTGGATGTACTGAGCTCCAGGATTTACGAGCACACGGTGTCCTTTATCTTCACGCTCATATGCGCGTTAGCAGTCGATAAAGGAGGACGAGCGTTTAAAGAAAAAAACCCGTCTCTTTTCGGTCGACATGGCGAGTATAGGAGTGGCCGTGAGCGCCTCCGGCACTGAGGAGAGGGCCGTTTTCACTCAGCTGAAGCCCGTTCGGCTGTCCGGCGCGGACTGCGCGGAAGACTCGTCAGTGTTCGAGGACGTGAAGCCCACGGTGAGAGCGCTGCAGGGCCGGGCCTTCACCGCAGCTACGGCGCTAGATGAGCACTGACACACAGAGAAACACGCGTAACCTTTGCGTAATGTAAACTGTGAATACACGATAACGAATGTAGAGTTAGTGTGTTTTGAACGAGCCACTGGCGCAGCGGGGGGTTCATAGGTGGAGCCCACTCTGTTGTAGCTTCATTTATTTGTGTTTGAGTTTGGTCATTTTTGTGGAAAACTCCACAAAAAAAGGTCCAGTTTAATAGCAGTAATAGTAGAAATCATTTATTTATGTGGACTGTAGAAAGAGTGTGGAGCTCCAACCGTGTAAACAATAACAGTGAGAATAACAATAGATTAACAATTCATTATTATTATTATTATGCTCGAAACAAATCTATAAACAAGTATTACTCCTATTGCTCTACTCATGTCATTTGCAGTTGCTTAGCATAATGCCACACTGTAGAAAATACACAACAAATGAAAAAAGTGGTCAGATATGTCATAATATACTACATCAACACAACTGCTGGACTTGTGTTAATGTAGCAGCACCTTTTATTCCTCTGCAACCGATCAACACATATGAACTGTGTAACTTTCTTTTGTGTTCTTCTCAATAACACCACGATTCGTAAATACTAGGAAAAAAACATCTGCTGTGGAAGAAGCACACCACGGTGTATATATGTGCCATCCTCAAAACGCCTGCTTCTTCTGACCAGCAGACTCTCATTGTGGCGATGAGCTTAAATTACACGCTGTACTGATGATGACTATACCTTAAATGATGTTTTGTTTCTAAGCATGACTCTCTGAGGTGCCATGACATAAGCTGTGTTGTTAAAAAGCCTGATGCTTCATATTGATATTAAAAATATGCACCTCTCCACGTTTTATGAACGTGGAGAGGTTTTGTCTTAGCTGTATTCTGCGTGGGCAGGTAAACAATTTCAGTGACTTGTTATTGCTTGTTGCATATCGTTGGTGGAAAAAAGGTAGTTGTTGAAAAGTGTTTAATATATTCCTGGCTTGGTAATGACAGATAAGTATGCTAGTAATAACTTGGCTGTTTCCTCAGCAGGGCTGAAGCGGGTATGCTTTGTGTCACCTGTGTGTGAAACACCTGAGTCATTGTGGTATTTCACTGAACTAAATATGGCCCATAGTGTGGCCACTCTTACTCTGTCATGCTATATATATATATATATATATATATATATATATATATATATATATATATATATGCTGTTGAAACAAAACCTTGTATCTGTATTTATCTCTATTCTTTAGTGGTTTTTAAGGTGATTTGAAAATGCCAGCTGCCGTTTTACACTGTTTCTAAATTTTATGTTGAATGGACCAAAAGAAATGCTTCAAGCTGACTTCGAATAAAATCTTGTTACATTAAAGAGGAACTCTTTAATTATTCAAAGTCTCCAGAATATAAGATATCAACAAGGTCAATCAGAGTGGTTTGATGTGAAATTTGGCTCCATTCTAGAGAAACTTACCAAGTCAGAATTGTTCACAATGATGGTGATAAGAACAAGTTTAATACCTTTAAAAGCTCCCTCACAGTCTGTTATTACATGAAATGGTTATGAATACACTGCCTGCTGCTTAAGACACTGATTTACAATAGTTCTGACAGTAGCTTTTGGGCTACAATGTATTTTTAAAAAATCTAATCAGAGTGGAGAGTTGCTTGCAGGATGTTGAAAAGGTATGAGTCCTCAAAGAAGACTTTTTTCCCATTGCTGGTTCCCTGGTCATTTCAGATTTTAGTAAATGATATGCCTATATTCATGTTATAGACCTCATCACCACTGTAAATATTCTGACTCAGTAAGTTCTCAATTCCACATCAAACCAATCTGAATGAAAATGTTTACATTTAACCAAATAAATTATGAAGAATGAAAAAAATAAATAAATGGGTGGAATTCCCCTTTAAATCCCCTTTTTATTACTTTGAATTTAAAGTTTTTTCCCTCTCCTGTGAAGATACAAGGCTTTGTTTTGTATATGTATACACAGTACTGTATAAAAGTCCTACGCAAAACCATTTATAACCATTTTTATCTCAGACATTGAGTGTGTTTCTGCCAACAGTAAAATAAATGTGAACACAAATAAACTAAAAATGAACAAAAATTTCTTTTCTTTTCAACAAAGCAGTTGATATCTTGTGAGCTGGTCAGAAGAACACAAGTTTATTGTGCGATTTATCCTCATTGCCCCTCAACCATCACACAGACTTGTTCCAGCACCCCAGATTAACCTTAGTGAAGCATTGAGTAGTCACTGGACAATTACTATAAATAATACAAGGCTTTGGAAATGGTTAAGATACATAAAATCATTACTTATTTTACTGTAATATTAATGTTTTTCTTAGCAAATAAAACTTACTGCCCAGGTAAACAGCTTTTTAAATCATTTTCTCACATGTTTAAAATGTTCACACAGTGTGATGTATACCTAACAGTAAGAGGTCAACTCAGTGTAGAAACAATAGTCACAAATAAGCTTGCAATAAACTGGTAGTTTCAGTCACATGACTATCTTTATCTTCCCTTATTAGACTTATATCTTCATTTCAGTTGCATACTGTAGATACGGCTGTCTCGGTCATTATCTTCATTTGGTGCCATGCAATGTCTCCTGTAGTGGTGTAGTCCTCTGTCTGATCTCCTCTCAGTGGCAGTTAGGTGGCCACTGTGGCTGTGTCAGCGTTAATGCTATGGGCCCTGAGGATCAGCCAAAACGGCTTCTTTAGAAGCCAACGTCCTGAAAAGCTGAAACAACTCTTATCTATTTTCCCCAAAGCAATAAAACATCGTTTGGGACTCAAAGGTTTTGTTGTCTCTGCCATCCTTGGATGATTTGTGCTGTTATTGCTCAGGTTAACAGACTAGGAGCCTATCAGCACTTTTTTATGAGGAATTGTGGACAAATGACCATCTTTCTGCATTCCTTCTGGCCATGAAGCTCAATTAGTTCAGAACAAGAACATTTGTTTTGCAATTAGATACAAGGTCTTTGGACTATTAGGCTATCTGCCCTGCTGAATGAGGCTGCCTGAGAAAACATGCTGACTGTTGGGGGGCAAAGCGAATAAGAGATATAGGCTCTGGATTTGGTCATCTGGAAACAGCAAGATGGACGAAGGCTTGTTTCACTCATCATTTAAATTGCCTTGTTTTGAAGCATTGCTCACTCCTCCTGGGCTTTTCTTAACTCAGAAAACACATGTGCCTTGAAAAAAATGGAATTTATTTGTGCCAACGGCAATGTTTCCCTCATCTCGCTCCGTCTCCCATATTCTCATGCTCTGTGCTCTCCATCTCTCGCTTGTTATCAACCTCTGCCATACATAACTGCACAGTTGTAAATGTCCTCCAATCATTAACCTGCAGGATCTTGGGCCAGGGTTCAGGTGCCCTCCATTCTCTTGACACAAAGAAACAATGAATAGAGCCCTCAGGCCATGTCGCTCAGAGGGGGAGCAGGGCACATGGGCCAAAAAGGGGGCACAGCCAAGGTCACTCTCACTGCCAGCAGGACCACAACACAAGGCCTGTTTGTACTCAGGCCTAATAGCATGGGCACCGGTCTTGCCAGGCCTTGAAAAAACAAATCAAAAGTAATTTTTTGTTAATTACCTGGTTTTGTATTTCCAAAAGGGGCTCTGCTGAAACTGGTGGTGGTCTTGTAGCTGTTAAAGTAGGCAAACACATGTGACCCTACATATTAGGCTATGAGGTGTTCAGAGAGGTGAATCAGTATATATGTGAGACCATGTAACAAGTGGGTTGCTAAGGAAATGTGCTGGAAGACAAACAATATGGCCACTGTTGACATACCTTGTCGAATATCTGTACACAGAGATGCTGTTGAAATACTTGTCATCCACAGCTATGATGACTGCCAATGCTGCAAGTACTGAAGCCAGCTGGAGAGCCTTTCAACAACTCATTCTTTTTGACAGGAGCTTGTTGCTATCCGAGGCCTTTGTGGGCATATTTAATGTATTTCTATACACATCTTTTAATGCAATTATCTGTTGTTTACAGTTTTCCGCTTACCCCAGATGTAGACAATCAGCCAAGACATGTGGTGTACAAATATTGCTTTTTTAGTGCTGGAGCTACAAGGCTTATGTTGCTCATAAACACCAGAAGTCAATGGTCACCCAATCTTTTTCCATAAATACACACCCCAAAAGTTATCTAAAACATGCTCAAACTACATTCAGCTCTTCACTTATGTTTAGATGTGGTTTAGATCACAGACTTACTATGAACTACAAAAATGAACAAAACCTCACTGTGTAAGAGCCGTTTTAGACAACAGGGGTGTTCTACACAATCCACTCATCACTCAGGCATATGGATTATGCTTACGATTTCTTTTGTTTCTCTTCATAAGTACTCTTAAAAACTGAAACAACAGAATTTTGAAAATGATGTGCACATAAAGTGTTGGTTTCTGTGGGAAGCCACATTTTGGCACATCTGTTGTCTTAAATGGTCTCCAGCATTCAGTTTTGGTCATGTATTTATGTTAAAGATTTAGATAACTATTGACTCTCCAGTGTTAAACTAAAAAAACATGTTTTGGCTGATGAACAACATGTGGAGTAAATGAAACACATTTAATTTCATTCCTTTAATGATTCATAAATAATTGTTTTACTTTGGTAACTTTTTATACAAACCTTTAGTTGAGGTTGTAAACTCTTTTATGATTTGTTATCGGATATCCTGAATTCCTTCAATCCTTAATGATAAATGATAATCTTGACATTTGAGGGATTAAATCTAGCTCTGATGGTGGGATGGCGAGAATTACCATCAGAGCTAGATAGTTGTGGAGCAGTATAGTTTAGTGGGATTACTCCGAACCCACTTCTCATTATGTGTAGTTTTTTCACTGTTCTATTTTCATGCATTGTTCATCCCCATGTTTCTTATTGCATGTCATTGTTTTGGTTTTGCTTTTTGTTCTAGTCCCTTGAGATTGCCACACCTATGGGGTTTCTGTTTACTTTTCTGCACTGCAGGGCTGTACAGTTCTTCTCTTGCACACTTTAGTGTAGTGTGCTATACTAAAGCAGGAAATGATGGTCTAGGGATATGAATGCATACCAGGCTCTACAGTCACAAATCAACTTCTTACAGATCAAGAGAGAAAGCTGAAGGATATTGTTGAGCTACCTCCCCACCATCTCCTTTGCTTCAATTATGTGTTTTATGGTAGGCTGGCTAAAGGGAGGGCACCTCATTCTTGGCATCACTAAAGACAGGGTCTGTTTGACCTCTTCTGGAACTAATTATCATTATTTATGAAACAAATTGGTCTAAAATGAACAATATAATCCAATATGTGGTTAGGACAGTGCGGCCATTTGAGCAGTAAGCTCATACAAGGAATTCACATTCACACATTCACACTCTGACCATTCCATGCCAAGAAGTCTTGCTCAAGAAGATTAGACCAGCCAATGAAATCTTAACTTGGTAAACACATAGAATCTTCTCATCCTGCTTACATCCTCTTCTTCTAATTCTTTTCAGACCCCAATGGAGTTGGATAAATATTTGCCCCAACATGGACCCATGCTGTCCCCAACCGCTGCAGACAAGAAGTACCGTCGGGAGAGCGCCTCTGTGGTGGACGAGTATTTTTCAGATGAAAAACCTGCACCCTACAGCCTTAACATCAACGTGATTCTACCCAACACTACACACCTGCGCACAGGGCTGTACCGTCCAGGAAAACCTGTGGCGCCACAGATCAAAACTGAACCTGGGGTGGACACTCCTTGCAACATCCAGACACTTCCTGACTTCACTTCCGTCTTCAGCGTGCCCCAGACCGTAAACAGCCTGTACATCAAGCCCGATTTAGGTGCCACAGACGAGCTCCACATTGGCCCCCAGCAGCCGCAGGTCTACCAGATGCCCGTCAGCAGCAGTGACCTCACCTCAATGACTTTCTCCCACAGCCAGGCCATCAATGGAGCAGGCAGGACCATGCTCAACCTGAACGCCGTGGCCCTCACCACACCATCAGGTGATTTTGTGATGCCTGAGCAGTTCTATCCTCAAGCACAGCCCCACAGCCTCCCCCCATCACCACCCAACTCACAGCCAGCTAGTCCCGAGAACCAAGCGGAGCTGATTAACACAGTCCCCCCACCCCCACCATATCAAGCCCGAGTGGGACTCAAAGTGGGGCAGATGTCCCTTCACTCTGTGCTGATGACTCATGGACAGGGTGTCCTCACTGGGCCCAGGTACAACCGAAGGAACAACCCCGAGCTGGAGAAGAGGAGGATCCACCACTGCGATTTTCCAGGTTAGCAACAACCTTTGCATTGTGAATTTAATCTTAGGTCACTTTCCGTGCATGCTACCTAGGTGTGGCTCATTTTCTTATTTTAATGTCTTCTTTTTCTCTTTGACAGGATGCACCAAAGTTTACACAAAGAGCTCTCACTTGAAGGCACACCAGAGGACACACACAGGTATGAAACCAAAAACACAAACCTGAATAGCTGGGTTCCAAGCAGCTGTAACTGCCTGACCACATGCTATGTACCACCAACACAAAGCCCTCAGATGCACCAACAGAGAAGATGGCCTAGGGGAAATAGTGATGTGGAAAGAATAAGAGGACGAGGAAAGAGGGGGAGATTAATTGACTCTCTTTTCTCGCTTTTATACACATTGTGTCTGCATGCCCGTACAAGCCCTGCATGCTTCCCCAAGGGGGAAATCGACGAGTGGTGGAGGAAAAACCTGTTCCTCCTGCTTTTTCTGTGCCTGCCTTGAGGGGGGAGGAGTGAAAGAGTGCTGCAGTTTCACTGTGTTCAGCTCTCCGTAAGCTGAAACCCAGCCGCCCCTCTGCGCAGACTGAACCTCAGAACACTCCAGTAAAGCAGCAATGGCTCTGTTATGGTAGACAGGGAAAATAAATGCTTTGAATTCCCTGTGTAGGATTATAAAGTACCTCCCAGTCTGTTGTCCCCACTGTCGCCCCTCTCTTGGTCGCAATGTGGGAGTGGTATGGAAGGATTCCCTTTAACCCTAAGGCGTTGTTGCTTTGTTATACCTAACAACAGAAACTGGGGGCTAATGTTATTCTATTCTAGAAGGCTGTATGCCCCCATTTCTTTTTTGAGGATAGGGTAACATTTAGTCTCGATACACTTCACAGTACCAAACCTAAGATTCACACTGCACTGCATACTGTTGGAATGGAAGTAAAACTGTTTTCATTGGACACCCAGTAAATTACAAATGTCAGCTAAATGAGTAAGCACTTGTATTATCCATTTTTCCAAAACAGAGCCAGCTTTGCCTTCCTGAGTCAGAGAGCTTTGCTAAGTAGAGAAAATTATCTGTGGCACAAGTCTTGAGGTGGGATTTTAGTGCATTTTAGATTCTGTTGCACAACTGTGCTGGTCCGATCTACACTCTTAGAAATATGAGTTTCTTAATGGTTCTTGTACAATCCCCTGAAAAGGTTCTTTAGAGTACAAAAAGTGGTTCTGTTGTATTGCTCCAAAGAAAGTTTTTGGCATTTTAAGTTTAATTGTAAGCATTCCCTAATGATGATCTATATCTCTGAGGAAAAAGATGGATGAAACCATGTGCTCTGATTTGTTACTCCTTTATTATGTACTCATACAATAGACTTACTCACCTTTAGACCCTGTTTCCATTGGCACGGCATCCTATAGTAGAAGGTCAACTGGACCTAGGTGGTTTTCAGTTTCAAGAGGCATTCTTGGGGAGTTGACCCTGTCATGCTGAAAGTAGTCAAAAACACCTTTGGAGCTCTAGAACATTCAGTACTGACAACAGAATTGGGTTTTGATGGCAGAAAAGGTTGACAATAGATGGCTGATCAAAGCAGTAAGATTGTTTCAGGAATGTTGTGTGGTGTGGAGTAATTTTATGCCGAGAGCTAAATATATCCTAGCCCCCATGACTAGGTGTACAAGATAAGTTTTAATCTAACAGTGTTATCAGTGTGTTATTTGCTGCTCTCACTAATTTTGGCCAGGCTTATGAGAGCACATTTAATCAAATGTTAAAATGAAAGTGTTGAAAGTGTTACAGGTTTTGAACATTTGAGTATAGTGACTCTAGGTTATGTTAGTGCAGAGAACCGTATTATCTTCTTGTCCACCCTCCTCAAACAGAAGCAGTTGCTAAAGTCCTTTGGTTGGTCCTTTGTGTTTTTAATTGGCATCTCCTTAAGTGTGTGCTGTTTACATTGATTGAGTAAAGTCGCCAGGAGACATTCATAAAAGTGACGATGTCTGCAGGCAAACTTTATATAGTTTTATAACATATATGAATTGCTAAGAGTACACTACAATTGCCTTTACTATCCCACTTCCACATTTTTTGTGTCTGAGTTATACTTGGACGTACGTGTGCGTCTGCCTGTGTGTGAGAGCAGTAAAATGTCTTAGCGATAACAAATCAACCGTTGCACAACTGCCACCTAACCAAATAATGTCATACTTTCTCTGTTGTTTCTACAAAGTCAGCCTTTGCAGACACCAGAGGCTGAAGAGATCAATAGGACCTTCACTCTTTGAAAGACTTCAGTATTTCACTAGACTCAGAACATTTTCCTGTGTTGCATGATCTTGATGGTAGCTCATCTTGAGGCATGTTTGAAAGGGGAGGTGGAGTTAATGCTTTTGACCCCATGAACAGGTCCAGGGTTTAAACAAATACACCTGTTAACACCAGTCACACAGGGCCAGCAGGCCAGCTTAGTCTGTCACTTCTTTCATGAACACTTGACCCTGAAGCTTCCCCTGGTTTTGCCCTTGATACCAAAGTCAAGCATTTTCATTTTGGTGAAGAAGTGAGTGGCTTCCAAAGTAGATCGGACTGTACTTAGTATTAGTATCGGCAATAGAGAATACCGATTCTTTGAAGCACTTTCTGGTGCACACGGAGTGCTACAAAGGACATGTTTGTATAAGCCAGTAGATGGAGCTTAACTGCAGTAAGTAACATATCTGCAGTATGAAAATGCTTCTCCTTTCAATTTAATGCCCTAAAACATCGCATTTATACCTATTTCCTGTGACACTTCCAAGCAAAAGCTGCCTAAAACTCCAGACCAGATTTTCAGAGTTCTCTCCCCTCCCTCAATCACACATTCTCTCCTCATACTACCACCATTCACTGAAGTCATGGTCCGAACTCGCAAATTAAGCCTTTAAACATAAACCATGCAAAATAAGTTATCCAACCAGTGAATGCCATTAATTCAAGCTTAGTACATTTTATTTGTAACACAGAACACTGTTTTAACCAAAAATACTGTACTTGGTGTTGGCACATACAGTATTGGAATGGAGATGTGGTATCATTGCATCCCTACTTTAAGCAGACTCCTCCGTGAGCATTACTCAAATTTAGCTTATGCTTTTTGAGCCTTATCACATAATGTCACAACTCATATAGTCATGCTAATAAACACGTTATCACTTAATGAACACTGGCCCATGCCACATCTACTAATATTTACCAGTCACACCCAGAAGACAACACTCTTAACTGTGACTGAAAATACAACTAGTGGTAATCTGATGAAGGGTCAAAGTATTAATCGGGTTCTGACCACATACAAATTATGAGTACATAATGAGTAAGCAAAGATTAATATTTCAGCTCTTTAGATACAGTAATAGAGATAGCGTAAGAGACTGAGCAATGTCGACACTTACTGAGTCGCTGACTCTCTCTCTATCTCTCCACTTGGTGATCTCTATCACCACTTGCTCATGTTTGTTTTTGTTTTTTGACTAAAGTGAGGTATTGTCTCATATTTCCAGATCACACAGCCAGGTTACTGGTCTGTAGATAGAGCATATTATGCTGTAACTTTTTAGGAATTGCCCGCTCTATGGCGAACTGTTCCATTCGACATCTTATCAGCCATGGAAATGACTTTCTTGTTTACACAAGGGAGGTGTATTGCTCTCAAAACCACAGGCACTTATTCACATAACATCTGGCATTTAACTGGCATTTAAAAAAAGTACTTTCACTGCCCTCCATTCCCACCAACATGCTTGAATGGGGCTCAAACACAGCACCCTGATGAATTAAAGACACTTTTTAGTTATGGTTATGAATGTGACGGTTATTCTTTCTGAACTAGTTTCTAAAGAGTGGGAATCCCCATAGTTTTCATTTGAGTTTCATAGAATAAAGAGGGAAAATGTATTCTACAATTTAAAAAAGCAATCATACTTGAAGGTGATTTTCTTTTTTCTTTTGTTATAATAGCCCAGGACACTTATATAATTGTATGGAGCAAGTATTAATAATGCTGTTGTTTCTGTTGATACTGTGGCTCATAGTTTCTTAGTCACTTTCCACCATTTTTTTCACAGTATACAATAGTTGAGGGGTAAACAAAGTCATTAAGAATGAATTGATGTGAAATGCAAAAGAAATGTATAAACCATTTAAAATTATATAGATATGTACCTACTTGCTTTTGAATTTTTGTCCCTCAATGAGAAGGGCCTGGGTTCGATTCCCTGGCCAGGTGACCAGGGTCCTTTCTGTCTGGAATGTCTTCATAGGTTTCCTCTCATAGTCCATGAACTGGAGAAGCTAATGTGGCACTAGGTCTGCCCAATGATTGCTAGTATAGACTCCAGGGACCCAGGAGGACAAGCAGCTTAGAAAATGTGTGTGTGCCATGCATGCACACACCGGTGTATTTTTAAAAAGATGTTTTAAACCAAAAAATTCAAACATTCAACATGTCAAAACCATTTCCTGTAATAAGTTAATGTGAGGGAGATTTTATAGGCATTAAGCCCAGCAACTGTCTCTGGAACGAAGCATTTCACTCCAAAACACTTTAAATGACTTTGTTTGCATCCTAATCTTGGCATTGATTTAGTCAAATTCAGCCTAAAGCAAGAGCTGTCTAGTAGAAATGTGCTGTATGTCTCCTTCTGTTGGACTGCTAAGACTTGAGACTTAAGTTATCTGGTTAGAGAAATCCTGCTTTGTGAAACACCCCCTCGAATAACGTCTGTATTTCTGATGGGTGTGGAGGCATTATTCTCAATATAATCATAGCATGGCCTACTATAGGTAGTCTAACAAGGTCTGGTTGTGTGTTTGTTTCAGGTGAGAAGCCCTACCGCTGCACTTGGGAAGCATGTGACTGGCGTTTTGCACGCTCTGATGAGCTCACGCGCCACTACCGGAAGCACACAGGAGCCAAGCCATTCAAATGTGTGGCGTGTAACCGATGCTTCTCACGCTCAGATCATTTGGCGCTCCATATGAAGCGTCACCAAAACTGAGAGACTTTTTTGTCCTACTGGGTTTTTGTTTGTTTTGTTCAACTTTTTGTAATATTATTTTTATTTTTAAGTATATTTCACCATCTTCACCAAGATCAAATCATCTTTATCTTCAAGAAAGAGCTGCCAATTCCATGTGACCAGCTCTGAGCCTGTAGAACATGGACTGAACATCTTTTGGAGTGTCACCTGCAACAGATACATGTTTTATTTGAATCTGTAGACAACTGTATATACTGTATGTTTGTACGTGAGTGCTCTCTGTATTATACGAAGAATGTTTTCAAATCTATAGCGGACCTCATCCTTCCCATTTTGTCTACAATGTTTCAGTACAACTTCAGAGCAGTAATGGTCAGGACTGCGAAAAAGATCCCATCATCCATTGGTTGGTTTTGTGAATGTTTTCATCATAAATTCTTGATCATGTTTCAGTGAATCCAGTGCCCTCCTCCCCCACCCGCCCCTTTAGGATGATAAGTCAGGTTAGGCCATTGTTCGAGATGGCAGTGCATTCTAGCTCACACTATTTATATTGGATTTTTCCTCCCCTTTTATATAAGAATCTCAACTTGTTTGCTAAGGAGTTAAGATAGAGCATTGAGTAATGTTTGTTTTCCTCTGGGGTCCGTATCCATGGAAACAAAGCTTTTTATGGTGAGCTTGAGTAACAAGTATCGCTCTCTTCGATCACCAACTTGGCAGTCCGCCTCACTGTGTGCTGTATTAAAGGAACTACATCCAGGATTTAACTACAATCAGTTACATGCAAGACACCACATTCTACCTTTAGAAGCTGGTATAGATAATCATTATTTAGATGAAAATAAAAACAATCTTTGAAGAAAAGAATAGCAAGAACAGCAGCATTTCACTCTGATGCTGTCAGCCAAAGACCTTCATAAAGCTTAATCTGTAAGATTAACCTCACAGTTCTGACACTGCTTTAATGTTGATTAGCTAACAATATGGATACACCAGTTATTGGCCACAGCAACCCTTGTGAACTCACAGTTGTATATTGTTCATCATACATATGTAGCCCATATCACCTTATCACAACATCTGTGCCAAATTACTAATAAGAAGCAATAGATTAGTTTAGAAAATATATAATGGACTGTTGTTGCTAATGTCTAAAATAGATTTTAATTTAAAGCAGCAACTTTTTGGATTTAAAAATAAAGCAATGACTGTCACAGTTAACTCTGCCCAATGACGAAGAACAAAACTTTTCTGTCTCTGCCTGCCTTTAATTGGTGTGCCTCAAGGACCACTATTAGTGTCTACATGTTTTTTTCTGAAGGCACTTTGTAAGCACTTCCTGCTCACGATGTAAAGTTCTCTGAGTGCCTGTGTACATTTCCTTCATTGACCATATGGAGGGAACTCTGATGTACCATGAGGTATTGTACATACTGTACGTAAAATAACTAGCCTGTAAATATGTTTTAGTTTTTTCTCTCTTTTGATTTTATTTTTATGAACAAATGGGAGTTTGGTTTTGAATGGGTATGTATCGCTCAAGTTTGCAGAAAATCATTTTGTATTGTATTGGTTGAATATGGAAAATCCTAAAATAAAAAAAAAAACACAAATCAAATGTCACAACCTGAATGGCCTTTACTTTCTAGTATGTGCTAGTCTGTTTCCTTATTAGCCATGTTCAGCGGTGTCAGAAGATCTACAAGGGGATAACATTTCCTTGGAACTAAGACAATAAAGCCCTTTGTTGAGGCTTCCTAATGTGTATCGTATTTTGAAAAGAACTGGCATTGTCTTGCAGTAGTTTCTTAGCAAACCCGGTGAGGCATTAAAACACTGATTGATTGCCTTTAAGTGGAAACCAGCTAAAGTTAATTATTACCATGAACTTGCCTCAGTTTTAAAATGTATTTGGTCCAGCCTGTGCTTTTGTTCATCGCATGAAGGTTGTTCTTTTTTCATTATTTTTTAATCATGTAGTTTGATATTGAAGCACTGACATGACCATAGTCATATTTTGAGGAAATTTTGATTACTATACCTTTTCAATGACATAAGACAGGTATGCCCATAAAAGAGCAGCCTGCTTGATTTACTTAATCTCCTGGACATGAGAACATTAAAACAGTGAACTGGTTTCTGGAGAATAAATGCCTTACTTATGCAAGAAAAAAAAACAGCAGATTGAAAATAATACAACTGGGTGGGACAGGGCTTAGCCTACACTGAAAATAATAATTACACTGTCTGCCAAAATCGTTTACTGACGAGATCCCCTAAACAATAAAAGGCGATTACTCAAGTAGGGAGCCACCCTTGTTGTTATAGTTATACTGTAGCATGTGCGCAGCCGACAAAAATACCTGACGGAGAGTGAACGAACCACTACACCCTCGTTTTTCATGATAACTCGCAAGTAAACAAATATTGCCTCTGACAAATGTGCACATCATAGTATATATACGGTGTCAGGAGGGAGATTAAAGCTCTGTATACCATCTCCTGAGGGATGGGTGATAAACTCTTCACTGCTCATTCCTGTGGCCTCATAAGCGATTAGCACAGCACAAGAATCCAGTTAAAACTTGCCTGCCTCTTCCTCATGACACTACGTTAGATGAGCTTCGCTGCACAGAGATTTTTTTAAGAAAAAAAAATATGTGTACTTTAAACAGATGTACCAAATGAACATAGTATGTACTAGATGAACCTCGACAAAAGGGTCTCAGGAAATGCATACACAGTGGTCCCAAAAGTATTCAGACACTTCAACCATTTAACTATTGCTATTTCTTACAATGGATGTCAGTTGTAAACATGATAACATATTCTTAATGATTTTATCATTTCATCACTTTCTGTGAAGCAGCTTTCAGAGGCATTAAACTCCACAGACGTTTGATTCCTATAACCAGCTCTATTCAATTCTCACTGGAACTCTAACCACTCTGAGTGACTTTGTTTACTTCTAGATGATTTGAATATGCAAAAAATGTTGGGAATCAGAGGAATTTACCTGAGAATAAATTTTTTATGCATGGCATAAATGTCCAAATCATTTTTTGCCACTGTGTGTGTGTGTGTGTGTGTGTGTGTGTGTGTGTGTGTGTGTGTGTGTGTGTGTATATCACTGCTGTCGGACGAAAACCTTGTATCTCTAAAATTGTAGCTTTACAGGAGAAGGAAATAAACTTTTTAATGTAAGTCAATGGAACCAGATGTCTTTCCTAGTCAGTTTGTGCCGTTTCTTTTGGTCCATTCATCAAGAAATTTACGCACAATGTAAAGAGCAACAGACATTTTCAAATTATGTCAAACACTGAAAAATGACAAAAGTGGAGATACAAGGTTTCATTCCGACAGCAGCAATATAACAAATATTCAGGTTAAAGGTAATGTGATCAATTCATTTTTATTTCTGGCTATTTTAAAATGCACAGATGCTTTGAAAATGTCGCATTTGCCAAGTAACTCTTGAACAGTCTTCAAAACTGCATAATGAACGAGAAAACTATTTTCCTCTTCCTCTTCAGATCTTCCTCTTGTGTTTTTAATGAGCCATAATACATGTTAATCATTCTCCCCCAGCCAGAGCAGTGAATGCTATAAAGATCGTGTTTTGACCTTTCTTTTTGCTGGGCTCTTGGAGCAATTAACTTTTAGGAACTAACTGTGGCAAAGTGCTGTTTTTTTACTATCTCAGAGTTGTGCATGTACTCAAATACGTTTACTGTCTTCATATTGTTTACTTCTTATTATTACAAGTTCATTTCAGAACATAATCTATGGTTTGGTTTAAAATAGCACCCATATTGCAATATGTTAAGACTTCGTCACAGATTCAAGATAGCTTTTAAATCCATAGGCTTAAATGAGTTAAAGGAGAAGTACACCAATTTTCTCCATAATTAAGTTGCAAAGTCATTCGGTGTGGTTTGATGTGAGTTCTAGAGATACCACGTCAAAATTCACAGTGGTGGTGATAGGAACGTCTGAAGAGTCTAAAAGCTCCTTCACAGAAAGATGATTGTTTTGAGAATAAGTTTGGAGTAAAACTTTTTAAACATATTTTCATATATATTCATGGCAGAGGGGTACACGCAGAGTGTTGTAAGGCAAAATAATAAAACTTTTTTTGACTGTTTTACCATCATCAACATTACAAATAAAAACTTATGTAGGCTTTGGACAGTAATTAAAATGGCTACATTGGTTGTAGACATTGCCAGCCCTGGTTCCCAACACCACCACTGAAGAGAAATTAGAGTTCCTTACAATGAATCATTTAACATCAAACCACACTAAATGACTTTCTTTAGACCACAATGTTTGAAATATGCAGAAATTTTGAATAATTGGTGAAATTCCCCTTTAAGACCTGTCTACATTCACACACAGCATGCAAGACAACTGAGCAAAAGCTTTAAAGAGACCTGAAGGTAAAGATTTTAACAGACGACTATGAACACAATGCTCCCTCTTGTGGTCACAGTGAAAAGCAGTAAGGCTATTTGTAACATATTGGCCTGATTAAAACATATTGATATATGACAGATGTTATAATAATAGGCTATATGATAATGATAAAATGTCATCTTAATATGGTCATAATCAATCGGAGGAATTTTGTAATACTTTTAGTTGGACACCAGAAGGTATTTCAAGATGTTTCATTTAAAATGTCATGATTTTGGGAATGTCAAAAATGTAATAAATGATAAATAATATACAATAATTATTTATTCAGAGCACGTTCTGTCTAAGTTTTGATCATGACGTTTCAAATACAAGTAATCCTGGATTTAAATTTTAATATAAACCCATTCTCAATGTTACACAACTCTTTCAGTCATTACAGGAGAACAGGGTTGGTTGGCACAGCGTTCTGATCTGGGTCAGCAGTGGGAAATCTCAGAAAAATGAAAGAGAAAAATATTACTTGTGTTAAAACAACAAATAAATCTTCTAAGCCGCTTCTCCTTCTGGGCCGTGGATAATTTGATATATGATTTGAAAAAAAAATCGATAAGTAATACTAACTGCTAACATGCGTACCCACCTGATGTAGGTGGGGTTGGTTGGCACTTTTCTGCATACTGATTGTGGGGTTGGTTGTCACATGTGTCAGCCTGCCCAAGTCTAGGGTTACTATCACAAACATATATAATTATTATTATAAATAAATATGCAGGGGCATCACACAGTACATGGATAGGGAGGCTAAGCCTGTACTAGAGTCAACAAATGGCTATTTGGTCAAATTGGCACAAGTAGATCTGTCTCTTTAAAGTTTGTATTAAGCACAGAGATAATATGACAAACACTATATGAATCCGCTTACAGCAGGCCCTGAGCAAAGGCACTGAAGTCAAGCAATGCTCTCTCCTCTCTCTTAGATATGCTGCAAGATCCTAAATAAATTATTTCATTACACAGATTATAGATCATTGTAGAGAAACAACTCTGATTTCTCCTCAGTGGTGGGGACAGGAACCAGGGGTCACAATGTCTACAACAAATATAGCCATATTTACTGTCCAAAATCCCCAGTCTCAGTTGGTGCCGCCAGGAAGAGTGATTTTGTTCTGTGGGCAGGTTTAATGAGCTAAGTGACAGAATTTCATGGTCAGAGTGACAAATATATGTCCTCAGTGAAGTTAAATTAAATTCAGTATTAGTTTTGACTGAAAGTCTAAACAGATCTCCCTCTGTTTCTTCTTCTTTCTTCACTAACCTCCATCAGATCTGATCCTTCAGTCCTCTCAGTCTCCTGCTCCTATCTCTGCCTCTCTTCATGCGTTTAGTAATACAGTCATTTATTAAACTCAGACTTACAAGGGCTCTAGGAAAAGATGATCAATCAAGGTTTTGTTGTTCGTTTTTGGTAAAAATCTTCTCTTCCAACTGGCCTGCCGCTTAATTCCCATCTACAGGTTGAGGATTTGAAGTAGCTTATATAACACTGCGTTATAATCAACATTAACTTTACATTAACTTACTGTAAACATGATATGGCAAATACTGGTGTCACTATTTCCAAATACTGAAACGAAATATAACACAAACAGATTTAGAGAGCTGTCAATAACGTAGTTTCTGTCTGTCGCCTGTTCACACCCACTCTCACTAAGAAGTGAGGTTAAACTAGATGGTCTGTCAGCGGGCTAATGTTAGCGTTAGCCTAACCGCTTTTCTTTGCCTTGTGTAAAACCAAAGTTGGCTAACTGAGTAAAACCCAGCTATACCGATCATAATTTACCACAAATCCCTATTGGTGGAGGGTAATTATATTCACGGTAACTATTTATTGTTTCTCTCTGTACATTACGGATTTTAAATTAAGATCTAATGATTATTTTAGAAAGGTTTTTAGCCAAAAAGCCCGTCTTCAGCTTCAGCAGTCGCGGAAACGCGTTACTTTGCAGTGGCAGTTAAACCAGAGACCCTCCCTCGGTCTGATGTGATTGGCTTACAACTTACGAGGTCTGATATGATTGGACGAGCTCTGCAGAGGTAGCGCTGCAATAGAGCAGCAGCAGCGCCTCCCCCAGGTCGCGCCCTGCTATTACAGAACATTGTAAATGAGAAGGAACTGCAGATGATTTGAACTAACGTGTGAATTTGAGGCTGAAGGGGTAAATAACACTAAAAAGCTCCATTCTGTTATATTTACCACACAAATTATACATGCTCTGTGGTGGGCCTGTTGACGCTAAAATAAGTGTCTGTTATATGAAATATAAACAGAAATCCTCTCCTTTTACAGGAGTAATATTTTTGTGTAGGGTAGCTCTACATTTAACTTGATTGCAGGAGCTGTGTACTTTGTCAGCTACTGATGAGCAAATACAAGCCAGTAATACAAAAAATGAAACCACTGGCATTTAATTGTTTTCAAAAATGTTATATGGTTACTTTTGAATTTTTATGCCTTGGTTTAAATTAAAAGCTCAGATTATTTAAATGTGTTGCTTTACTCAGCAGAGTGCCAACCAGCCCAGCTCTGCCCTATAGAATCATCTGGTTCATCTTTCCGGTCACACGTGAAATGTGTTCATTTTTACAGCATCCAACAAGTTAACCAAAATAATCAAATCACATAATCATAATGGTAGAGTCATTTATACACTTACAACAAAAGTGGTTCTACAATACTGAGGAAAAGTGAACACATTTAAACAGTAGTATACATTCATAATTATTGGCACACCCTTTTATGAGCAAGGCATATACTGTATATCACATATATTGCCATTCATAATTTAGCCTATTTATATTTTACCTTCTTAAACTTTAATACACAGATCATCAGGATCTCATACCTGCTTATCTTTACCCCTCACTGGGGTACAAACTCCTCATTCTTAGTCATCCAACAGCACAGAGATCAGGATTTTTTTTTTTTTTTGGCAATTGTGTTTACAGTAAGTACACTTCAAATATTTTTCTCTCAAACTTTAGTTTTGCTCATATTTGAGGCATACGAGCACTCATAGAGATTTCTTATTACTAAGCATTCCAGTCACCCTGGATCAAAACAGAAAATTCAAATAAAATCACACCACCATCTGCACCAAAAACATTTTATTCTATAAAAGGAGTGGGTAATCACAACTGTACAGGGGAAACTGACTTTTAACACCATTTCTCACAGTATCAAAAAGCTTGTGTTTGCCTCACTGATCTTTACACATTTGTTCTGTACAAATACAAAAGAAATAACATTAATTACTTGTATTATTATAATGATAACTGCATTGCACTGAGTAATATAGTACTGGCCCATAAGTTACTGCATTCAATATAAAATACCTATCATTTTGATTTTTTTTTTTTTTTTTGAGGAGTTTGATTTATGATAAGCACACTTGCACACATACACTCACACAAACCCCCATATATATGTATATATAGAATCTTTTTAAACTTTTTCCTTAACTAATCAGTCAAAAGTGAAAATGGGTAAACATGCTAGGAAAGATGTGGATGTCAGCAAATTGTGGGATGTAAATTCTACACATTAAATATTGGCCAATGGAAATTTGTGGCATTAATGACCAATTTAGACTAAAAGTCAACCACTCAGGTTGGTGTATTGAGGGCATTTCTGTGGTACTGAAGTCAGACAATGCACTTCACTTCATTCGTTCAAAGGTTTCTCTTTTCTGAATTGAGGGTGATTGATCATTCATAATGTGTATCTTTTTACTGTGTGCATCCAGAGAATGTATGTTTGAAGTCAGGTACGTGCAAGGAAGGGCTTTACTCGCACACTCACCAAGTTATGTCATACAGGTGGTCATGGATTATCAGTGCTTACAGGCCACGTTTGTCAGGGCACCAACACACCAACATGCTCACCAACTTCACAAAGAAAATCAGACTCTCCATGCAACACAGGAGTACAACACATCAGGAAACTCAGGAGATTCTTTAAGAAAGGATTTTTTTCTTAAAAAAACAAAAAAACAAAAAAAGAGAACACATCATAGAACCAACAAAGGGAAAAGAAATAATATTTCACATTGTCTAGTCAGTGTTAAAAATAGAAATCCACCCGTTACATTTATTCAGAACTTTGATTATATACAGTATGTACATTTTTTCTTTAATTATTCATAATTGTCTGTATGCCTATGAACAGTTTTAAAAAAAGAAAGGATCGCAATTAAATGCATATACTTTTCTACAAAGATGTGCTTAGTAACATTTTAGAGTTGAAGCAAGAGAATGATAGAAAGTCTGAAGATTGCATTGCTCTCTGGACCAAAGATCGTGCCACTTTTTGAAGACATGCAGTCAACTCTTGAAGGCTGGAATCGAACAAGTGTTGTTTTATAGCTTCTGAAAAAGGCATAACACACTCTTCATAAACTGCTAGCAGTTGAAATTATGACCATGGCTATGAGTGCTAGCACGAGGGGATACAGTCAAGGTCGAAAAACACCCTCTCTCAACTGATCGGCAAGGACTGTGCTCAACATTTTAAATGACCCCCATCAGAACAGCATGGACAGTGATCGGGGTAACGTCTGAGTAGTTTTGCATAATCAAGTGAACCCAGGGCAGGAGCTAAAACTGTTTAATTTAAGACATGATTACTCTCTATCTAGGTGCAAATGTGGTTTTTAAGGGTGCCTCACTTTACTAGGGGTCCCAACCTAGAACCCTGAGGAACTCCGAAAACCAAATGTGCAAAGCCAAGTTGCACATTTACTTCAATTAAGGCTCTGACGGGCTAGAAGTAACAATATGTGCCTACACAACTCTACTATTAAAACTCTGATTATGTCTTCTTTAAAAACACGCACAAACACACATACACACGCACACACACACGCAAGCACACGGAAACTTATTGAGCCCCCCTCGTTCCCTGTGAGCATCACCTTTGTAACTGAACATTTTTCACAGCCTCATAAAACAAGGTTAGATAAAGTACATCCATCAAATAATGTTAATTATATTAGATACCAAATCTTTCAGGAAAAAATAATGAAACATTAAATAAAAGATTTTGAATACTGTTATCATGCCAAATATTTTTGTGGGAGATTTTCAGTTGTGAAAACTCAACAGTTAATACACTGAGAGAATATGTTCAGGAACTTCATTTTCCTCTCACTGTACATATTTTGCTTATTTGCATGGGATGAGGCCTTAATCTTTCAGAAAACAAACATAGCACTGAATGACCAAAATAATTAGCCAATCTGAAAAACCAAGTTTTTAAAGATTTAAAAACTACGTTACGCGTTCAGCAGAAAATTCCCAGGCCCTTCTTTAACTGCGCCTTGTACTAAATAACTTCAGAGCGAGCCCCCAGACTGTTTGGTCTATGTAGCATGCTGCTACAGCACAACAGTATGGCTTATTAGCCAGGCTACAGTTGCAATTGATACGATGAAGAAAACGGAAACTCTATAAAAAAGATTCACAGTCTTGTTGTTAGCTCCCTGTCTCTACCTCTGAGGCGGTTTGGGTGGGTGGTTGATAAAGACAGAACAGCAAACACCCCCTACACATTTGTTCATTTAATGACAGCAAACAGGGCAGGACATGCTTTGAACGGTCTTTAGACTTTAGAAAAGAAAAAAAAACAAAAAACCTCTACACAATCTTTCAGCCACATACATACACAACTACACACTGAGGCTAACTCAGACATACCAACGACCAATGCAAAGGACAACTAAAAAGTTCAGGTAAAAGGTACAAATCAAATGACCAGAAGACAGCTTCAAGACTCATCTCTGCCTCCGCAAAATGATCAAACCAGTCAGAAAAACTCCAGAAAAAATGTCTGCTTTCTCTTTTTGTGGCCTTTCCATTGTCTTGTCCTGCTTGGTGAGGATGGGTCAAGGAAAGGCATTTCCCCCTTCATATGCTTTCAGTTAACAGCAGTGCATTTCCCTGTAGTCTCGTCTTGAGCGATGGGCATTGAAGCAAGCGCCAAGAGGGAGAAATTCAGGCAATTAGCAAGGGGTGGACGGGGTGGACTGTGGCTTCTTGAAAAGCAGACAACTGCAGGCGTGTACTGATGAGAAAGAGCAGCCCCAAAGCCTTTATGGCCATCCCAACTCCGTCTTTGACTAACACGTTCATTATCCGGATCTGAGGAAAGGAGGGATAGCTTCACAGTTCAGTCCCTCTCAGGGGTGGCGGATCTCCTGAGGAGTGGGAGGGCGGGGAGGTGGGGCTGAAAGGAGAGAAAGAGGCGGAGCGTGGGCTCACATCATAACGTGGCGCCGCCGGTGAAGGGCCAGGTGGTCTGAGCGAGAGAAGCTGCGGTCACAGTCGGTGCAACGGAAGGGCTTGATGCCCGTGTGCTTGCGGAAGTGCCGTGTGAGCTCATCAGAGCGAGCGAAGCGCCAAGTGCAGCCCTCCCACGTACACTGGTAGGGCTTCTCTCCTGTAGAAGACAAGACCACCAGCAACAGAAATAGTGAAGGCCTGTACACCCCAAAGTTTTATCAACTTGGTATAGCATGCACAGGATCGACTCATAGGGATGGTTCAGTCAAACAATGCTAATTGCTAACAAATAATAAATGGAAATGTCATCAGTAGGGTTGCAACTAAGGATAACTTCTATAATTAATTAATCTATTGACTATTACTGGTCCAGTCATAGCAGCGCCACCATTCAATGTCCTGCCTGTGGAATAAGTGATTTCTTCATTTATGATGCAACAAAATATGAAAATCACTCCAAATGTATTCCTCTATTTAGAATGAGTATGTGTATCATGTATTAGGAGTAAAGAGCATTATGGATAGGTCAACAAAAGTTCAACGCATCACTAATCATTGCAGCCCAAGTCATAGCTTTCACTAACTTTCTCATTAGCTTTCATTCATTGTTAGCCACATTAGCATTAATAGGTTATATGCTTTAAAGTCATCCTGAAATCAAGACTGACCTTTTCTACTTTGTTAGTTCATATTACTTATACTTTATTTATACAAATTATATAAATTTTCCTGCAATGTTTTCCCAAAGTGTAGTGACTTTTGCCTGCTTTAAAAACATTTTTAAAGTTTTGGTTACATCATTATGCACGAGCAAGCCGGAAAAAAGTAATTGTTTTGTCTGCCCCTGACTCCACCCCCACCTATCATGGAGTGTGAGGACTCAGCTAGCAGAGACACTCCCTGATTCACTCGGCAACACATCACAATATGGTAGGAGAATGACTTATGATTTCTGATTCATGATGACTTTAGAGGTTTTTTTAAAGAATTTAGGGAAGGCAAACCTGTGTGTATCCTCCGATGCGCTTTTAGATGGGAGCTCTTCGTGTACACTTTGTTGCAGCCGTCGTAATCACACATGTGCACACGCCTTCTCTTCATGTCAGGTGAGTCAGGGTCTGCCTGGATGTCGACGTCTGTGCTTAAACTGAAAAGCAAGAAAGGAAATTCAACAAAACATATTCTGACTGTGGGCTTCCAAACTTTTGCACATGCGTGTTGTATCAGATTTTATTTTCTAAAATTACTGTTGAAAGTAAAATAAATAAATAAATAAATAAATAAATAAATAAGAAAAATAAGAAGCTAAAAAACAAGTTATATAAAACAAATGTTCTCGCTGAGACCTGAGGGAGTAGTTAGGGGGCTAGGCAACTTTCTGGCAGGCCAAATCAAGCGTGCTTGCATGTCATCCTTGGCCCACAGGGCCCACTTAGGCCAGCCCTCCACTAAAGCGTTCATCTGTCATCATAAGGCATCACACAATAAAGCAGCACAGATAATTCTAATCATTACTGAGGATCTACAGGACTTTCTTTATGCAACGACTTCTGTTCATGTTTCAGTCCAAACTCCCAGACGCTTTCTCCATGTCTGTCTGCATGTCTGCAGCACTCTGTATTACCTCACACAGACAACTGATCCAATCATGTAATGGGCACTGCTTGGAATAAATGAATTTCTGTCCACTCCAGCACAAATTCTCTGAGCCTGCTCTCTTCTGTGCCATTAGTCAGCCACTTTATTTGGGCATTTAAAGACACAGGTGATTACACAGTACTGCCACTGCTGTAGCATTCAAGATCTTAACTTGTCTATAAGGTACAAAGCAACCTTGCATGGTAAAGTTAGTCAACATCGTGCATTTCTCTACACATATTTAATGCTTTATAAATGTATAAATATATTCATATACCAAGTCAAATGTTTAAACCAGAGCTCTAATAATCATTTAAATCCTGATTGTCAATTAATCCATTAAAGTCTTTTTTATTGGCTACCAGAGTAACTGACTTTATGGGATTTAAAAATGAATAATGCACATTCCTTTTATTATTTTGAAACACTATGCATTAAACTGACTGCTTCAGCCCTAGTGCAGACTGGCATTACCATTTATACCACATTCACAATTACAGATTTCAATCCATCTCTTCCTCTGCATACTTTGTTAACTACCTTTAATCCTATTCTTCATTGGTTAGGACCACCACAGAGGAGGTGGTGGTGTGTTAGTGCGTGTTGCACTGGTCTGAGTGGATCAGACACAGTAGTGCTGCTGGAGTTTGTAAACACATTAGTGTCACTGCTGGACTGTGAATAGCCCAACAACCAGACATATTTAGCCAACAGTGTCCTGTAGGCAGCATCCTGTGACCACTGACTAGACAATGACCACCACAAGCTGTGCAGCAATAGATGAGCTACTGTTACTGACATCTACAAGATGGACCAACAAAGTGCTATATTATGTATAGCAAGTGATGGATTATTCTGAATTAGTTTAATACACAGGATGATTGCTTGAAATCCTGCTTTCATGCATTATATTGGAAGATCTGAGAGTAAATAATAAGACATTATCAGACATTTCAGATTAATAAAATGTATTTTAGTAAGACTTTTTAAGGATTTGCAGGAACACTGAATAACTGTTTGTGGAGAAGGGGGCATGGCTAAGTAGCTGATGATGCTCACCTGTGTCTTGTTTCTGCCAGCCTACTTATAGTCATCTCTTCTTTCAGTAGGCGGCAGAACCCTGAGAGAGAAGGAGACCCATGAAGGCGCGAGAGCAGACTTGACCTGACCTGACCTGACCTGACCGGAACCGAGCCGACTGAGCTGAGCGGAAGAGAAAAAGGACTGAAAAGTCCCTCCCCCGCGAGCCGTGCCTTATTTTGTAGGCTGAAAAGCCGAGTGTTTTTGTTTGACAATTCACCCCCTGCATCTTTTCTCCACCCACCGTTAAGAACGATTACACTGTTATTCACAATGTTGAATGTAGTTCATTTCACAGTACACTGCTATAAAAGTCAACTAATGCTGTAAAGGTACACTAGGAGGTTATAATCATCCATATGCTTGTGGACCCATAGAGAACCACCAGAGGGGGCTAATGAGTGTAAATGGTTAAATTCCATACAGCTGGAGCACTTCCAGTCCAGTGCTGATCTCTCCTTCTCTCTCTCTTTCTCTCTATTCCCACCCTAACTATCCCTCCCCCTCATTTTTTTTCTCTTTCTCTCCTCTTTTCCTTCCTCTCTCTAACCCTCTCTCTCTTCCTGGCCTTGCCTCTCCCCTCCCTGCCTGCCAACTAGTTCACTCCCATTTCCCCAACTCGCTCTCCGTCTCTTTCCATTTCTCTCTCACAGAAAGACTCTGTCTCTCTTTGCCTCTCTTTCTCTTCCTTTCTCTCCACACACTTCAGCATGCTGGCAAAAGTAATTTTCAGTGCTCCATTCTGTCTTTTTGTCATCCACCCCCACTTTTTGCTCTCTGTCTCTCTTTCCCCCATTACTCCCTCTTTCAAAGCATTTATAAGGAGGTGTGACGGCAAACTGTGTTACATAACCTTGTTTACACCCAGTTTGGAGAGAGAACCCTGCCCAGCAACACACACACAGAAAGTACATGCACCCAGCTCATAGAAACCCCAGAAGAGCAGAGCAGTGGTGCTGCTCCAGCATGTTGCGGGGTTATGTAAGTGTCCACAGCAGTGATGCAGGACTGCCATTCGAAAGGTACTCTATATACAGACATATAAAACACACAGACTCAGAGTAATGGTCCTGTATGAAATGACACACCTGTTGTCCATGCTCTGCGTTCTGAAGGTTGCTGATCCAGACTCCGTGCCACTCTCTGCATCACTGTCACTCTGGTACTCTACTGGAGAGGTTGAGCCTGGCTTTATTCGCACTGAAAATACAAAAGAGAAAAGAGAGAGAGGAGAAAAAAATGATGAGAACATGACCAGTCTGAGAAAACAAAGGTACTTACAAATGTGTGTGTGTGTGTATATATATATATATATATATATATATATATATATATATATATATATATATATATATACACACACAAACACACACACATACATACATACATACATACATACAGTACTGTGCAAACGTTTTAGGCATCTAAGCAAATTTTTAAACAACTTACCTCAGCAGTGAGTTTATAACAGTATACATTAGAATAAAGTCATATTCATAATTCAAATAAACATAAAAACAATAAAAAATAAGAATTTCTTGGGTCCATATTTTTCCTTGACACCTTCACAGCCACCACAGAGACTTGTTAATATCACCAATTAGGCTACATCATGAGCACAATTTACTGAAGCACTTATTGGTCAAACCAGGAGCTGCTTTTTAACTACATATAATACTGGGCTTCCTCGAGGAGACGTTTTAAAATGGTTAAACAAACACACCAACATTCACAAAATCACTATATATATATATATATATATATATATATATATATATATATATATATATATATATATATATATATATATATATATAATCATTATTCATTAATATTCTATACATTTTGTTTATTCAAATATGAAAATTTTTCTCAGCAAATAAACACATACTACACAAATAAATAGATTTTGAAAATGTGTCTTGGGTGCCTAAGACTTTCGCACAGTACTGTAATATACATACATACATACATACATACATACCGCTGCTGTCAGAAGAAAACCTCGTATCTTTATTTTTGTTGTTTTTCAGTTTCTTACATAATTTGAAAATGCCTCTTATTCTTTGCATTGTATGACAAATTAATGACAAATGGACTGAAAGAAATTGCCCAGAATGACTTGGAAATCATTCTGGTTCCATTGGCTTACATTAAAAGTGAAGTATGCTTTTTGCTTCTCCTTTTCTTCTGACAACAGGATATATATATTATACACACACACACACACACAAAATATACACACACATACATTATGTACATACACAAATCAGTTGTCCTTTACATTGTGTAAAAATTTCATGATAAATGGACCAATAGAAATGCTCTACAATCACTTGGAATAAAACCTCTTTACACTGACGTCCATTGAAAGGTAAGAGCATTTTTGTCTTCTTCTGTAAAGTTATTATTTTGGAGATAATTGTTTTCCTTTGACAGCGATGATATATATAATTAAGTTGTTTTAGCCACACCTATCGGTAACCGGTATGTAAAAACAAGCAAAGACATGTAATCACCTACACAAACACTGGTAGTAGAATATGTGGTACTGAAGATATTTATAACTTTGCCAAGTCAGTTCATGAAAATCCTGCCCTGCTAGATCTGCCCTGGTCAACTGTAAGTGCTTTTTCAACCACTTCTTATTTGTGCCACCATGTCATAATCTGAAAATGCCTACTGCCTTTTACATTGTGTGTAAATTTCATAATGAATGGACTAAAAGAAACGGTCTAAAATGACATGAAAAGATGTCTGGTTCTATTGTACTTACATGAAAATGAAAGTATATTTTTTCTCTGCTGTAAAGTTACTATTTTGGAGATACAAGGTTTTGATCCAACAGCAGCTATGTCTGTCTGTATATATAAATTGAAAGTGCCAGCTTCCATGTTATTTTATAAGGTGTAAAAACGTCATGACAAATGGAACAACAGAAATTGTTTCTGCTCTCTCTGCTCCACCTCTACATTTTCCACACAGAACACAAGTGGTACTAATTCTCTTTACAAGCCACTTTAATTAAAAAAGAACTCCACCCAAAAATCATAATTGGTCATGCTAGTCTTCACATTCAGTCTACGACATTTTACTCAGATCTTAAGAATTATATGCAAAGCTCAGAGCAGGCCGAGTGAAACTAACACCCAGGGACAACTCAACTCCTCCCTGCCTTTTAACAATACATTATAATACGAATGCTGAACAATTCTCCCTGTTCCAAAGATCAGCTTTGACTTAAGTTTTGCCATTAAAGTCACTCCACATTTTTCATTCAGTGTTTGCATTTTCATTTCCCTTCATTCTTTTCAGCATTCACTTATTTTTCATCATTTGGATCAGTTTCCTTCTTGGCCTCTTTCAGAGTGAAGTGGAAAGCTGTGAAGTCAAAAGGGCAACGAGAAGAAAAAGTCCTGAGGCGGAGTGAACCATTTCACACCGAAGAAAGGGGGAGTCAGAAAAAGCACCCACTGACTCCTACTCTAAGACTCTGAAGAAATCTAAACTATACCTTTTTATTTAAGGATATTTAGTAAAAATCTAATGATTTTCAGTCTGCCATCCCCAGTACATGTACCATCTTTGCCTTTCATATCGATATAAATACAGTGCTATAGTCATATAGGAGCTCCGACTCTCAGCCTGATAAAACTTTATCAATAAATCTAAACCATAAAAGGAAGGTTCAGTCTATAAAGTTAATATTGCTAATAATGAATGAAAGCAAATATCCAATAATAAGGAACATTAAAATAACATCTTGGCATAACTTGGTGGCTACTGGCTTACATTATTTCCCAGAAACCTTAGTATGTGAGGTTGAGCGCCTCCTTTAAGACCGAACTTAAAGTAGGTCATGTGACATTAACCACAGATGTCAGCAAGATTTTTTTACTCAATGTAACCATGCTGAAACGATGCAAAAGTAAGAAAAGGTACCATCTGGTACAGGTCTACAGGTTTTGCTAAACCATCTTGCTGTTAGTAAAAGCTTCTGCCTTTTGTTTTCAGTCTTTCCAATGTATGTTTCCTGTGTTTGTACGTGAACATGTACATGTGTGCTGATAACATGATAAGAATGTGCTCAAAGCTCCAAAAGGGTGAGAGGGGGTGTGTGACAGTGCAATAGAGGCAGTGGTGGGTGGAGAAAAGAGAGTGCTATCAGTCAAAAACCCTCAAAATAGCGTCACCAGAGTCAGAAACAGGAAACATTAGACAGCCTCATAATTATCATCATCATCATATATCTATATCTACACTATACATCCAATGGTTTTTGGTTGCTCATTCAAAATTTCAGCCACAAGAGCACTAGTGAGGTCAGGTACTAATGTTGGATGGTTAGTTTTCCATCACAAACGCCACTCATCCCAAATATGCAGGATGGTACTTCAATCCAGAGGATACAGTTCCACTGCTCCAAAGGTTCTCTATGGAGATTATACGAGCTGTGTGTGCGCAATCAAGCACCTGTGTAATGGTGTGCACAGTAATGACTACACCTTAAAGCTAAATTCACTATTCAGTAGTGAGTAGATGTCTGGTCATATAATGTACCAAATATTGAGTAGATGTCTGGTCATATAGTGTACCAAAATAGTTATAATTTTCCCTGCATTAATACAATTCAGCTCATCAGCTAATAAAAAAATACTTCTTATGCTGTGATAATCTATCAACATTTTAGTCCTCATTCTGAATCCTTTAACACTGAACATCTACAAATGCAGAGTCTAATCCAATATTCATTTTTTTAGATAATACAACCACGCAGTTCACAATTCACATACATTTTAGTTTCCAGCTAGTAAAACCAAACCACTTTGGCACAACATGCTAGCTCACAAATTACCTTCATATATTTAGAGTAGAATCACATTAATTTTATTATGCACACATACATTTTGGATTTTTCCTATCATTTTGAAAGTGTCATGAACAACATTTTTGTATAAACTACTTTTTCTTTGAAAATGCATAGTAATCCTTTTTCTTTGTTATTATGTGCAGTCACACTTATGGTAATAGCGTAACAGCCATGTAATATGTATAGCTAATTTAACTATTTTTAAAACAAAAAGTCTATAGCTGAAGCACAGAAACACTGGTAATACAATTATTACTAGCTGATTTAGTTTTAAGGTTTCACTTTATAACAATACAGTACAATATAATAACGTTTCAGACTGCACACATTTAGACTACTTGCTAACTTCTGAAAATGTGTCTCATTGCCATAAGCGGAGGATAACATCTGTCAACTTTACAAGAGTGGTGTAAGTAGGGTGAAATTGGGTAAAATAGTGTTGAAATGTTTGAAATGTCATAGGGTTTAATATAGCTGATACTGATCCATTAAATTGGTTGATGATATTGATGGGCTCTGACACCGGTCCTGAACAGATCAGGACATCTGTGATTAAATATAGTGAAAACTGTAGACTATGTGATGCCTTAGACATCTCTGTATCTATCTGAATTGATCATTACTGCAGCAAATTCAATTGAGTTTAACTTCAGTTCTCCTAAAAAAGACTTCAGCCCTGCTATAATACCAGAACTGACACAGTGCTCTTCAAAGGGCATGAGTGCTGTCAGCTACCTGACACCAAAGCAGTGTGTACTATACTAAATAAAACAGTGAGAGTGGGGGAGGCAGATCAAGCCAGATCAGTCATACCTGATCCTTCAGAACGTCCATCGCTTCCTATGAGGGGTACAGTGATGGCAGCAGTGGCCACGCCGTCAGTGGGCATGGTGGTGTAGACTACAGGCAGCGACTGCACCACCACAGGGATCGTCTGCAACTGGCCCACTTTGCTGGGCATGTTCACGGAGGGGATGGTGTGGATAACATGCAGAATCTGCTGACCGCCCACACCCTGTGTGGAGGCCAGGATGGAGCCTGGTGACAGCACTGCCGGGATAGCTGTTCCTGTGGTGATGCTGGCGGGCGCTGGCGGTGGGTTGATCGGCACGACGGTGGGGGTAGAGACGGGAAGAGAAGGCCGAGGCTTGTTAAGTGACAGGTCCACAGGCTCCGTCTGGTCTGCATCGGCCAGGTGTGTGTCGATGATGCAGAGGGGAGGCGGAGAGGACTTCAGCTTGAGGTCCGTCGGCTCAGTGCGGTCATCTACAGGTTCCTCCTTCTGGAGACAAAAGATAAAACATTGTAAAAACGGAGGCAGAAAGAGAAGAAAAGGAAAAAGACGAGGAAACGAAAGGGAAAGACAATAACAACAGGTCACTGCGAGGACATAGAGAAAGATAGAAACCAGAACAAATAGAGGAATGAAGAAATATAAGAGGAACGGAACAGAAAACAGAAGACAAACAGAAACTGAAGAGTTGCAAGAGAGAAAAGAGCAGGAAAGAACAGACAATGACAATGGCAGGAAGAAGGAGACAGAATTAGAGGTCACAGAAGAAACGGGGCAAAGAAAAAGGCAGAACAGAGAGAGTAATGTGGAAATGCAAGACAAAAAAAGAACAAAGTAGGAGACAAAGGGTTGGAAGATGAGACAAAGAATAAAAAGAGCAGTAAGGAAGAAAAGATGATGAGAAGCACAGAAAGGAGAGAGGAGATGAGGAGAAGAGACAGAGGCACAGGACAGCAAAGAGAGGAGGTGATCAGCATATTATTAAATGGCTGGAGTGTAGAGAGCTGAGCGTTGGGCTATGCAGCAGCTCCTCCAGCCCAGAAACAATGACTGGCCTGATGGGGCCTCAATGCAGTAGAGGAGCAGCCCTGATCCTGGCACAGGATCAGCAGAGCTGAGCTGAGCCCTGACACACATACACACACATAGTGAGCACTAACTCACATCAGCTGGTGTTGGTAAATAACAGTTTATCAGCAGACTTATTTTCATTACATCATTTCAACACAGCTTGCTTGCAGCATGTATTTTATTAATGTTTTATTCTGTATTTCTTGTTGCTAAAATACAGAACAACATGTATTGGGTTTGGAACATTTCTGGTTACTACAGATGTCAAACACTCAAACGTCTGTTACAAGTTTCAAACAAAACATGGAATTTACTTCAAGCTTCAGAACTTCAAATGTCTGTGTTTAACCCAGAATGTTCATGTGAAGCAAATTTAATAGTAACATACTACTAGCATACAATAGGGGCACTAGCAAATAATAGCATCATTGTAAAAATGTTTTGATATTTAAGGCGTAGCTCTAACAGTAACGGTTCACCACTGATGTGTATATATGTGTAAGTGTATAAAGAAAAGCTCTCACTTGTGCAGGGCTATAAGACCTTGCAGCAGAGTGGTTTTACTTAGTAGGACCCAGAGTGCAGACCATGCAAGTGCCTTTGAGAATTCACTAAAATCTTATTAGGTCAATGCTACCAGCTAAACACCACATTACAAAACACAGCCTGAGTTAGCTAGTACTCAGATATGTACTGTACTCATATCTCAGCACTCAAGAGAAAGTATTTTATGGGTATAGTGCAGCTGGCTATTTGTGGAGTCATGGCAAAATGCAGAAACCTGCACTAAATGATGTTGCAGCTCTGTGCTTTCGTTAATGAGGCTGCTCGAGTTCCACACAATAACAAAGGGATTATACCATTTCCGGTTCACGTGGCACACTGCTAAATAGCAATAACAGGTGAAAATGCAAGCTCTACAGGCCACACAAACAGAAACGAAACACAGTGGGGCAAAGAAATTGGATAAAATGAAAAATTAAACTCCACTAATTCTCCTCACAGGCAGGTTAAAGAGGTTGCCAGGTTCAGGCTAGGTGCTGCGGGGGAAAAAGACAGAAAAGAAAACGAGAGAGGGAGTGGGCAGGGTGCAGGAGCAAAACAGAAAGAGAGAAAGAAGAGTGGGTGGGAAAGGCCTCTGGTTGCCATGGAAACTGGGAGGTATCAGCTGACTCATTTTTCCCCCTCGCTCCCTCGTACCCACCCCCTCTCACTCTCTTCTTTTCTCTCTCTCTCTCTCTTCATGGTCCTCCACCCTGTCACCTCACCCTCTTGCTATTCCCACCCTTCCTTCACTCCACCTTTCTTCTCCTTTCCCTCTCTCATTTCTCTCTATCCAGTTTTTTCACCCTCCCTCCCTGCTTTCAAATCACACACTTGAGTTTGGGAGAGAAAAGCATCAATAAAGTGACCCGATTCTTATCAGCCAGCTGCATATAGTGTTACTCTCAGTATGTTCAATAGCTTTTTGTCACCTGGCGGTTAAAGACAAGTCGATGTGAGTGACATGGTAAAATGCTCATGCTAACAAAGAGATACAACGTATTGACAAACAGTGTGTAACTGCAGCATGTGAAAGCACCTAACAAATATAAAATCACTGACTATCATCATCTTCCGTCATGTAGGCCTCACTGAGGTTTGCCTTGGGTATCCTCAGGTCCACACTCTTTCTTTCTCCTTTTAAACCTTAAACCTTTATGCATGTCCATTTCCAAATGTTTATTATTCAGTAATATGAGATACAATAGAAAATTATCATTGTCAGAATTAAATCAGAATGATAATCAGAAAATTATCCAAAGTCTCTTGGAATTATATGGAATTAGAAAAAAAAAAAAAATCAGATGAGATCAAATTTCCAGTAAATTTCCAAAAATTCCATATTGTGTATCTTTACTCCGCTGTAGAGAAGAAATCAGTCGTTACCACTGCCACTTTTACTTCTTTGCATGGAGAACAATGCTAGCAGTACAAGCCTAAGAAAACACTTTGTTTTGAAAGCTTAAGCAAAGTACCTACTCTAGCGATTTAATTTGAGCAACATTAAAGAAATACTGACTGCCTGTTATAATTCGCATTTTAACATGCCATCATCAAATTTGTTTCTCAATAAAACTGCATTACTATCTTTGCTTGGCTAGCTAATTAGCTCACTGAGGCTAATCTAATTGGGCTAGTATGTTCATCTAAAAAATAATATATTGTTTGCCGTCACAAGCGCTGGCCACTTGTGCGACACATGTAATGGTACTTCTGAGAGGTCAGTTGGTCCTGAGGTAGGACTGAAAGATCAATTGTTTTTATATCAAAATTGTAATTTGAAAGTGTGCAATTTCCAAATCTCAAGAGCAGCATTTTTATTATAACCCACCTTAGCAACAATGTTGTCTTAGGTTTTAACTGGGGAAATTTAAAATCAAGGCTGTGAATCGTCTGTATAAATTATCAGAGGCTTCAGGGCCACAGATCTGTTCTGTGGGATGATGTAATGGCATAGCTGATTGGTTCTACTTTTATGTCAGTATTGTGTCACAGCACCTGCATTATTTAAGATCCGAAAAAAAAAACATGTTCAATTCGCTCACACAGATGCCAGATAAATGAAAGCAGTGCACGATCACTCCACCCTTTAGTAAATGTCAAAGTTTAAATCTAAAAGTTTCTAAATGTTAAACAGCACTGCTAACCAGGAGGGAGGAGCTGGTTAGTATTAGATTAGCTAGCAGGCTACCAGGTCTGCTCACCACAGAACAGGTTAGATTCTGACAAACAAATGTTTTACTGACACATATTTAGTTAATTATGACTGAAATTCAAGGAAGTCAAGCCAAGTGGCTTGCCAAAATTAAATCTGCTTTGTGGTGTCTGGACCTGTAGCCTCCTAGCCAAGGTACTACAAGCCAACTCCACTCTTATAAATTGTGCACTGCTATAAAAAGTATAGATTATAACTTACATATTGTAATCAGCTGATTGCTCTTGTAGTGACAGAAAGCTGAAATCTAACCTGTTCCGTAGTGTTTTAAGCTGTAGCTTGCTAGGCTAAGCTAATGCGAGTGTACAATAACTCTCATCGTAATACAGACTTGGTTCCAGTGAATAGATCCTTAGAAAAACGCCCATTTAGAGGATAAAGACTCAATCTGACCGCACAAATTAAAATTTCTGGTGTTGAAGTGACAGAAAGATTAAAAAATAGAATTGTTCTTTGGTGCATTGAGTTGTACTTTGCTGAGCTACGCTAATGCTATCGTAGTTAGCCAGCTACTTGCGCAACCCCCCACAGTACAGGCTTGGTTTCAATAACTGATGCTCATCTGTTTAGAGCATAAAGAATCTGAGAGCATGCTGAGTGACAGTGAAATGCATTATGTAGTGTGTATGTATTAGGCTATTAGCAGTTTGCCACTCTTTTGTGTAGTTTTCATCAGTATTTTCTGGTTCAGATTCAGCAGCACAGCAGATGGAAAAAGATGTGAAGAATGACAGAGTACAGTCCTAGGAACCATTTGGTTCAATGGGCCTATGTTCAGCATTCAAGCCTCAAGCCAGAAAAACTGGATTTCTTTGTCTTATTGGCTTTAAAAAAAAAGCCTATTCCAAATCACAGTCACAATATTGACTGGACAAATGGCAATTAGATATTTTGCCCAAATCGTTCAGCCCTTCATTTGGGAGGGCATATAAACAGTACTGAAACAGGGTCGGTGATGGAGGAGCTTTCTAGTAAGAGATGCCTTGGTACATTGGGGCAGTGCAGCATTCCCCCATTAAAAAAACAAATAAAAATATTAAGGACTGCCATCAGATGGAGCTGCCAACTCTAAATGGGAGTGAGAAATTGAAGTGAACGCTATGGAGTCAAAATGTTCTCAAGCATTAAATGGCTTTGCAAGCCCTTACAGCCACGTGTGGAGGACAAGATCAGCTTTGAAGGCCTTTCTGCTCTACTGCCTGATCCTCCAGAACGGTTCAACTACAGCAGGCTGAATCCGCAGGATCAGCTCCTTCAAGCTGTAGGAGATGGAGAAGATGGAGGAGGGAGTTTAAGTAAAGTCCGTCAGTGAAAAGAGAGCAGCACTATTTTAAAAAGCTGCCTCTCTCCAAGCTAAGCTCTTACTGCACCACAGAATGAATGAGTGAGAGTTAGTGTGTATTGGATATAAGAGAAGAAGAGCCTTCAACGTTTATGTCAGTTATTAAACAGGTAAACTGTAATATGTTCCACGTTTTTTTGTTTTGGATGAATTTCTTGCCTTATTTGTGCCGCACTCCATTCTACCATCTATTAGACCTGCAACAAAAGTTTCACTGTCCTGCGTTCAGAAGCTAGTACACAACATTTGCATACTTCCCTCCATAAACCCCTACTCCTATTTCAAAACAATTACGATGAAGTGGGTTTTGTGTAACCTTGTCCAACAATGGCTGACAATACTTTGCCAAGCACCAGGCAACTGAAATCAGGAAATAATCCCAAATGTAGCTGATCAACTGAGACATGTTTGGTGTCTGAGGTTTGCTTCAGTCATTTTGTACTGGAGCTATGAGGCTAATGTAGCTAACAATTAATAGGAGCGTATACCCCATTTCACTGCGCAAACTTAAATCATCATATTTTGTCTGTTTATATGCTGTTATTTGGAAAAAAATGAGAATAAAATCACAAACGCTCAATTTCAGGGAGGCTGTTTCTAATGTTTTATCTGTGAAATGTAGTTCTCCAAGTTGTGCACAGTCAAAACATACATAAGCAAGTGTACGTGATATTATACACTTTAAGGCAAATACATAACCAAAGATACTAACCTACCAGTTATAAGCCTTGATCATTTCTTAGCTACATTAGTTTCAAAGCTCCCATACACAAAACTAAAGAGGCAAACTTTAGAATTCAAACACTGGCTGACTGACTACATTTAAGGTAGTACTGAGTACTGTGGCCATCTGTTTGTTTGACATTCAAGGTGCCTGGACCACATCTCCGGGGTGGGGTGTGGACGCAAAGATATGGAAGATAAATTGGAGGAGGTGGTGAGGGAGGGAGTGAGGGAGAGGCAGCTGAGGGAGATATTAATGTCGGCGCCCGCAGCCCTGCCCAGCAGACAGAGGGCGTGGCAGTCAGCCGCACCCTGAGACAACTACTCCAACAGTTGAGAGGGCAACAGACCAGACTCCAGCAATTCCAACAAGCATATTTTATTTTTTTACTGAATACAAGTTACTGGTTTCTCATGAGATATTTCTAAGGATATTAGATATAACACTTGCATAAGAAATGGAAATGTCAAATGTAAATAAGTAACTGAAACACATTCACAAATTTATTAAAAGATATAGAGAAAATGGGACTCCTAGCAACCACAAAAGTCCTGGCAGACCACCAAATCTGTCACCTTCAGATTCACTTAAATCTTTGACAGATAAAAACAAGCTCTAGTCTTACTTCAAATCTGAAAATATCCACAGGTGTTTCTGTCCATCTTTGCACTGTGAGAAGACAAACCTACACTATGAATCTAAAAGAATAAGCTTCTGTGAAGAAGCCATTATTGAGAAAAGGAAACAGACCACATTGAAAATGAAAAAAAAAAAAACACACAAAAAAACTCATGTTAACAGTTAAGTACCCTTGCGCTGTATTTGAATGCTGCTGCAACACCTGTAACCAAATGTCATAGCAGTGAAATCACTAAACTGTTCTGTACTCCGACTGCAATCAAATACCAAAAAAATCACCTACACCAATCTCAGTTAGAATCGGAAAGCCTCTTGTGGATCGGCAATATTACCAGTTAACAGCTTTGGATAAAAGATGCCTTTTGGTAGAAGAGAAATAGGTCTGATTCACTGCATTATTTGTCTCTCATTCCAGCACTGGCTGGGTAGCGGCACAAATTGTGAGTGTGTATGCGTGTGAGTGTGTGTGTAATGATGACGAGGAGGATGAAAAGGGCGTGGAGCACATCTTCTGTGCATGAATGCTCCCGTTAGCTCCAGGATGAGTGCACTCCTATGTGCACACGAGCACTGTGTGCACTGGGCATGTATGGTGTGGGAGTACTCACGTGCATGTGGACGGTAACTATGGTGGTGAGAGTGTGCATGTGTGTATGTACCCCTGCAGGTATGTGGTCTTCAGCATGTCCCTCACGGCTAAGGGTATTGTGTGGGTGTGGGAGTGGGAGTGTTGTGAGGGGGTGGGTTATAGTGAAGAGTGTGCAAGTGTGTGTGTGGAAGGAGGGGTGTGGGCAGCCTACATCACAGCCTTTCCAACTCCCGCCAGAGCCCCGTTGCCATGACTACTGCAGAACGGAAGCCTCCCTCGATATATCCTATTAGGGCCTAGCCGAGACTTGGAACGAACAGATAGAGAGGGGGACAGAAATGGAAAGGTATTGAGAGAGAAAGACAAAGAGCACTTACGATCCAAGTACGAATGCTCTAGTCAGTGTTGAGTAGAATTCTGAGTGTGGAAAATACTATTGAAGCGTGCGGCCCTTCTTTTTCCACAGTTTCTGCACATTATGAAGACCACGAAAAGGCTTCAAATCATAGTCACGCAGTACAAAAGCATTTTTGTTGCAACTCAATTTTACATTTCCTCACATTTAGCTTCATAAGGGCTTTGGCAAAGTACCTGCAATGTCCCAAATAGTGACTGGCACCGAAACTAACCTTGTTAAGCAGATCAGGCTTAACCGATTCATATTGGAAGCTGTTCCTCAGCTGTGGTTGTAATAAAATTGTGACTAAGGCTGGGAAATATGACAATATTTATAGTTATTGTGATAGGTATATTTTGCCATTTTATGAAGTAATGTATTGTAGCGTATTGTGGACTGTCGTCCCGCTCTAATTGACAGAACATCACTATTTAGAAAAACATTCAAATGTATTTTACATTCTGGTACATTAGCTTCTACTGGATATTTATGTTTATGTGAGAGGGAGTGAATATGACAATATTGTAAACGTTATTGCAATAAATTATGTCACAATACACTGCAAGACACTTTTCTGAGCCTCTTGTTGATATGGTAAGTACCAGACATTGGATCATTTTCCCACTGGAAACTAAGAGCAGTAAAGTGACACCCTCACTCTTTCACATGAGTAATGTGCCCATTTGGTTTGGCGTGCACACTTGCATTATAAATTTAAGTGATAAGCGTTCTCCTTCATGTATGTTGAGGTGCTTGGCAATGCAGCATAACTAAAAGATGGAGCTGCAGGCTTCGCTCATGCTGGAAGAAGCTCATGAAGACCTAACCCACCCAGATTGATGGTACTGTTGGGAAAGACTAATCACTAATGGCGTGGGAGCAAAATAGAGCATCATTAAAGTCTTTAAAGAAGCTTTAAAAGCTTAGTCTCTCTGCTTCATCTGAAATGAAGAGCGCCAAATATGCTACCTCCTAGCAAAGCTCAATCTAGTTCATTCTCCATGACAAACGACCACACCTCTTTCAGCCCCCCATCTCATCTCCACCCACTCCTCCTTCTTTCACCAAACTCTCCAACCCCCCCAGCACACATACAAAAGGACACTCACCACTGTGCACTCCACCTCCTCTGGCTCTGGCTTGATCTGTATGGATGGCATCTCCTCGGCAGGATCTGAGGTGGCAGCGTTGGATTTCTCAGGACTTGACGACTGGCACTGGAAAGCAGAAACAGAGCATAGTTAGCCACATGCTAATCAGTACAAAGAAGCCATGAAACAGCCTCAGGAGCTCCCAAAATGCTAATCTAGGAAAAGACAAGGCAAAGGAAACAGCCAGGTATGTGCTAGTTGTGGATAAAAAAATATTAAGAAAGTTTGAGGCCAATCCAGAAGGTAAATGAGAAAGAAAAGCCCCAAGGCTAAAGGATGAAGAACCATCAAACATAGATATCAGAAAAATTGGATGATAAATCGCCTTAATAAGATTAGAGAAGGTAGGAGAGACCAACCCTGACAATGGAGAAAATATGCTGAGCAGTTGATAAGCTGTCAAATACAGAAAAGGTAGCAGAAAAGCTAGAGGAACATAAAGCGGTAAACATAATGTTACCTTTCACAATCTATTTGAGAATAATGCAGAAATCCTGGCTAACATAAAATAAAGGACAAACTGTGCACTAGCCTAGGCCTTGAGACTGGAAGCAACTGAGGAAAGAAAGGCAAAGAAAGAAGGAGACAGAGAGAGCAACCGAAACAGGAGCAGGGAGGAGTTGTCAGCAGTCCTGTGTAGCCTCCCTCTCTCTCTGTACAGCACAGTCACACCCAGTTCTTTAAGGGTGGAGAGAGAGAGAGAGAGAGAGAGAGAGAGAGAGAGAGAGAGAGAGAGAGAGAGAGAGAGAGAGAGAGAGAGAGAGAGAGAGAGAGAGAGAGAGAGAGAGAGAGAGAGAGAAATGTGGTAATGCTTAAGCTTGGGGGTGGGTGCCAGGGGTCATGTGACCCAGCTGCAGCAGATTCCAAGCAGAGGTGTGGCCCCAATCAGCCAGGGTGTGGCTGCACTCAGTGTGCCCCTCCCCCTGACCTCACACACACACACACACACAAACACACACACACTCAAAGAAAAACATACACTCATACTCATTATTGATATATGTTAAAGAGCCCCTATCATGTAAAACTGAATTTTCCTCACATGTTTGAAATAAGTACTATGTATGTTTCATAAAATAAAATTCACACATGTCCATAAACGAAAACAGGCTGTTTTGAATTGAACACTATTTTTGTGATGTCACACTAAAGATCACATTTGTGTATATTCTCATATTCAGCCTACAGCTGATTAGCCCCACCCATTCGTGCTAGTTATAGGAAGTGTTATCTCCGAGTGTTTTTTGTATGAGGCACATTACAGGACAGCCAACCAGAACACAGCTCATTTACTTATACAAGTCTTAATAGGCACTGTCTGTTTAAACAAAAAGCCCTTTCAGTAAATGGCTCTTCAGAGAAACACTTTTGTGAGTGTAAAGAACCTTTCTGATACTTAAAGAACAACAAGACAATGTAGAGTTTCTAGAGAATACTTAATCTGGCTAAGAAAATTTACATTATGTGAAGGTCCTCTGAACCTTTAAAAGGTTTGACGTAAATTAATGATGTATGAGGTATTTAGCATATTCAAACAATCATTAATAGACACACTTACTTTTGACTATAGTACCAGGTATTAACTTAACTAAGTAGACTATTTGATAGTTACAATAATCGTATAGAAACACAGAAGCTGTATGGTTCGCGACTATTTGTCACGAAAGGGGGGAATGATGTAAATGAAAGATTACCAAAATTAAAATATCTTGTATTATGCAGAATAAAACATAAATAAAGTACAATATGGCCTAGCATATTGGAACAAGTGCATTAAAACGTTAAAACATTAAAAAGTTTCCTTAGTAGGGAAGAAAAACACTTTTTAGGAGGCGAGTGAACTTATGAACTTCCGAACGGCCAAGATGGAAAAACACCGTGCTAGGGTGTGCTAGGTACATTGTCTTTTTTTTTTTAAATGATACAGATCGGACTATGTGTACAAACCCTGTATCTGTGTGAGTGTTGTCCGAAGGCCTTTGGGAAGCATTCTCTATGCTCAAGAAGAATAAATTACCTGCACTTCTGAAATCCAAAGAGTCTTCTCGCATTTTTAGTTCGTTTGATTCTTTTAATTTTTCTTCAACAAACTGTTAAATTCGTCTTATTTTACCAACCATAAATAATACCTAGGCTTAGTAGTCGAACAAGTGTCAAGCGACGACAGGTTCTTCACACTCAGACAAAAACTGTTCTCCAGAAAACCAAAATGGTTCTAAGGCCTCACTCCAAGAACCAACTGAGGCCTTATTTAAGAAAACAAATAAAATGCAGTAACAATGAAGGATAGTAGGATATGGGATTATTCAAAGGAAGTCACTGAAACATGACTTGCAAACGTGAGCATTGTAAACGAAGCACACATGATGCAGTTATTGGATAGAAGACGCATGTTCTGCTAGCTGAGCTCTTGAGACTATGCTTGGCAAAAGGCAGGAGATCCTGACTATGTGTGCTTTGTAAAGTTTAAGAGAAATAGAAGCTTCCATTTCTCCAGAGACCAACCTATTCCTGAGTGAGTGAGAGTATCTGTGATTGAAATAGTCTGAGTGTGTGTGTGTGCGTATTAGAACTCCCCAGGGAGCTGCACTGTGGGTAGTTTAAGGAATAAAAGAGGGTGGGGTGGGTGTGACTCCAACCCCTCTACACCCCAGCAGGAAGTTACACAGTGAGTGGGCCGGGGGGCTTACTTTAGAGAATGGCCATAGAAGGGATTAGTGGGGATGGGAAGGAGAAAATGAGAGAGAGAGAGAGAGAGAGAGAGAGAGAGAGAGAGAGAGAGAGAGAGAGAGAGAGAGAGAGAGAGAGAGAGAGAGAGAGAGAGAGAGAATTTGGGTCATGGCTTCCATGCTCCACTCAGTCGCTCCCAAACCCCTATGGCAGCAAGACCCTACCCCAGTGGAGCGTGGGTAGCGAACGAGCGCCTTGGAGAGCAATGCTCATCACACACACCCTTCTGGTCTATTCTCATTCCTTCAAACACATTTACAGTCAAAGGCAAAGGTTTGGGTGCCCGGTCAGACTACATTTTGTTGATTTTAATGTCTGCATATTTTAATGCACAATGAATGTTTCTTCACTAAAACAAACATAAAATATGGCTTGTGCCAAAGTTCTGAAATATTTTAGGTTTTATGTTTTCTTTTTCTTTTTCAGTATAAACAGAAATTGTGCACTGAAATTTACAGAAAACAGAAAGCAAAACTGAAAACTACCAACCAGTAGAGAACCAAAAGTGTTTTGTCTACAGCACCGCTCCAAAAACTCTTTTGGCAACTTTATTTTTAAGAGCATGCCACGGTGCTTTACAAATACAACACACTATCCAATTGCATTTAAGCATGCATTAATATTTCATGGTTAAGCATTATTTAACCAATTTAGCCATTGATGTAAATTAAAGATTCCCAAAATTAAAATGCCTTGTATTATGCAGGATAAAATGTAAATAAAGTACAATATGGCCTAGCACATTGGAGCAAGTGCCCTAAAACAAGTTTCCTTAGTAGGGTGTAAGAGAGAAGAAAAACACTTCAAGATGGCCAAGATGGAAAAACACCAGCGATTATGCTAGAATGTGTTAGGATGTGCCTGGTACAATGCCTTTTTAAAAAAAATGACACAGACCGGGCTTGGAGATAATGGTTTCCACATGACCCCATATGATAGACATATAGATTTGAACATAATGGTGGTGTCATGAGATCAGGAGATAACAAAAAGAGATGGGGCGATATCACCCCACCCTTACTGAGGGTATAAAATATGTGTACAAACCCTGTATATGTGTGAGTGTTGCCCGAAGGCCTTTGGGAGGCATTCTCCATGCTCAAGAAGGAATAAAAATGACCTGCACTTCTGAATTCTGGAGAGTCTTCTTGCATTTCTTAGTTCGTTTGATTCTTTTCTTTTCTTACAACAAATTATTGAATTCGTCTTATTTTACCAACCATAATTAATACCTAGGCTTGGTAGTCAAACAAGTGTCGAGCGATGACACCATAATAATTATTAATCATCCCATAGCAAGTGCTGTGAATGGTATAAAGACTACATTTTGACCTTTTTTGTTTGGTTTTGGGGGAAACTAACCTTTAGGAACAAATTATGAATAAAATATGCAGCACATGACTAAATAAAAACAATTAGAATAACAAGATTTGAGTCTGTGTGTGTGTGTGTGTGTGTGTGTGTGTGTGTGCACATTAAATATAATGCCAAGACCATATTTATTACATCGTGTCTTATTTAGTTTTGCCCTTTGCTCCATGAGAGCAAGGCATAAGCAGAACTAACTGGGTAAAGATCCATGGATTCACTAATGGAATATTAGGTGTGCACCAGAAACAAAGCAACTGACATTCAAATGAATATTCCTTTACAATGAAATGACTCAATATTCATTAACTTCAATGCCCATGTTTGTTGCTTAATGGGTACTTTGGCAATACTAGAACTGAACATAGCCGTGCCTCAAACTGCGTACTAAAGGATAAACATCTTGTCATACGCAAGTGCTAACAAAGGATTGCTGTTCTCTGTCCCATACCCTGGAAATGGAGAGCTTATCATGTGTTTGTTAGATGCAAAAAATAAAACAGATCAAATAATATCAGATACAAGTCCTTGTATACTAACAATGAGGATACTTGGCATGTACGTGTCTATGACAAGAATGCCAGGTTCCATCTCCCCTGAGGCAACTTCAGGTTAAACGTCTGTGGGCAGAATAAAGACATTTGAATATATAACCCTTCAAGGAAAGGTCAACATTCCTGGTGCCCACACTGGGACAGAACCAGGAACCCTCTGCTTCTTGATGTGGAGCCCACTGCACCACCGCTTACTTTGGTGAGTCAATGCAGCTTTGTAATGTTCTGGGAGGACTCGGATGCCCAATGCCACATGACTAATACTATCCCATGAGGGCTGGTCCTAAGAACTTCGGGGGCTTTCCAGCCTTGAAAACTCCCACTTCTGCAAAACTCTCAAATCGGCCGCACCTTTTTTATTAATCACGCCGTTATTTTGTTTAATGAGGTTTGCTTCTTCAAAGCAGATGGTCCATAAGGCTTAATGAAACCATGGAAGACTAAACTCATACCACATGAGGCCCTGAGAGAGCGACAGCGTCAACTCCGAAGGGCACTGCCTGTGTGCATTCAAAGCGGCGCATTGCACAATCATGTAACCTGAGCTGCCAAGTGTGCTTCACCCCAGCTCTGGCCCCGAGTGGACCAACGACCCCCACCTCCCCAACACCACCCTTCCAAACCCCCAACACACACACAGGGGGTAGACACCAGTGGGACAGGGCTGGGCTGCTTTCAGAGCTGTGTGGGACAGCTTTAGAGAGGAGTGGAGAAGGGCTAATTCTTGCCTTCCCCTATACCTAGATTCCATAACATCTCTGGGTACACAAGTCAAACCTTTGCCCAAATTCCAGAGTGCAAGAGCTGCCCCTCGCATAGGCCCCACCCACTGTCCTGGATGGCAGGATTGATGGAGGTGCTTGGAGGTGGGTGGGATTGTGAGAGAGAGAGTATAAGTGACAGGTTTGACACAAGGGTTGGGGCAGGGTAAGACGAGGGTCAACAATGCAGCTCCTCCCCAAGTCAATGCCAGTGGAAAACAGGGTGGGGGTGCAGGGGCAATCAGCCAGGACAACAAGGAGACCCAGCATACACAGACAAATGTGCACTGCAAACAAACAGTGGATTCATAGCCTGTCTAAAAGGAGTATCCAGAGTACATGCACCATATTTTTTCCCTCTCTGTCCAACGGTCACATGAAAATGTGCAAAAATGTACCTATACACACCTTGCTCAATCCTACAGAAGAGAAAGGAGTGTATAAATAAACCAATCAGTTGTATAGTACAATTACTCTTAAACACTATTTGAATGGAACAAACCCATCATACACTGCACATCCGCATCTGACCGAACCAATGCCACCCACTGAAAAAGAATGGGATACACTGCAGTGTAAATGCACTGCAAGAGCACCATGTCAGAAGTCTAAACTTCTGATGTTTTTGTAAGACCCATTATGTGTTCATTCCGTCTGTGTGCCAGAGCAGTGTAAATGCACAGTTACACCTTTAGAGGGGAGCAGTGAGTAATGTTTGTTTATATGAGTTCGATCTATTTCCATTGTTATTTGGGAACTAGTCAATATCAATAGCTAGAGAGTAAGATCAGTCTTATTGGCAACTTTACACAATTAACAAACAAAAATCTGTTTAATTAAAATCCTTTTAAGTTTTAATTAATAATCACAATTATTTACAATAATAATAAAGATAAGCTACATTTATAAGGTACAGGAAATATGTAAATTATAAAAGATTTCTTTGCCAAACAACTACTTTTGTTAAGCCCTGTTTGAACTTTTCCAATACATCACCAAAATATGGTTGTCATTAACATCACAACATGCCTTTTGTTGACAGTATCGGTAAAAATGCATTTCACCAGCTTACTATGAAGTCAGCTTTGTCCTCCTTATTTGAATTAAAGAGCAAGCCGAAATATGCTAATGGTGTGAGTAGGTCTCAGCCGAGGTCTAGGTTAGTAAGGAGAGCCAAACAAAGCTGTCAGGACAAAGCTCTTAGCTTTTAGAAAATTAAATGCCTTGTCAGGTGAAACAGTTAAAAAAAAAAACTTTGTCCATTTTCAGTACATTAGCACTCTGTATACATATAGAAGCTCCATTGCAACTGAGTTTTTATTGTTACATGCAAAACCTCATGAGTGAAATGCAAACTGACCACCATGATGCAACTGACTGACAAGTAAACTTATTTTTGTCATTGCTTTCTCCAGCACTGCCCACAGCACACAACCAAATATGGTGTACATGGAATAGGGACAACTAACAAAACGGGGAATTTCTCTTGAAATGTGGAGTGACTGCAGAATATTGTCCATTTACTGTTAATATTGGGATTAAAGAAAAGTGAATAGTCTCCCTGATGATCGTATTGGCGGGGAGGGGGGGGGGTTACATATGTGTGCCTATGTATTTGTGTTGTTTAAATATGTCAGGGCAGTGTAATTTTAATGCAGCCTGTTAGGCCCTGGGGCACATCTTGTTCTGCGTACCAGTCAGTGCTGTCGCTGCATCCCTCTATGTGGCCATCGTGCAGTCCAAGACAACGAGGGATAGAAAAAGGGGGAGAGAGCAAGAGAGTCATGAAAATGAAAAGGGGGGAGAGAGAGAGAGAGAGAGAGAGAGAGAGAGAGAGAGAGAGAGAGAGAAAATACACATGTAAGGTCACAGCTGTGTGGTGCATGTGAGGGAGGGAGGGAGGAAAAAGGGAGATGAGTAGGCAGAGGGGTTAGCAACACAGAGAGCATGAGAGAGAGACAGGGAAAAGACAAAGAGAGAGCTGTAGAGCAAGGACTTTCTTTCCCTCTGGATTTTTGCATTACTCTCTTAAAGGTACAAGGCCCAGAACACCCCCTCTCTTGTGTGCACATTTTAGTTATCCCTACATGGAATACCCACCTGCACTGTGTTACTGTTTACCTCTACAGTACCATGCCTGACTTCCTCCTCCGTTGGGTCACAGTATACAGATTGTGGCCTCTTTGGGCTACCATAATGTCCTGGATCACGCCATGAGTTCATTTTCATATGTCGTCATGAATTGCAACGATTACACAAAATTAATTCATCATTGATGACATCAATTGGGGGGGGGGGGGGGGGTCATTAATTTAAAAACAACAGCACTGTAAGATGCCAACCCCTAATATATATTTTAATAGTAAAATGAATATATATTTAGCATTAATATATATTAACATATATTAGCATTAATATTGTTAAAAGGCTATTTATCTGGGCAATAGCCGTTATTATTGTAGTTAACCATAAATATTACTAGAACAGTACTGTACATATTGGGTGGGGGTATGCAAACCTTTTTCAAAGGGGACAGATTGGACCATATCGGAACACCCGAAGGCTAGTCAGTCTTTGCCAAAATATTATTTATAAATGGTTAGAAATATTAAGTAGTAAAGAAAACTGTAATGTATTAGCTGGCAGGCACCTCTAAGACAAAAGCTGGGCCAACTGACACCTGTCTGTGGACCATATTTGGTCGATGAGGCTGACTTTAAACACCCTTGATCTTGAGTGATCCAATCATAAGTGGACAGTGCCAAGCAAAGGTCCTTAGAGATGCACTGTGATGTGATCACTCAAACCTACTTCTGATGTGGTCAGGGATGCATATGACCACATAACATTTGTGGTCTGAACAACTGTCTTAATCAAATGCATCATCACAGCAGGGCCAAATGTAGCTGCAGTTTCTCTCTTTGTTTTCTCTCCTGTTTGTTAATAATTTGTCGTAGCAATCCATGTGAGGTTCGTAACAGCTTATATACGTACACAAGAAAGGGCTCAAACTACATTCTCGTCTGACTACAGACTGATACAGAAAATGTGCACAGCACCCTTCTTCCTTCTGCCTCGAAGTGAGATATACACATTCAATATCCACAGAAATGCATTTGGGATACATGGAAATGCCAAGTATACTCCTCTCTATCCATCCACCTTTGATCTGATCACTCGAGAAAAATGTTAAAAGCAGCAATAAACAGGGCCTATAATGCTCTATATGAGGGGCATTATCAGTCCAGCAGTCTGATCAATTCCCAGCTCAAAAACAGCTGATTCAACTCATCAATTAATCAACTAATCAATTCATAAACCAGATTCAGTAGATTCTCTGCTCATATGAAATCAGTGCTCATTTCGCTAAACTGCAGTACGCTACAGGAAGTGCAGCGGGCGATGTGGCTTCTGTTGATTCGTTGCACCATAAAAGAAGAAACTGCTCATCACACATAAAGAACTTTGAACAATGGCAGTGCTGTGACGGAGAGAAAACCAGAGAAAGCAAGATGGTTTAATTAGTCCATTAAGCAAATAATAGTTAATAGATCATAGAAATAAACATTTGCCCTATTCTACACTTATCTCCATGTCAGTAAAGATGGTATGGCTTGATGCTGCTCTCTGAGAAGCGTTTGTCTATACTTGATCTATCTCTGTTGAAGCTTGTGAGTTTTAGTGCACTAATCCCGCCATATAAATGCCCACGGGTGTATAGAGCTGATCTCTTTCAGTGCTCAGAGTGTCTCCGCATTACGTTCCCTCTGGACTTGCCTTTGAAATGACTCTGCTGTTCTCCATCTCTACACGTCCGTGTATCTCTTGAGTTTAGAACAGTGGGCTCCCCCCAGTTTTGATACTGCAGCCTCTTTGATTGTCTGTGGCCTCTGATCTCTCCTTTGATATGCTCACTCACTCTCTCTCTCTCTCCAAACAGCAAGCATGAATACACCACTAAGGCGAAGCCTCGTCTCTGACAACTCCACCCTTCCTCTTTAGCAGGGTGTGAGCCTGAGTCGTGACCTCTACTTGCAGCTGCCAATGTAGAGAAAATGTCCGCTAGGACGTTCTTATGATTATCTCCTGGCCTGGTAGGTAAAAGAATTCATACAGGAGCGTCTATAAGTGGGACAAATAAACCAACGAACATGGAACCCAAACTCACAGTACACAGTCACATAAGCTTATCAAGAGTTGTGTAAGAACAGTGTTGCACATTATAATGAAAATTCAATGGCTTTTCAATATGACAACCTGGTAAACAATAAGTGTATAACTTCAATATAGTAGAAGTTTTATTTTGTAAAAGATAAATGTTCTAAATTTAAAATGGTATCACTGATACACCCACCATCATCTCTTCTGATAGTTTCTCATTTACCATCTTTTGCAGAGGCCGCTGTCAGTGATGAAAACTAGGACTGCGTCCAAAACTGCATACTACCATACACATATGAAATAGTATGTCAAATATAGTACACCATGCATTACTTTAGTATGTATATTATGGTAGTGTGTGGTTTTGGGCACAGTTTAGGAATCTGGGTACATCTGTCATAGTAGGCGAGGTGGAAGGGAAGGGCAATGCACAAACCCAAAGTCCAAAAAAGTGGCCTGTCTATCTAAAGCCACTTATAAATCCCAGAGTTTGTCATTTATGAAGGTATTTTGTCTAGCATAACGGCTAGCATGAAAAAGTGCATTGAAAATGTTGAGAAACTTTATTTATCTGACCCAAACAAATTTGTGTAGAATCTGTAGATTCAAGATTATTTAACACATAAAAAAATCAAAAATCGAATCCAAGTGTGGCCTCATAATCAAAACTGTTCAGCATTGCTCCCCTTCGATATTTCAAAATTTGTGTTAATGATTGTCAGTTACGAAATTCAAACATCCCCTGAGGGAAGATCAAAATTGTATTATTACTATGTCTTCATTTAGTAATATATGATAAACAATGATTACATGTTATATGTTATTTGGTTTATATTCAGTTGACATTAGGTGGTCTTCTGAAAATGCCTTAGTAGATCAGGGGTCATGATGTCTACTGTGGTAGTACAGCCATTCCATTACTAACGCATTAACAACCAGTGAAGCTACATGAGTCTTTTGGGTTTCGTATGTAATTTTGATAATGGAAAAATTGTGGTATAAATGAAAAAATGTGTTTTATTTGCATATTTATTGAGATACATCATGGCTCACACAAAGCGATGAAACTTTTGACATGGCACTTTAACAAAATATAGAAGGTAATGGTGAGTAATGTTTGTGTATTAGAGATAATTAAATCTTTCATTTCAATAGTTTATACTCCAATTAATTGTCAGGTAATATTTAATGATTGTGAATGGTCTTGACTCGGACTTGCCTCTTATGGTGTACAGTATTAAATAGGCCAGTAGAGTGATGGATTGTGCCTACAGGAGAATCAAACTGCACATGTTCAGAATCAAACTGCAAATGGACAGAATCTTTAACATTTGAAAAGTTTTGTTGTGATTAAAAAGATCAAATCATCATCAAGCTTTCTGCAGCATCATTAAGGGTTTAATGATTTACAAAATTCAGATTTCAGTTTTTTACAATACAGTAAAAAGAGTGGCTGAAATTGTGCCTTATGTTAATGGGTTTTTCGAATTTCAATTTATTAGATCATTCAACAAGAAAGCACAACATTTGAAACAAAAACTGTGCTTTATAGCATCCCAATCTAACACAATAGCCACAAGCTAACATGCTAGTCACAACACAATACGATCCAATGTGCTAAAACTCAATACAATGCAATGTTTTGCGATATTACACTTGATATCTGCATCGTGGCATTAATTCTGGTATCGTGACAACGCTCGTGCTGAGTCACAGGGACAGAAGAGACACAGAAGGCTCATGGGACCACTCTTAATGGTGGCAGTATTTCATTTCAGTTTGTCACTTATGCACTAAAATCCCATCAACACTCTGGCACGGCACTTCAAAACTTAACAGCCCCTGAGATGACAGCTGGGAGTCAACAGTTTATTGGGCACAAATGCTAAGACAAACATACAAACACACACACACACACACACACACACACACACAGAGATACACGCCTAGGAGTGTCTCCCAAATGGCTGGCACAGTCACCACAGCAGAGACAGCAAGCTCTTATCTCACCACACCCTACTGACGCAAACCCTGCTGCTACTTCTCACAGACCTCCCCTCCCTCAAACACGCACTCCATATCACACTTGCTTACTTATGCATTCTACTATTGGGCCCCAACAAAACTTCATCTGTGCATAACTCCATCAACATGGCCTAAATTCAGAAGTTACACCAAAGCATGAAAGCCTCTGTCTAAATCCCCTATGTGCCAAAGCAAAGAACTTTTGGTTGGATTGCTGTAGCAATAACACAAACTCTTCCTAGATGATAAAACCCTTTACATATTATACAGACCATATTTATTAGTTTGGGTTCTTTTTCAGGAGCCTTTCACTGACTGTGAGGCAGATTAGCACCCACGACAGGAAGGAAGTCACCAGTTCTCTCTCTCTCTCTCTCTCTCTCTTCCCCTCTATCGTTGAGAGAGAGACAGAGAGCGGGCGGAGGGAGGGGAGACTCTTGTCTGCAGAAAAATCATCCTGAAAAAGCAAGAGACAGCGAGTGAGTGAGCAAAAGAGAAAGAGAGAGAGAGAGCGAGAGAGAGAGAGAACTGGTGATGTCAGCCTTAGAGGCATAGGGGCACATGCTGCTATTCCCAGAGTGCATACCTGAGTAGACAGTCTATTTGACTTCCATGGAAGAGCAGTGACAGGGGAAACACACCATTTTTGGTGTTCAGCAGCGTAACAATGCACAAGTGTCTCGATATGACATGTACTGTGGCTTTTAAACCCCGATACGATACAATACAGAGGTGAAAAAGAAAAGTGAATCTTCACTGAAAAAAATAAAAGCACAAAAGTCTGCCAAACCAAGAGCACAATACATGTTTTTCTTTAAAAACAGGCTCCTCAATGGTTCTTGGATTGACTGTACCTTTTTCAGCCACTGGAAATTTTTGTAAGAAAATTGTCAAAAGTGGAAAGAAAACAATGTGTAAAGATTTTGACTGAAACAAATGGAGATTAAAAGGAGAATTTTACAGAATGCTCAAAGTAATTGAGAGTGGTTTAATGTGAAATGCTCCATTCTAGAAAAGCTTACCCACTCAGAACTGTGGTGGTAGTATTGATATCTAATGAGTTGGGGACTACCTCAGAAAGTTATTACACGCAATTGTTGTGAACATGCCACCTGATGCCTGAGACACTGCCTTCCAATAGTTTTATACATATAGTATGGACTTATTATTATTACCATATTTTCAAAATCCATTCATGGCAGATAAGTACATTCAGGGCACTATAAGGAAAAACAGTCCCCAAAGAAAACTTACAATTAAGATGTACCACTAGATGACAATAATCAAAAGATATGTAAAAACTCAGAAGACTCGTATATGTTCACTGTTGTTTTTGGACAGTAAATAAAATGGCTATATTTGCTCTGTGGACATCACGTCCCCTGGTCACTATCACAACCACTGTAAAAACCATCAGAGTCTGTACATTTCACTACAATGAACCATTTCACATCAAACTATTCTGAATGAATTTGTTTACATCTCAACTAGAGTTGAGAAATATGACGCTATCATTACTGTGATTAATTTCATTATCCTAATACATAATACACTTTTCTGAACCTATCATGGGAATCGCTGGTATTTAAAGAACACAGGGGAATTTCACTACAGAGAGAACATAATTAGTCCTGTTTAGCTGGATTTGGTGAAGTGCTGTATGTAAAGTGCTGAATAAAGATCACTGTAACTGGATTTTCTGATGGCTGTTTTTTTAAAATGTGGCACTGCTAGTGTACTGTGACTGTGTGTGTGAAAATATTGTGATATCCACCCTCGATCTTAACCACTGCATTTTGCAGAAATTTAGAAAATGAGTAAAATTCCCCTTTAAATACACTCACAACAAACTGTCAAAATATACTCAACTAAATGCTTTTACTATTTATATTAATGGTAATGAAACTGAGAAAGAGTGATAGTGTTCCCTTTGCTCTCCTGTGCCAGTCAGTGCAGATGAGCGGTAGTGAAGTGAAAACGTCAGCCAAGTGCAACTATTTCACGGTTTATATGAAGGACATCAGACAAGCAACTGCTAATCACTGTTCACACAGAGTACGAAGAGGAGGTACAACCCCCAAGAACCTCTCAATTACAGGTTTGCTACCACTTGAAAATCTCACAAGATATGTAGAATACAGCAAAACAGAGGCCGAAGGGGAAGTCCCTGTGAGCATGCTGACATCACCTGTAGCCTTCGTTTTTGAAATGACTAAAAAATTTCGACACAGCCAAAGTGGAAAAACGACACAACCAAAGTGAAAGTACAACTAAAAATTCTAAAGCACTTCATCATCTTGGACGACTACGTGCTCTCCGTTGTCAACGACACTGGATTTCATGGTGCATATTGTAATAATTTGAATGTTTAATTTATGTAAATGTTTTTAGCTTTTTCTGTTTTGGTTTTCTAACCAGTGGTATAAAAGCTTTACATCACATGAAGGTTCTTAAAACAAAACAGCTATTAAACAGCTATTTTCTTCTATATCATTTTGTCTTCTCCTGACCATGTACTAGCACCAAGCAACAACCCAGTCCAGTATATTCCTGCCTTGTGCCACACTCCTCCTGCCTCCCAGCTCTAGAGTCAGAATTAACAATGTGGATACAAACAAAATTTTCTGCATTTGTTCAAAACATCACGAGAATATTGAATCATGACCCCCACCCGCACGAATCATGAGCTGACTGTATCGTTACAACCCCATTAATATGCACACCCCTATTCTTTAAGCCTCTGTGAAAATAACTTGCATTCATATGAAAAGGCCACATAAACGGCATTTGTATCTAAATTAGCAACTCCCTTGGTCTCAAAAACTCAGCTGTATGCTGCTATGTGTTGCTGTAGCTGCGTCCAACATCAATAGCTGCACATGCACACACGCACACACACACACACACACACATATATTCAGACACACCCTCTCCACCCCTGAGCACTCCACCCCCTCCACCTCCGCTCCCTTTTTTTCCATTGCAGCCAGTTTGGCAGAACTGCAGGGGTTGCTATGGGGACGAGATTCTTTCCCTGGTTAATGATTGTGCTGCATTGGTAGGGGGTCATTCTGTCACATCGCCTCTAATCTGGGGAGACATGGACAATATCCTCATAGCCCCCCAACACACACACACACACACACACACACACAGGCTTTCAGTTCTACAGCCCCCACCCATGCAAGACCCATCCCCACCCATTCCAACACCAGGGAATGAGGGTAGAAAAATACACACTTCCTTTAAACCACACAACACAGCAAAAGCTCATTTAACCCCTCACATACTTCCTGCAGCCTGAAGCATGCTCTTGAGAAAAAAAAAAGTGTGTGTGTGTGTTATATATATATATATATATATATATATTAAAAAAATTCACTCAAACACATACACACCCTCCTCAGGCAGCTCCTACAAAGTAAACGCTACAGCCCTTGATCATATCTCCTGCATGTTCATCACTTCCGCCTTCAGCCACTCTTCACTCTGTGAGGAACCACAGGCCCGACACAGACTTTCAAGAAAAATGGCATATAAAGCGCTTTTAACCACCACTAATGTTAGCAAAGTTCAGAGGAAAAACTCATTCAACAGAGCACTTTTAACTGCTGATTTTAAGTGGCATTAATATAAACACCATTTGGCTTCATTGTCTGTTCTGCACACTAAGTCTTGCATGGGTTTGCACTTACTAAAGCAAGTGATGTGTTTACTCCAAAATGGAAGCCAGTTAATAAACAAAAGATGAACATTAAGGAAGGCTTCAACCTCGGCAGCTTGCCCACATGCAAAAACACGTGTAGTCTTGTGCACCTGAGGGCTGTGACAAAAAACAGAAGTGTTATCAATAGCCATTATCAGAGACTTTATGCATCAGTACAGTCACAGAGCACTTACAGATGTTTCATCAGACCACTTGACAGCGGTAATATTTCATATTGGTCATGGGCTTGCAATACATTCTAGTTTTTTTTTTTATTATATATATTATTATTATAGTGCCTACGCACTTTCACGTGGATACCATATGGCCAAAAATCAGGGATGCATGATGATCACAGAATTATTTTGATATCAGGAAACAATAGCTTAAAAATTTTTTGCAGGACAGATGTTTAGATTTGACCAATATTTTAAACTGATATTCGATTATATATTTCCTGTACTCTAGAAGAGCAGAATGTTCAAGCAACGGTGAGCTGCTGTGACTGGATTCATAAAACCCATAAAAAACATCTTGAAAGTTTAAAGGCCAGAATACACCTATGGGACAAACAAACATTATAATGTTTGCAGTTATCCTTAGAATGTTCAGAAAAACAACAACCAGTAAAATGAACTAGAGTGAATGGAAAGAGAACATTCTAGAGTCTATCAGCAAGCAAACACAGGTATGGCACACCAATCAAATGTTTATACTTGTCGATGTTTGTCCCGTCAGTGTACTCTGGCCTTTAGGTCGGTCAGGATGGTGAAAATTTAATGAATTGTTAGAGGTCTCATTTGCATTACTGCATAATCCCCATATGCAATATCAGAATGGCAAAGGCCAAATGCTGCAGTATTGACTGGCAAACAATACGCTGAGCAGCCCTACTTTAAAGATTTCCAACAGTTTTTTGTTTCACTCTGAGAATATATCAGTGTTCAGGATATTAGTAAGATCTCTTGAAGGACCAAGCACCAAGAACCAGACCACAAAGCTGTGTCTCCACTTGCCAGGTCTAGACAGGGCCATGTCAGGTTATTAAGACTGAGAGTGCACTGTCAGAGGACTGCAAGGAGAATTTAGAGAAGACATCAAGGTGGGAATGATGGTTAAAAGAGGAAGTAGGTACCTCGGAAAGAAACTAGAATGACAAGAAACAGAGTGAAATGTTGAAGCATGAGGCATGGTGAGGCAGGATGCATGGTGAAACAGGGAGAACAGGGGATGCCAACAGTCCTTAGTGTTTCAAATTCTTTTACTTTGCAACCTGACAGGTTTCCAAGGGTGTCAATGAATGCGTTCATACAATAATGCCATTCCTTATGTTTTCTTCATGTGTCCATCAATTATGCAGCCAAAATGGGCCACAGGGAATCACTGCTGGTTAATGACAACTGTTTGAGCGTTAGACAGGACAATTTCAATAAAACACATCACTTTCACTGTAATCATGTACATACTCATGTGGTCTAGGCACCAAGTGTGGCGTTATGCAGCAAACAATAACTTTAGATCTGCAGGTGTAAAAATTGACCAGACTGCCCTTTTGCATGGAAGTAAGGAGGTTTTATACTCAACTATATGTGAAAAGCTTTTTTCTTTTATGACTTGGTATTACTAGATCATAAAAAGCAGGCCTGACTTTCACACACATTGAGAATACTGTTTCAACTAAGGGAGCCTGAAACACATGATGCTTTCCCACCAGCCTCCAATAACAATATTACGCATGCAGTCTCTGGAAAGGGAGCAGTAGAGCAATAGGCTACAGTCAGGCATTTAAGAAGGGGTAAAGGTCGAAGGGTACTTAGTCAGGAAACTTTGTGCTGAAATATTTCTGTCTCAGCAGATTAGTTGGGCCTAAGTGATTGACTACTACCCCACAGACTATTGAGTGGACCAGCAGTCCATATAGAAACCCAGCTAACACAACATATGCAAATACTTTTTGGCCTGATTATACAGTTCTAGAGACAACTTTTAATTGGTACAGATATATGGTCCGATATAAAAAAAGCATTCACTGAAAGGTTCAGTGGTTCTTCTACAGAATCACTAGTAAGAAACCTTTATTTTTAAGACTGCAGTTGATGTCAAGCTTGAGCATAAGATCGGGGTGTGGTAGAGACAGTGAAAAGATGTAAACAAAATAGATTGAGGGAGGGAGAATGAGAGAAACTGCAAGGTGTGGTTTAAAGCCCTCAGTCTGCAACATTACCTCCCTGCAAAAACATAACCTCAGTCACACCCAGAGAGAGTGGTACTGTAGACAAGACATGGCACCCGCCTCCTAAAAATAGCTGTCCACTCTAGGACAGTGACAGACCCTAACTGTCTCAATGCCTAAAACAGCCTCCCGCTTCATAACAAGCCTTTAACCTGCCGGGCCAGCCAGCAGACACTTCAACCCGTGACGTCACCCCAATATGATGCCTCCCTGACAACACCCAAGGGTTGGGACCAGCAGACGGGCACTGAGTGTTTAACTAGTTTGACCAAAGTTTGTCTACGGTTGTTAATGATTGCCAGCTGTTGGGCACGACCAAGCAGGAGCACTCCTAGTTCCTCCAATGGCAGTACGTCACTCCGCTCACCTCCCCGGCTCCACCAATGTCAGGTCCTGCTACAACGTCTCCACTGAAGCATGTGTGCTCAGAATCTGCTTATAGATTACACCCCTGAAGCCTTTAAAAAGACTATGGGTGTTGCACTTAACACATGTTGCACAGTAACAAAACAAATACCTGTTTGGTTGTTATGGTACACAGCCCTACCTTAACTGTGATCTGCACAATAGAAGGTGGGTTAAGATAAATGCACCTTTGCTACCAACGTGTCAGGAGATATTAATGCCACCATACAGGCCACAAATGCAATGCATTACTTATTCATTTAAGACATGCAAATCCTACGTGTGCATGTGATGCCCTGCCCAACCCATGCTGCAGCACACTTTTGACAGTTGAACAAGGCAGTCTTGACTTTTAGCATCTTGTATTAGTAAGTCATGGCTACAGGCCTTATGCTATGCCACATATCCAGTCACCCTGACTTACTATCACAAAATTCAATGACCAGGATGACTGAAAACCTTCACAGTCTTTAAACAGGGCCCACTCATGCCATTCTGCAGACAATCTTCTCCTAAGACACCAAACAACAGGAAATGAGGGACAGCCAACTGTTTGGTTTCACCTCTGCAAGTCTAAATGCCAAAGAAGCCTGAGAGAAACAAAAGGAAGATGCAAAAGTGCAATACCTGCCCACACACCACAGACCTGTACATTTCCTCTACTCCGCTAAGGTCCCTGTCGCTTTAAGAAACTAAGATGGTGTCTTACTAGCTAGCTGCATTCGCTGTTTCCTTCCTGCCTCGCACTGACCACTTCAAAATCTGCTTCGAGAAGGAGAGTGTGAGGACCAGTCGTGCACAGCCTTGTTCAGACCTTACGGTTCGCCGACACCGGCTTCGCTGAGAAGGAAACTTCGTTAAAGAGTTGGCCGTTTTCTCTAACTTTGCGCAGGAGGTGTTTAGGCTAACGGGCAGGAGAGAATAGGCAGGCTGGAGCTAACGGGAGCGTTGCTGTAAAGTCGCCGAGCTGCAGCTGCTCTGACCCGGCTAGCGCAGTCACCGGGCTCACTTGCCCGAGACACCTCACCGCTTCGGCCAGCTACAACTCAGGCTATTCGGACTGGCCGCTAGCGAAATCGGTAACAGTCCCGCAGGAAGGAGGGAGCGCTAGTTCGGTTTGTTGACAGAATGTCTTTAGCACAGAAACGGCTGAAATTTCAGCCGGGCCGGAAGCTAACCGCGGCTGGTTGTGGTGCTCTGACTAGTCAATAACGGTTAATAAAAATGGACTTACTTTCTTATTTCGGGTCTCCGTGTGCATCTCGGTAGCTAAGCGGGTGCGGTGTTAAAAAAAAGGGGTGGAGCGGAGGGGGGGTCGCTCAGGCAGGGTGTGTTTCAATAATGGTAATGTCGACGGCAGTTTTCCACCTTTCGGATCAGTTTTTGGAGAAAAGGTGAAGGTCTTCGCCTCAGCGAGTCCTACGAATCATGTCCCCAGCGTCGAAAAAATCCTCTTTGCTCCCCCCCGAGCGTGTTTGAGTGTGAGTGCGTGTTGTTGCCGTGTTCAGGGCTGGGCTCTCAGGCTCTCCGTCTCTCCTCCGCCTCTCCCCTGCCTCTGACCCCACCCTGCGTCCCCACCCCTCTGCGCCGTCAGTCAGAGCCTGCAGAGCTGCTCGAACCAGCAGCAGTAGCAGCGGATCCCGACTCTGCCCAGCGCAGCATTGCCCTGCTCGCAGCTTTTCAATATGTTCGCCATGTTTTGTTCTCGTCTCTGTTTTCTGTCTCTGCACGGTTTACTGAACACACCCTGCCGCCTCACCTACTGACGTCAGCACGTACCGGATGTCCTCTCGCCGTCTCGACTGCCTGCCGCTTCCCTGCACCTGAGAGCAGAGCTGAGCGATACCGGTTAAACAGTCTAGTATCGCTCTCCAGATAAATCACAATGTTACAGTTGCAGTTTGCATTAAAAAGTACCGTCACTGAGCCAAAATAGTGTATAAACCTTAAATAGCAGCTGTTCTGTTCAGAGTGAGTCTTACACAGCACTGTAAGCGTGAGCCATGCAGAAAGTACGTTTCCAGAAAGGAAAACTTATTTTTATTTTACTTTTTGTGTAGACTACTTGTAGGAGCCAGACGTCTGCAGTGTTTAAAGGAGAACTGGCTTTTCAAAATGTGTGCATAATTCAGTCACTGAGATGTAAACAATGCTATACAGTGGTGGTGATAGGAGTCAGTGGCCATGGTGTCTACACAAATATAGCAATTTTATTAACTATCAAAACCCACCAGTGAACCTACACAAGTCTTCTGAGTGTGTATATGCAATGCTTATGGTACAATATTGGGAGGGAAAACGTTTTCTTTACCATAAAACGCCCTACATGTGTCTGTCCAGCATGAATGGATTTTAAAGGTACACAAATGTTTATCTCATAACTATCATTGAGCAATGACAGAGCAAAGGCTGTAGGCATCATATTCATTCAAATTTCCTGTAATAACTTTTTGTGATGTAGCTTTTCGAGGCATTAGATGTCAGGCCCCTATCACCACCAGCGGGAACAGTTGACTTATGGAGAATTTGGGAATATTTCCTCTTAAATGCCTCTGAAAGCTACCTCAAATATGATTATGAATACATTGCATGAGGCTTGAGACATTGTTGTATGTAATTTTTTTTTTTTTTTAAATCTTTAATTTGCAGAGAGGTGCATGCAGAAGGAAAAATGGTACCCAATTAAAAATATATATTTTTTCTCATCTGTGCCACTGTGTACATGATCAAAATTACAGAAATAAAAATACAATTTTACAATTTTATGGACAGCATGAATATAATGCTCATTATGCAAAAAAATAAATTGCTAAAAATATTGCTAAAAGTAAAAAGTAATATCACAGTATACCAGCATGTATGATTTGCCCAGCACGTCAGAGAGCCGAGGCAGAAAGCATAATGTGAGTATTTCAGAGTCAATGTGTGTTATTTCTCTTCAGTTTAAGTGACTTTCAGAAACAAAATCACACCCATGCAAAAGCATCAGTACTGCTGTGCATTACAAAAGACCCTTTGCAGGTGCAAATGTATTCGACAGCAGTGATTGTCAGAAAGCACGCCTTTTTGAATATTCAGTGTGTGTGTCTGGGGTGGGGTAGGAAAGGGTGATGGGTGTCAATGCCACACTTTTCCACAATGGTTGTCTTTTACTGTCGTTTGAAATCCAGATACAGCCCTTAAAAGTTATAGATTAGATAAGATTTCTATAGTATTTTATAAATATATAGTTTTTTTTATTTCTGTATAATATTGTTTTCCTATAATACTTGTGCAGCATCCTGTGGTAAACTGTAATAAATCTGTAGATTTACTCAAATTTAGAGAGAGACTCCGATTAAATGATTCTGCAGGAATTTATACAGGATTCGTATGAGAGTCTTACCACATTAGGCATCTTTATATCGTAGAGATTCTGAATAACAGCTGTCTCTTAAGGTCACAAGCCCATTTTGGAATTATTATTATTATTATTATTATTACCATCATCGTCACATAACTCTGTTGAACTACATATCCCAGACCCCTTTATTTCGACAAGAACACTTCCGCTGAGAAGAGGAAGTTGACATGTTTTGGGAAACATGAAGCGGTAAGGAGCAAATGGGTGACAGAGTGTGTGTTTAATGTGTTTGTGCCTTGGTGGATAAATTTGCTGGGAAGAAATTGCGTGTTTATATTTTTGGGTATCGTATATTGATCTACAGTGCGGAAGATGAGCTGTAGGTTAAGCGTCTCCATGTAATGCAGCACTGCTAGCAGCGAGCTGACAGTCGGAGTGTTTGAGTAACAGACATCCACTCTTCCTCAGAAATACGGATTTTCTTACAGTTATATGTGCCTTCGTTCAGACGCACACTCACCGTTTCTGACAGTTTGGAGGGTTCATGCAGTACTTATCAGCTGGGTTCAACTTAAGAAGTTTCAGTGGTTGGCGTGTAATTGAAACGTTACAGTAATGTTGCAGGGCAGTTCTATTGATTAATCATGCTGATGGACCTGATAGTCTAGTTATCAAAATTTGTCCATGCCCACTTGTGGACCACATGCTTGGGTTTGTTCTGGCCCAGTATATGCCTGGGATCTTGGCCCAGATCTGGCCCACACACTATACAGTGAGTAGAACTAACTGATGTGGCCTAAATCTGGAACAACTATACTGTTGGTCTACAACAGTCACACCAGAATTGGCTCATAGATATAGACACGAGATATTGCCTTGTTCTGGCCTGCATGCCTAACATCTTTCTGTTAGACAACCAATACTTGCGGAAAGGTAGAATCAGCACAAATCTGATATTTGGGCAGGGGTTGCAATGTCCACAGCACAAATATAGCCATTTTATTTATTTTCCAAAATGACCAGTGAACCTACGCGTGAGATGTGTGTTTTAATGTAATGTTGGTGATGGTAAAATAGTGGTAAATGGGGAAAAATGCCTAACAATTCCCTGCATGTACCTCTCTACAAGTAATGAGTAAAAATGTTCTGGGCCAAAACCCAAAAAGGCAGTGTGTTTATTCATCTCGTGTAATACCTTTCTGTTAGATTGGTTTTAGGGCATTAATTTGGATGTCTGGTTCTTATCCCCACCACTGGATAAAGTTCTAAATACTCTAACCACTCTTGGTTCTAAATTGAGTATAATTATGTATAATCCTTCCCACTGTCTAAATACAACTGTGTCTTTGTCGTGAAGCATGCATTTTGAGAGAACCTAGCTATCCAGCTGGAGCATGACAATCTAGCATATAAGAAATGCCAAGATAATCAGTGCTTTACTGCTTTGTGAATTCCAGAGTTTCCTGAGAAAACCTTATATTTTATGCAAACTAAAACATGATGATATTGGTTCCAAATAGCACATTTCCATGAAAGATTAGCCCATGACAAAATGTATGGAACAGCAGTGGACTTGCTCCACCAGAACCAAGAGTAAATGACTAAATGACACTTGCTATATTTTTATTTCATTAGTTTTCTGTGGTCTTATGTACCAAAAAGTCATGTGTCATTTTCACATGACCTTTGTCCAACCTCTCTTTAACCCTTAGTATTAACCAAGCTTATTTGTTACTATGTCCTTAAGACTGATTATATGTAAATGAACTCTGTTCTGTTTAGCTGCCATGTATTGTAATCCATTCAAAGAGCAGGGCTGAAACACACCTTATAACTTCAGTGTGAACGGGCAGGGCTAAACTGTTGTATACTCAGTAAGCTGGTATATGTAAATGCAGTGATTTTTGTGACACCACGAAAACAATGACTTCAAAATGGACAATTTTTACAGCTTAATTTCCATATATGGGTTGTATGAATGGATCAGTCACAGCAGTGCTGCTGGAGGTTTTAAACACCTCAGTGTCACTGGTGGACCAAGAATAGTCCACTAACCAAAGGATAACCAACACAAACTGTGCAGCAGCAGATGAGCTATCGTCTCTGACTTTACATCTACAAGGTGGACTGACATGGTAGGAGTATCTAATAGAGTGGACAGTGAGTGGACACGGTGTTTTGAACACTCCAGCAGCTCCGTTGTGTCTGATCCACTCGTACCAGCACAACACACACTAACAAACAACCCCCACATCAATGTTACTGCAGTTCTGCGAATGATCCACCACCCAAATAATACCTCCTCAGTGAGGGTCCATGGGGGTCCGGTAATAAACATAACTGTGCATTGTCTGGTTCTAAGAAAGAAACATTGTGCATAGGTTGACACTCACACGTCAATTGCTAAAGTGGCTCTACAGTGGACCATCAATTGAAAGGATCTTGTGGGATCCAGAAATGGTTCTTCTATGGCTTCCATGTAAAGGGGAACTTTCACTTTAAAGTGGCAAACAAAGTCATTCTGAGTGGTTTGTTGTGAAATGTTCTGTTCTAGAGAAATTTACACAGCCAGAATTGTTGATGGTGACATCTGAAGAGTTTAGTGCCTCTAAAAGCTCCCTCACAGAAAGTTATTCTATGAAATGGCTTATGAAAGGCTTTTGGTCTTAAATGCATTTTTATGCATGAAATGCACATTTATTCATGGTAAGGAGATATATGCAAGGTGTTGTAAGGCAAGAAAGTTCCCAAAGAAGACTTTTTCTGATTTAATTCTATTTTATTACATAGCATATTAAAAGTCAGAGGACATTTACATTTACTGGTTGTTTTAAATAATAAATAAAGTAGCCATATTTCTGTTGTAGATTAAAGCTGGATGAAATGGAAAAAAGCACAATATGTGACATGTCAAAACATATATTTATTTTTGACAAATTTGAAAAAGTTGGAAATTAAAAGTAGTGTCACATTTAAAAATACCATCAAATACTGTGAATACGATGATTTCTATTGTTTTCACTGTTTTTACTTTATATGATTTATCATGATAATGATTATTAATGTCATATTGCCCAGTGTTATTGTAGATATTGTAACCCATGGTTCCTATCATAACCATTCCTTTGCTTTTATTACACTGTTCCCTTTGTGTGCTGGGGAATGTGGAAATGAAACTAAAAGTGTCTGGCAGAGAGTAAAGTGGATGAACTTGTCCAGAAAAAGAATGTCAGTGTGTTGTTTTTGCCAGTCAGTTGATTTGACTGGCCCTCTCCCCTGCTACGAACCAGACCACGTTTAGTTACTGTGTAACTGATTTGGGATCGTGTTTAGTTCATTTATGAAAATGATTCTTCAGACAATAATTGTTTGTCTAAGTTCAAATTATCATCCAGGCTTACATACAACCTTACTGAGTGGAGACATCGCATTTGACATCTCATTATATTATTATAGCCATAAGTTGAGCAGCAGTTTAGGCCAAATAGGGGCCTATTCCTTCTACCCTGAAGTGTGGAAACTTCAGTAGCTGCTCCTGGAGTAATCTTTTTCTCTACCAGGTCATATAGGCTTTAATGTGAAATTTGTAATAATTCTTTTGAGCTGCTCACTTCAAATTGCAGGGCGAGAGTAGTTACTTCAGTTTTAAAGTTACATAAGCACATATTAAGCCCATAGGCAAGACTGCAGTACTCTCTGGGTGGTTGATATGTATGAACACAGCTTTTAAAATTAACATGTCAGAGCAGATTTGCTGTGCATGACTTATACGGTATTCATCCTGTCAGTTAGTCAGTGGGTGTGTGAGCGTCATGAAGACAGGTAAGGCAGGTGTGTCAGGGTCCACTCCCATTAGTCTAAAATACTATGATTAGCTTCTGCCATTGGGTAATGGTTGAAATATGTATGTATACTATACTAGAAACTATACTAGAAACCGGGTACAAAGTGTTTAAATGACAGTATAATTTGAGCAACTCCTAAAAACTAAAACTGAGAGGTTTCATATCCGTTTGGAGAGTCGTTTTAAGAGGGAAGTTCATTTTAATGTCATTGGCGAGAGGCTTTCATTTGGTTATAGTCCTTTAGTCTGAACTTACAGCACATTAGTCTGTAAGTATTTATAGTTTTCCTGTGTACTTGGAAAAATGCAGCTGAAGAAGGCAGTTTAACTACATATATTTTGAAATGTGATCAGAGATGGCATATCACGTTTTCTTTTCCTGTACTGATGCTGATAGTAAAACCTTGGTTACCCGCCGAAACCGATGTTTGTTCTTTAAAAACTACTAAGCTTTAAAATGAGATTTTTAATTGAAGCACTTAAAATGGTTCAATTGATTAAACCACTCAAACACCCTCATAGGAAGAAATACATATCTGACAGTGCAATGTAGGTGCTATTTCAGGGTAGATTTGTTACAGAATTGAATCAAATTCATTCAGTTTTTCTGCTGATATTTACTCAAAACCGACACCCACCGTTATTGGTATGCCATATATTAGAGATATAATTGTATCATATTGTATCAAGTTGTATCAGTTTTAGGATGGGGCTAATATTGGTTTGTGGCTAAAGCCTTACAGCTCTTGTTTGTGTACTGTTATATATTATTATATATATTATAACGTTGAATGCAATAATAAACTGACAATTGAATCAAATTTAAGTTTAAAATTAAACCATTTTTATACAGTTTAGGATTTTTTTTTGTAGTCGATTCTGACTTCTTTACAGAACTTTTTGTCCTATTTTAATCATCCATTATTAGCCTTTTTAAATCCGAAACTCAGTCTGTGTTGGATAACTGAACACATCACACGCATTTGCATGTTTCCAGTACTTCCTATTAGCCACAGTTGCAAAATAAATAACATTATTTTTTTATTATTGCACTTCTTGTAAGTCGCTCTGGATAAGAGCGTCTGCTAAATGCTGTAAATGTAAATTATTTGCTCTTTAATCATTTGTCTGTTTTAAATAACAGGATTCAAATAAAGTGCTTACATCGAAAGTTAGAGGCCATTTAGCAAAATGAGTTTGTTATAGATAATAATGATACTATAGGGCTGGACAATATGACAGTATTTACCGTTATTGTGATTACATTACATTACAGTATGTCACTGTGTGCTTTTCTGAGCATATTATGGGTGATATTAGTACTTACAAACACTCCCCAACTGCATGGTTGATTACAAAGAGGTCATAATTAGTCCTATTTAGTTGTATTTTAGTGCAGCACAGTATGTGATATATGGATTACAAACGTTTGGATTCATAGTTTTTTGATAGTAATAAAACATAGTTTTTTGTTTTAAATGTGACACTGCTTTGTCTGTTCAGCAAATAAATGACAGCAAAAATCTTATGGCATTACGTGTATTGTGAAAACTTCTGGAAGTATTGTGATATTACATTTTAGTCATATGTTCCAACATTCTGAAATAGGCTTAATAGGAACATTCAAATACAGCACAAGTAGCTGTGCCTCATAATTCATAATAAAATTGCAAGACAGATCAGCCAAAATAAAAATGATGCATTAGCCGATTGCATTTTTGCAGCAAAAATCTGCCCATTTCAATTTAATCATTCATCCATAATAATTAATACTGTAATAAAATGTTCAGTCAGAGTCAATTCTCTGATTGTTCTTAAATGTAATATCCTTTTCTCCAGAGTTTTATTAAAGACACTCATGTGTGTTTACTGTTTTTGTAAAGGAATTTATTATTTACTATTCACTGATTTATTCAAGTCCTTAGCATATTACTGAGTATTTATTATTCAAAACAACCTGCTTGAATCAAATTGTGGACAAATTTGAGATTTTTTTGCGCAGTGAATCATTTCCTAATGGATTTGAATAAAATTGAATAATTTGATTATAGATTTACATCCTTAGTATGAACCATATGCACACACGAGCATCCTAATGTTGTTGGCTCTTCTGCAGGGTCACGCGTCAAGAGTGTGATGAAGGTCCAGTTCCTGAGGAGCAGGAGACGGAGGGGCAGCGGCAGCTCCACAGCCTATTGCTCCAGCAGCTTGATACGGATGTTAACGTAGACCGGTAACTCTGGCATTCCTGTTACCACACTTACTATGACTGCACCAAAGAGACATGTTTGTGTGGTAAACAATCAGAAGTTGTTTACTGACATTTATAGCTAGTGGGATTTTATTACATTCAGAAGGTCTAGAATTAGAAGTGTTTACTGACATTTGGAGCACGCTGGAGCAGCTGGAACAGCAGGAGCTGTTTTGATTGTTTATGGCTTTGGTCTTTGTGTATAAATTTAAAATGGAGCTAAAGCAAATGATATATAGTGGTAAAGAACTTGGTCAGCATGTACATGTAATCATGACTAATGACTGTGGTTGAATGTAGACCATAAAGAGGTCTTTTTCGTCTTCCTGCAGTTGTGTAGCTAAGAAGAAATGCTTTGCCCCAGCTGCCCTGTACAAGCCCTTCGGTGAGCAGGCAGCGGGGGTGCGCAGCCTGGCCCAATTCCAGGCACTGCAGGATGGAGAGAAGGAGCTGGCCAGCTTGAGAGAGCTGGGCCTCACTGACGCTGAGATTGAGCTGTGGCAGAGCAGAGACCTGATAGAGACTGAATGGAAGGTAACATAGTAATACTAGGGCATTAGGACAGCATAACTGCATATCAGAGATGGTTGACAAGAAACCTGATGCAGTAACTTGACATGTGTGAATCACCAGTGTTGCAAATGAGCATAGAGAACTGGAAAGCCCTTACTGAAATTTAAACAGCATACAGCTTGCAAAATAATATTATTTTGACTTTAACTTCACAAATACCCACACACAAAATATATAAATATAATAAATATATACACACACACACACACACCAGCCACTTTATTAGGCACACCTTGCTAGTAAAAGGTTGGACCCCCTTTTTCCTTCAGAACTGCCTTAATTCTTCGTGCCATACTTTCATAGAGGTGTTGGAAACATTCCTCAGAAATTTTGCTTGGTTATTTTAGTTACTGTTGCCTTTCTATCATCTCGAACCAGTCTGCCCATTCTCCTCTGACCTCTCACATCAACAAGGCATTTTCGACCACACAACTGCTGCTCACTGGATATTTTCTCTTTTTCGGGTCATTCTCTGTAAACCCTAGACATGGTTGTGCATGAAAATCGCAGTAGATCAGCAGTTTCTGAAATACTCAGACCAGCCCGTCTGGCACCAACAACCACACCACGTTCAAAGTCACTTAAATCACCTTTCTTCCCCATTCTGATGCTCGGTCTGCACTTCAGCAAGTTGTCTTAACCACCTCTACATGCCTAAATGCATTGAGTTGCGGCCATGTGATTGGCTGATAAGCTATTTGTGTTAATAAGCATATAAATAATATAGTGGCGTGTGTGTGTGTGTATATACATATATATATATATATATATATATATATATATATATATATATATATATAAATATATAAATTTCTGTACTTCGACAATGATTAATTGGCAATTTGCATGATGATCAGTCATTAAATGATAGTCTCATGGATATTTATCTGCTATTTTTGCTACACAGTCTTTTTAAAGGCTTCCCACTTTTTCCTTTTCCAGAAAAGCATTTTGTTTATGCAAAACTCCTATTTCTCTATTAATCATTGAAATAAGTTCTTGATTAATCTGTTATACAGTTTTATGCAAATGTTTGGGCACCACTGGTTAAATTACACGTTTTGTTGGTTTACTAAGTGAAAATAAGTCAACGCATCCTCTACAGAGAGCACGTCTACATTTCAATGCACAATTACTGTTTGTTTGCTGAATTGAATGTATCAGAAAATAAAAAAGATAAAATGTGGCCTATGCAAAATGTGAAACTTATATTTTATTTGTTAACCTGAACAAATAATTAGAAATTGCACAGTAAAATATGCAGAAATTTTTAATTTGTTCCAATAGAGCAGAGGTTCCCAACCTTGGTCCTGGAGTACTCCTGCCCTACATTTGAGTGTTTGACTGCTCCCAAAATACCTGATCCAACTAAACAGTTCATTAGCGAGCCCTTCCTGCGTTGAAGTGGGTGTTCTAGAGCAAGAAAAAACACACAAATGTGCATGCCAGAGGGTATTCCAGGACCAGGGTTGGGAATGTATGGTGTAGAAATCAACAAAACATCATTTGACTGCGGGTGTTTAAACTTTTGTATAAGACTGTAGTCAACTGTGGATAACCTGATCATCAGTTCTATTTTCAGTTTCTTTGCAGCCAGATTGGCAGATTTATAGGGATGCACCAATATGAGAATTGTCAGCTGATACCAAATATTTTTCACAGTGCTGATACATTTTAGATTACAGATGCAGTAAATTACCCATATGACTCCAGAATTATTATGCATTCCTCCTTTTATTTAACCTGAAAAAAATGTGTGGGCTGAATGTGGCCACAGTTCCAGTACATAACCACAACATAAATAATGTTATTTTTTCTTTAATGGGCCATAATGTAATTTTGAATTTTTGAATGAAAAATCTTGTGGCTTTTTAAAATAGTATGAATCAACTGTAAAACAGAATGACCAAAATAAAAATAAACTGGCTGATTTCTGATTGCATTTCTGGAGCAAAAATCTGTTGATTCTTCTTGTGCATCCCTATAATCAATAGGGACTGCCTGATCATACAGTATCATGTAGATTCTGAGCCACACAGAGGGTGATGTAACCATTAATGCTAATTTTTTAGCAGGAAAATATTACCATCATTGTACAAACTGAACTCCAAAAAGTGGGTAAAATGCATAAAAACAGAAAACAGTGGTTTATAAATTTGGACAAAACCAGTATACAGACAAGAGTTTTAATGTTTTACCTTATACACTTCATTATTTTTATTGAAATATACATAAAGTCCTTATTACAAGGTGATTACAAGGATTGTAGGTGTTTCACCCTCTGTGCTGCATAATAATATCAGAAGATTTGGGAGGAAGAAATCTAATGATGAACAGTTATAATGGTATGATTATAAACTGTTAACTTGATCTCATTAGTCTTCATCTGTAATTATCATTAACTTTAATTTAACTTTTAATTCATAGCTGTAAAAAATGTGCTTATCACAAAAGAATGGCTGTAAGTGGTATGTGCTTATTGCTGTCTCTCAGAACCGGGGAGTACATGTAGCTTCAGAGGTGAGGGACGCGCGGCTCCAAGTCATTAGGGACAAGATGACTGCGCGAGTGGAGTTGCTCTCACGACCCCAGCGCTTCTCAGCCAGTCGAGCCCTCTCCCGCAGAGAAATGGAGATCGAGAAATCTCTCTTCCATGGCAACGACCGCTGCAGCTTCCTTACTGCCCTCTACCATCAAGGTTCAATAAAGTAGAATGAAAGAGAGAGTCAACTGCAGTAAATATGTCTGAATAGTTCATCAGGCATCATAGATTTTTATGTCAGCCTAGTATCAGATTTCTAAGATGATATTATTTGTGTTTACTCATTTTAATGCTGTTTTTAATTCTCTCACTCACAGAAGAAGATTCACAGAACGGCCAACAGGGGGCAACATCCTCAAACCCAATGGATACATTGTATAGAGACTTCCTCAAAGACCAGCAGAAAGCCTCTGATTACAGCACACTGGACTCTCACTCACCTCTGTTAGCTCCCTCAAATAAACTTTATTTGACAGAGACAGATACCTGTCATAATCAATCACTGCTTCCAGACCAAGACCCTGATCGGTTGCACGCCCCCAAAGACTGCCCTAAATCATCAGTAAGCCATGAGCCAGTCCCACCAATAGCTGACAAAGCACAGTGTCAAAATCAAGAGAAACACAGTGGCCTGAAAATCACAGTGAACCAGCCGATCGGACGTCTCACCGCTTCTTCCTCGCAGATCCAGAACGGTCCAGTGACAGTCAGTGGAAGGATAGAGGAGATTACAGACGAGGAGATCAGGAACAATCGGGAGATGGAAGAGGGCATCAGGAAAATTCCACGCTTTCAGAACTACCAGCGTGGAGAGCCGTCACATGTAGATTTCCATTACAACAGCTCTGAGTGAAACTTATAATGATAGTTTACATTAGCCATTTATTTGCTTATATTTAATTATTTGCTTATTTTTTAGTTCGTTTTACTTCTGATCAAAAGTTTGGAATCACTTTCACATTAATAATTGCAATTCAATGATAACTTTTACAGTGTAGAAACACACTGTGTACAGTGAAATTGTATGAACTAGACACCAGCCAATGGTTTATTCACAATTCAAAGTAATTTGGGAACAACAAAGTTATGTCATTGTAAGAACAGGAATTGCTTTTAAATAATAAAGTGTAATTATTTGTGTAATTTCCTGTTACAGAATTACAATGAAAGCTATTTGGACACTATTTTTTGAATAAGAGGCATTCTAAATATCAATTTTTTTTAGAAGTTCTTTCTCTGTTAGACCTATCGCTATTGTGAAATTTGCGCTGATGATTAACTGCCGTATAAATAATTGGGATTAGTGATTAGATTGTCCTTTAATAGTGGCCAAATTGACCAGCTATTTGATTAGCTAATTTGCTCCCAATTGATGGCAGAAACAGCTCTAAAATAAGTAAATATTTAATCACCACTTCTCTATGAATGTGTTATAGCACCTAGAATAGAACTTGTTTTTGTGTGATTTGTGACATGTCTCAATAAATCTTTCTGCTTTTCTTTTATTTACATATATGTACCTCAGACCACCAGGTGAATTGTGAGAGGGGTACTCTCAGTGCTATACAGCTATTATGGAATCTGCAGCTCCATTCATATTTGAAAATGTCTGCATTTTTACATGTGAAGTATTAATTATTAGAATAATTTTATACATGTTTCTGCAACAACAGTAGTTTTATACTATTGAAAACAGCGATTACAAAGTTTTAAATAGTGATTCCAAACTTTTGAACTGTAGCACAAATGCAGTATCTGCAGCAACTCTGCATTGTCTTGTTGCTGACCACGCTGACTGTTGCGCAGGATGCAAAACATCAGCTAGCAAAGACTGCATCTCTGAATATGTTGGAGCTACAGTAATATTTTATTTTAATTTATTTTTGAAGGAATATAGTGGCATCAGTGGGTTACACAGCACATAGACAGACGACAGTGAGCATTGTTACTATGATCAGGATTGTGTAAAAACTTTTCAAGTCATTTTTGCTAATTCATACCAGTTTTTACTATTTAAATTTGTAGATATAAATATTTAAGTACATTTCTGCTGTATTATTTCAGAACTGTGACTGCACCCCATAAAGCATGTGATCCATATGTTAATAAACATATCTTTACATGTTTTTGAGCAGGTGCTGTGTGTGAAGAATATGAGTCCTCGGGCCTCTCTAGCCCAGCTGGTGTCTCTGTTCTCCAGGTTTCAGAAGGATGACACTAACCCGATTCTATACCGCCTATTGACGGGCAGACTGAAAGGCCAAGCCTTCATCACGTTCTCTGGTATGACCTGGTATCTGATCTTCTTGTATGTAAATATATCCTTGTTTTATGTTCTTGAAGGTTCTACTGTCTGTATATGTTCGAACAATTTTCAATCATTTTGAATGAATGACTGTCTTAACCTAAGCAGATACACCAATCAGCCATAAGATAAAATCCACCTCCTTTCCAGATCAGAATACTTTTGCATCGCCTTTGAATTTTCCATTCCATATCTAAGAATATGTTACACACACAGTATAAATCTTAGTCACATAGCAGCTCTGATATTTCAGTAGATAACATCACATCATTGTTTAATTTGGAGTGTATGTTGTTTTGCAGATATAGAGACTGCACACACAGCTTTGGATATGTTGAATGGGTACAGGCTGCTGGACAAGCCTCTTGTCATTGAGTTTGGTCGGGAGAGGAAAAATGCAAGTGGAGACTCCACTACAACTACAACGCAAGTGGTTCTGGAAGACTACAAGAACTAATTGTTTTGCTCGTCATTCTGAAATTACCGTACAGTAAAATGCTGTAAATATTAATCTTGTAAATAAAACAGTATGTACATTTCTTTAACACTTTTGTTGATGGTGCAGCTAAATTCAATGGAGCTTCACTATAATGCAGGGCTGTTTCCCCACTCATCTAATTTGGGTGTTCTCCCTCAAACCAGCAGAGGACCCCCTAATCATCCTCTTCTTCTGGCTTTGCCACACACACTATGAAGCTGCACAAGGAAGTGACTTTACCAGGCCCTAAAAGGTGGGTTCCACCACAATGTCTGCATAATTAAGCCACTGAGATTTAAACAGAGTCATTTGGAGTGGTTTGGTGTGAAATGAAAAAAGAAAAAACTTAGAATTGTTCACAATGGTGGTGATAGGAACCAGACGACTGCAGAGTTTAATGCCACTGGAAGGCTAAGTATTCCATGAAGAGAACGCATTTTTTTCAGATACACAACTATTTTACTATTATTAACATTACATGTAAAATTCAAATTCTCAGGTGGTTTTGGCTAGTAAATGAAATGGTTATATTTATATTGTAGACATCACACAATTTTGTATCAGACCACCCTAAATGACTTTATTTACATCTCAACATCTGAATTATGCAGATTTTTTAAATCAGTGGAATTCCCCTTTAATGTCTCCAAAAACTACCTCACAGAATGTTATTTATTACAGTTATTACAGTAACGTAGTTATGAATACGCGGCCTGATGCCCAACACGTTGTTTCACAATAGTTTTATAGGATAGGACTTGGAGCTAAAATGTCATTTTAAGAAACATTCATGGCAGAGAGGTACATGCAGCCTAAATAGTCCCCTTAGTATACATCAAACAGTTAAACGTTGGTCATATTCTAACACTATCCAAAATATCAGGGACTGATATCAGCATTGCAAAAACATCCATTCAGCAAAAAGATAAGACGCATACTGGTCAAAGTGCTCACAGCACTCATTAAATATATTGCAATTTGTTAGAGGGCTTATTTGCACATTGTAGCCTTCAGCTATAGGTGTACTGCAAAGGCAAATGTTGCAATACTGATTAACATACCGTGTACTGTTCAGGTCTAGTGCTTTTTCTTACTGCATTTATTTGTAACTATAAACAAATATTTTTAGTCAGCTGTTGGCATTTGTCATAGGCTCTCTGTCGGTATCTTTTAAATCCTACATTGTAACATCAGTACATAATGCCACTCAGAGGAAGATGGGTTCCCCTTTTGGGTATTGGCTGTAAGCCAGGTTTCTTCTTTCTGCCACAGTGTTTTTCCTGCTGTTGCTGCCGTCTTGCTCATTAGGGGTTTGGATCTGGATTTAAGATAAAGCTGCTTTGTGGCGCTGTCTTTTGGTAAGCCCTATACAGACCGACCCCTAACTGTTAACATAGTGAGTGAGACCCAGCAAGAGCCAGTTAGCAAACAAGATCAGCATAAAAAAGTACAGAAAATTTATGGAGAATGCAAGATATGCTTAGGCAAATTGATCTGTCCCTGCTGGAAAAAACATATGTTATATGTTTGGTATGTTGGTCAGCATCAGTGAAAGCTGTTATGCTTATCTCCATCAAAACCAACATATGCCACATGGACACATGGAAGTATTTGGACACTTAACTGTCACACGTATATGAAACAGTCCAGAATGACCTGGAGGAAAGAAAAAAGTGTGTGTCTGTGTGTATATACACACTGCTCAAAAAAATAAAGGGAACACTTAAACAACACAGTATAACTCCAAGTAAATCAAACTTCTGTGAAATCAAACTGTCCACTTAGGAAGCAACACTGATTGACAATCAATTTCACAGCTGTTGTGCAAATGGAATAAACAACAGGTGGAAATTATTGGCGATTAACAAGACACACACAATAAAGGAGTGGTTCTGCAGGTGGGGACCACAGACCACTTCTCAGTACCTTTCTGCTTTCTGGCTGATGTTTTGGTCACTTTTGAATGCTGGTGGTGCTTTCACACTTGTGGTAGCATGAGATGGACTCTACAACCCACACAAGTAGCTCAGGTAGTGCAGCTCATCCAGGATGGCACATCAATGCGAGCTGTGGCAAGAAGGTTTGCTGTGTCTGTCAGCGTAATGTCCAGAGGCTGGAGGCGCTACCAGGAGACAGGCCAGTACACCAGGAGATGTGGAGGAGACCATAGGAGGGCAACAACCCAGCAGCAGGACCGCTACCTCCGCCTTTGTGCAAGGAGGGGCAGGAGGAGCACTGCCAGAGCCCTGCAAAATGACCTCCAGCAGGCCACAAATGTGCATGTGTCTGCACAAACAGTTAGAAACCAACTCCATGAGGATGGTATGAGGGCCCAACGTCCACAGATGGGGGTTGTGCTCACAGCCCAACACCGTGCAGGACACTTGGCATTTGCCAGAGAACACCAGGATTGGCAAATTCGCCACTGGCGCCCTGTACTCTTCACAGATGAAAGCAGGTTCACACTGAGCACATGTGACAGACGTGACAGAGTCTGGAGACGCCGTGGAGAGCGATCTGCTGCCTGCAACATCCTTCAGCATGACTGGTTTGGCAGTGGGTCAGTAATGGTGTGGGGTGGCATTTCTTTGGAGGGCAGCACAGCCCTCCATGTGCTCACCCGAGGTAGCCTGACTGCCATTAGGTACCGAGACGAGATCCTCAGACCCCTTGTGAGACCATATGCTGGTGCGGTTGGCCCTGGGTTCCTCCTAATGCAGGACAATGCTAGACCTCATGTGGCTGAAGTGTGTCAGCAGTTCCTGCAAGATGAAGGCATTGAAGCTATGGACTGGCCCCCGTTCCCCAGACCTGAATCCGATTGAGCACATCTGGGACATCATGTCTCGCTCCATCCACCAACGTCACGTTGCACCACAGACTGTCTAGGAGTTGGCGAATGCTTTAGTCCAGGTCTGGGAGGAGATCCTTCAGGAGACCATCCGCCACCTCATAAGGAGCATGCCCAGGCATTGTAGGGAGGTCATACAGGCACGTGGAGGCCACACACAATACTGAGCCTCATTTTGACTTGTTTTAAGGACATCAAAGTTGGATCAGCCTGTTGTGTGTTTTTCCACTTTAATTTTGTGTGTGACTCTAAATCCAGGCCTCCATTGGTTAATAAATTTGATTTCCATTGATGATTTTTGTGTGATTTTGTTGTCAGCACATTCAACTTTGTACAGAACAAAGTATTCAATGAGAATATTTCATTAAAATCTAGGATGTGTTATTTGAGTGTTTCCTTTATTTTTTGAGCAGTGTATATATATATATATATATATATATATATATATATATGTATATATATATATATAGATTCATATATAAATATACTTCAACTTTATACATGATTGTGCTGATGTTGCTCCCGAATGCCTCTGGAGTGAATGATGCAACAGAAAACAGGTAATGTTTACTTGCTACGCACTCCAACACTCGGCAGCCCTGCTCTGTGAGTGGTCTGCCCCGAGGTTGGACTAAATGTCAATGAACCTTATGTGGACAGTCTAGCTGTGGTTTTTGCAGGGACATATTTTCTTACAGAGTCACTCATCAAAATGTATATCCCTCTGATTCCAATAAGCTCTACTGCAGTAAATCATTTATCTGATTGATCAATTGATTGATAAAGCAGTGTTGCTAACTGTAAGGCCATTTAGACTGAGTCTGATTATACAGCATTGGGCTTTTGATAACTGATCCACATTTAAGATAACCAGACAGTACTGATTCTTCAATATTTTATCTTAGTACATTAGTACAAACATGGTCTTATAAAATCTATCAAAACATCACACCCAATAAAATGGAACTGCAATTTAATTGATTAATTCATGTATGTATGTAAACAAACAAGTTAATGACAACTCTTTGCTGTAGCCCCACAGACATGCTTATTTTATTGTGTATATAATTAGATCACAAGGAATTTATAAAGAATGTTAACCCAGATATGTAATCAAGCAATCATGTTTATTTACAATGTTGATAACATTCATTTAAACAAAATAAAGCTCATCTTTTAATCGTAGAAAATGCATCTTCAGTCATTTTCAACATATAAAAAGAATATTTTTTTTTACTGTCAAACAGCCAAATAGGTCATTGTGAAACATTAGCTCTGTGTTTACACAGAGCAGGCACAGTTGAATTAGGAGGTATTCATTCATTTCATTTGCGAGCATGGCTTACTGTTTTGAGTCTCAGTATGAAATAACATGCTGTCATGGTTTGTGATGGAAGAAATTAAGCTTTCATTTTTCAGTTCAGTTGCCTAACTGCTTGTAGCTTAATGCCACTCTTGGCTATTACTCTCACTTCAGTATAAAGCAGTTTAGTCTTTTCAAGTTGATGGCACAAAAGGAAAAACATAATGCCAGTAACAAATCTTCAGACATACCCCGTAACATCGTAGCTGGCTGGAGCATTGTGCCGTGCAGGTTTTCTGGAGCTGTGAGCAGCCGGAGTGGAGTGGCTACTGGTACTGACATGGCTTGCCAGGGTTTGGTTCTTGTTGGTTGGGTTCAAGTTGATCCCAGTCTGCAAGGTGGCTGGACGGTAGGGTACGGAATGTGAGCGACCATGGACCATACCCCCAGTACCTGTGCGGTCAGGGTATGGGTAACCCCCATTTTGGCGCCTGAACCCTCGACGTACCTCTAGGTCATCACAGCAGGATACACTCAACAGTCCGCCACCAAGTATGGACATGAGAGAAGAAGCAAGTCCAACATACAGACAGTCCCCTATTTCAAACTTCAGACTTTCTGGGACACTGTACTGGTAAAAGGTTTGAATCACCTCATGGATCTTCCAGGACACAGGGATGAGAGACAGAAGTCCGGCTGTTAGAAACAGGCACCCTCCAACTCCAGCCACCTTTGACTTGACAGAAGACCCGTCCATACATACGGTGCACTGCATCCCCACACTGGACACAACACAGGCCATCACGGACAATAATAAAGAGATGACCATCATGGCCCGGGCTGCCTGCAGATCTGTCCGCAGACCAAGGATGGTGTTGTAGGTCTCGCACTGGAAGTTTCCAGTGCTCTGGTAGACGCACTGCATCCACAAGCCCTTCATGTTGACCACAGCGGTGACAATGTTGGAACCAATGTGGGCCGAAGTCTCCCAGTATGGCAGAAGTGTGGCTACCAAGTTACCTATCATTCCTATGAAGGACATCAAGAAACCCATCACCTCCATTGCCGCTGCAGCCATTGCTGAGCCTGGTGTACCACAGAGATCGAAGTGCAGCCTCTCAAACTCACGTGAGCTGATTCCTGTTTACTAAAGTGAACAACAACTTACATTTAGCTAGTCAAATTTTACAGATCTGTTAAAGACAGACAAAACACAAAGACAAATTGTGTTGCTTATATTCAGAGAATTGTTAGTCTAACTATTATTCACTAATTGAGATGTTGCTAACTCTATGTAATAATGCTGCTTATCTAATTAGAAAATACTAGTCTGATTAAGTGCTGCTTACTCTATATGTGCCATTACAGCTAATTAATGATTTTCTCACTAACTCATTCTTTTAGGTGTGTTCTCTCCTATTTGTATTTTCTTTCTGTCTTTTCACTGTCTAAATACTAAGAGCTTCCACAGTCCATGCATGCAGTCACATGCAGCAAAATGAGTTAAAGATTCACTCATTACTCACCCCAAAACAGACCTCTGCTGCTCCCATCCCAAACCTTAGGCCACTGAATGAAAGACAGTGTCAGTCACAGGATGACCACTCCTTCCTCTATTTCCAGCCTGAAAAACAACAGAAATAAGTTTTCATTTTAAAAAAGGATAAAAAGTGGTGGTGATAAAACACATTTAGTAATAATCTGTGGTCCTGTGGCTGCATTAAAATCTGTACAGGTGGCTTTTTATCTCATAAAAGAAAAAAAATCAGACTTTTAGAGGGTGCTTGAGAACTGTTTTATTATTCCTACTGAAGACCCCCACAGTGCCTTCAAGGCCTAATGATTTGACTGAAAAACATGACAAAGTAATTTTTAGTTTGCTTTTGTTTAATGTTATCATGATGCTTGTTGGTTTTAAACTCTACAGGTATTTCAGTTAATACTCATTTCATTGTCATGTTTTTGTTGGAAACAAAAGGCAAAAAATGATCCACTTTTTCCCTCCTGTGGCATCTGGGTAGATACAGCAGCACTAGCTCCACCATCAATTAGGACTTCAGGAGTTGGACTGTAGGCCTGACATGCAAGATTATTCACTAACATAATAAATATGTGACAGAGGAATCAACCAATCATGTTTTGATTTCCAAAGGGTTGGATACATTTTTGTTGAACTAGACCTTCTGGATGCTGATTGCAAGTCCAAGAGCTTGTCTGAAATGCCTGTGCTATTGTGTGCAATACCATCATACAGTTGTACCCCCTAGCCATCAGCAATTTACAGATCCTTAAATGCGCTTTTCTCCAGAAACCAGTTTCAGTGCAACTGGTTATGTTGTAACACCACATTACCTATTATGTCCGCTGAAAGAAAATAAACATGCACTCAAAGAACTCTTTACATGATTAAGAGGGTTCTTTTGCATCATGAAAAGGTTCTTCAGATTGATGGAGAATGTGTTTAATATGGTTCTATATAACACCAAAGGGTCCCTCTATTGTTACAGGCTTGACATCGTAATAATAGAGGAACCCTTTTTGGTGTTATATAGAACCATTTTTCCAAAAGGTTCTATGTAGAACCAGCTACAGCACATTCTTCATCAGTCTGAAGAACCTTATCATGGTGCAAAGAACCCTTTAATCATGCACAATGTTCATGGTTCTATATAGAAACATTTTCTTTACCAAAGAGTGTAGCACATCAAAAGAAGACACTTAATACAAGAAAATGGATGACAAGTCATATTTGATTACTTTTAGGCATCACTCCAAAAAAAGATGGTTCTTCAAGGGTTCTTTAGTAAAGACATTGGTTCTATATAGAACCATGAACACTCAAGGAAGCATTTGTATGCTTAAATGGTTCTTTGCATGGTGAAAAGGTTCTTTAGATTGATGGAGAATGCGTTGAATATGGTTCTAAATTTAATCTTTTTGAAAACAGGTCTATATAGCACCAAAAAGGGGTTTTCCATTGTAATAATAGTAGCAGCAAAGAATCCTTAACACATGCAAATGATTCGTTCTGTATAGAACAATTTTCTTTACTACAGAACCCATGAAGTTTTTAAGAGTGATCTTAAAGGCCTTGATTGAGTATTTTTGGAATCTTAAATTGTCAAACTCCAGTGACTATTGTGATACATGGAAACCAGCAGTGACTGTTAATTAGCTCTACGCTATAGTCCAACCAGTGCATTTGGAATTATGAATAGACAATGAAAAACAGATGCCAGATCTCTTTACAGAAGGAGTCACTGTGAAACTGCTGCAAGGCCAAAGTATATGTTAATATGTGTGTTACAAGCTTTGAATAAACACAGGATGTCTTTTTTTTGACAAGCCTCAAATATTTAATCTTGAATGGCCAAAAATATTGATGTGAATCCATTAGCTTAGCGTCAGGTGCTAGAATCCCTAGAATTATCAAAGAAGTATTTTCTCATTTCATTTTGGACCAAGTCTTGCCATTTATGGCCTAAACTGAAGGCTTAGCTCCAACAGTTACAGGTTGGTTTTCATTTTTTTCTCAGTCACTCAGTTATGATTGATATATGCCAGACATTAGCAAGTAAATAAGTACACCATTAGCAAAATCAAAGGATCTAAAAAAAGAACTTCATACACAATGACCTTAGCTTTATTGTCTGCCATTAAGTAACTGTATATGGGCTCAATGGTGGGTGTTAACAATTCACATTAAATTTATAAGAAATTAAGTGTAGCAAAGTAGGTAAAGAATTTTTCCTAATCATCAAACAATTAACAATTGTAAACGTGGTAAGCACATCTAAAAACATACATGTCTCACCTCCCTCTTACTGTCTCTCTCGCACACACACTTACCCAGGCAATCCCTGTCTCTTAGATAGATACAGAGCAATGGTAGGCAGGACACTGCTGCTGAGACTGTTGCTGTTCCAGGAAACGGGAGTGTGTGTGCGCATGTGTGTGTGAGGGAGAGAGCGCATGCATAGTTTAGACTGGTTTAGGCTTGAGCCTAATCTCACCAAATCTCTGCTCACATGTCACCAACGTGGTAATGAGATTAAAACATAATCCAGCATCTGTTTCCACTCACTGACTGAAAGAGTAAACTAACAGTCAGCGAAACTTTAATTAAAAACTTTAGAACAGTTGAAAAACAGTAGACCTGTCATACCCTGTCACCTCGTTTGATATTTCCCTAGCACTATAAAGAATATTACCATCATACTTGCAGTGTAATTATATCATTATAAGTATCAAATAGCTGAGGAACTGTGGTGTAATTACATTCCACAGATTTTTCTCTCAGCTGGTGCAAATCAAATGAAGCTGGAAAGGCCCTGACCTAAAATGAAATAGAGGCTGCCTGTAGTTGGTCAAAGTGTAGTTTTATGAATGAGGGCATTAACCCTAATCACACTGCCTCTCTTTTTACATTTGCACTTTTCTATCTCTAGAGGACGCTGTTGTTCACTTGAATAGCAGCGTGTTTATGACTGTATTCTGTACATAATTAACCAAAACATTATCAGAATATGCTTTTTGGCTTCAACATGTTTTTTGCTTATAAAATTTGGGGATATTTACAAAATTGACCAAATCTTGGAATGTATACACTTATTGAATGTTTTGCTGATGTTTCTATGTGAGGTACTTTGAGATTTTGTAACTAAATATAAATGTACTTCCTCTCATTAGCTACTTTATCAGAAACACCTATCTTGTATCTCCACTCACTGGCCTCTTTAATAGAAACACAAACCTTCTACTTCCACTCGCTGGCCACTTTATTAGAAACACCTACCTTGTATGTCCACTCACCAGCCACTTTATTAAAAACACCTACCTTCTACTTTCAGTCACTGGACACTTTACTAGAAACACCTCCCTTGTATGTTCACTCACCGACGACTTTATCAGAAACAATTATCTCCTACTTCCACTCACTGGCCACTTTATTAGAAACACCTACTTTGTATGTCCACTCACTGGCCACTTTATTAGAAACATTTAGCTCCTATTTCCACTGCTACTTCATCAGAAACACTTACCTTGTATGTCCACTCCCTGGCCACTTTATTAGAAACACCTACCATGTATGTCCACTTGCTGGCCACTTTATTAGAAACACCTACCTTCTACTTCCAGTCACTGGACACTTTTATTAGAAACACCTCCCTTTTATGTCTATTCACTGGACACTTTATTAGAAATCTCCTACGTTCACTCACTGGCCTATTTATTATGGTACACTTCCACTTGCACTTTTTCTGGCCAGTTCTCTCTGCTCACTGCTGTGGCCATTTCTATGTTGTTATGGAAGTGAAGGAATCATACTGAACATATCTGGCTCAACAAATAATCTGATATGCTGTTTTTGCCCTTCTGCTCAAACCATGTAAACTATATCTTTCCTCTGAACTTTCACTGTCAACACTTCTGAATAAAAGCAAATGCTGTCATTATTTCGTAAGACTGTTGATTTAATAGGAGAAAGAAAGCCATAATTTCCGCTTTCTACTCCTAGAGAAACCTATGTTTGCTGTTAGTGATGAAGGCCAGTCTAGAGTTGCCTAATTCTCCCCACTGGCCACTTTATTAAAAACATCTACCTCCATCTATTACCATAGACAAACACTGGCAGTAGTGCAAGTTGTGCTAAAGAGCTTAGTGACTTTAAATGTGTCACTGTCATAGGATGTCATCTTTGCCATAAGTCATTTCTTGAAATGTCTGCCTTGTTATATGTTTTCTGGTCAACGGAATGCACAGTTGTTGTGAAATGGAAGCATCTAGGAGCAACAACAACTCACTAAGTGGAGCTGGCAAGCACTAAAGCATGTAGCACATGGAGTAAAGTAAATGAAAGGCAGTAAAGATTGGTGGAGGAAGGATAATGATCTGGGGCCTTTTTCAGGCTTTAGACCTTGTAGTTCCAGTGAAGGCTAATGTTAATAAGTGGTTGGGATAGTTTAGTGGTTAACACCTCTGCCTTCTACACTGTAGACTGGGGTTCAATCCCCACCTGGGCAAACACCCTGCACTATACCAATAAGAGTCCTTGGGCAAGACTCCTAACACCGCCTTGGCCTACCTATGTAAAATGATCAAATTGTAAGTCACTCTGGATAAGAGCGTCAGCCAAATGCCGTAAATGTTAATACTATAGCATACAAAGACAATTATATGCTTCCCAGTTTGTGGAAGATTTTTTCCTATTCCAGTATGTTTGTGCTTCTATGCACAAAGCGAGCTCCATAAAGACAAGATTAAACAAGTTTGGTGAGGAAGAACTCCAGTGGCCCGTGCAGAGCCCTGACCTCAACCCCAATTAACACTTTTATTAATTAGGATTAATTGGAATGTTGATTGCCAGCCAGGAATATACCGTTTACAGAAACTTCCTATCTTCTGTCCTAAGTTAAGATCTGACAAGTTCAAGATCTTTTTTTCACAGATTTGCAATACAGAAGCATTTATAAAATGTATCTTACAGCATCTTATCTCTAGTAGGTTAATCTTAACCTGTTCAATCGATGTCAACAATCACTTGATTTCAGCAGTGAACAAATCAGATGATATGTGGACAGCTGAAATGCACACATGTAATCAAAATTTAGTTAGTTAGCTACACAGTTACCTTTATGGATTTAAAAAGGGGTCAAAACAAAACTAAAGTGCAGTGAACTGGAAGTGAAGAATATTGTGACAGCCCCTCTTCTGCTTATCAGCGTATCACTGCTCCCCAGTTTTAGTTTCCATTTCCCAAATACTTTAGCTGACTACACTAATGTTATTCCTCTTAATAGCCATATTTTCAACTCTATCTCCCCATTATTCGCCTCCGTTGCTGTAATATTTTATTTAATTAATTTTTATGAACATTAACATTTGTTGGTAATAAAAGGGGATGGTAGAGATTGTGTCTGCAGTGTTGGAGATTTTTTAAATGCACAGTTGAAACCACTGTTTTGCAGTATAAATAAATATACTGTTATTTTGCAGTACTGAACTATGCTTCCTGTTATAGTTGGCTAAAAATAGTAGAAACAGATGATTAAAACAGTTAGGGCACAACTGGGCTTTCTTAAAGTTAGGACTGAAATTTTGTACAGTTAGGATGTTTCCATATTACTGCTTTCTTAACTGGAGATAGAATAAGATTATGAACTTAAATGTCCTAAATTCAGTACTAACTGAAGTTGTCATAGTGAAGATTACAGAGTTCGAATGTTTCAGTAATACAGCAACAGGTCTTCTAACTCAACAGTGTCTGACTTTACAAAGGCTGTTTTGATTGAATGGGCACAAATTCCCAGAGACACGCTCCAAAATTTTGTTGAAAGTCTTCCCAGAAGAGTGCAGGCTGTTAACCACTAAGTGAAGGCCAACTCCACATTAATGCCCATGGTTTTCAGATGGGATGTCCAGCAAGGTCATATAGATGTGATGGTCAGGTGCCCATATACTTTTGTCCATATAGTGTAGTTTATCAGCAGCCATTAATATTCATAGTACATTTCTGGCTACAGGACCAACACTGATATTATTATAGTGAATCATTATTGACACAGCAGTCACACTGATATGGTAGTGTAATGTGTGGCACTAGTATGAATGTCTGAGGTACAGCAGCGTTGATGTGCATTCAGTGGCATTAGTTCAGAGAGGTAGCAGTTCAGATGTCAGAAACTGATGGGGACTGTAACTATACTTTTAGACTAGAAAACACAAACAAATACACAATCAACACAAAAATATACAATACCATTATTATATATTCCATGCTTAGATCATATTTATACAATCTAATATTATGATGTATAATGTTGATTGTATAAGAAATTGTTATATATTGTGAGTCCATTTATAAGCTGCTTATATTTTTTTCTGGAGATTCCAAATGTGCATATGATGTTGACAGTGGGTCAAGAAGAGGTCAGTAGTAATTGTATGTTTAGGTCTACATTTGAGCCATTGTGTGTAGGTGCTGCTGTGGGAACTGTGCTCCTGAGCTCAGAAGCAGGAATCGAGGTGCCAACATAGAGAGTGGAGGAGCAGAGGAGGTGAGAGAAGTGTGCCTGTGGAGGTGTGAGGCCTGGTACCATTCTTACACCTCCCCAAATTGAGAGCAGAAGTGTTGAGAGACACACTACAGTCTAAATCCTGATACCCCCATTAGCAAATTCAGGTGTGTTTTTAGCTGTGCTAAGCGTGTTTTTCCATTTATGTGGACAATGGTATGTCAAAAACACATAAGCAAGTCTATCTGAGATTATTCAACTGGGTCCAGGGCAGTTGTGTAATAATGTAGGTATGCAGTTTGTACAATGCTAACGGATGACTATAACTTTCCATTACTTGTTAGCTACATTAGCGTTGTGGCTCCAGTGCAAAACTCAAGCAAACTTCGGACACCAAACATGTTTTGGCCTCTTCAGCAGTCTTCACACTTCTGCTCTCATTTTGGGGAGGTGTAGGAATGACACCAGCCCTCACACCTCCATCAGCACACTTCTCTCACCTCCTCTGCTGCCTTAGTCTCTCTACTGGCACCCAGTTCCACCCAGAACATGAAGCAGAGTCTGCAGAACTGTTCCCACCACAACACCTACACACTCTGACCTGTACACACAAGCTGACCTCCTACTGACTCATAATCATTGACCCAATATGTACTGAATTAACAGTAAATATTGAGATAAACCATGAAACAATACAGTTTAGATGAAAGTTGTGCAAATTTGCTCCCTAACATCCAGGGGAATTTGAATTTGACCTAACACTGGAAATAGACTGGAGATGTGTTTTACTTGAAGCTTGTAATAGACATGAACAAAAAAAATTATATGTATGTATGTTTTAAAAATATGTATGTTGCAGTTTTACAGTGCTGCCTTCTGTGCTCTGGCATAGGGCTGCCACCGCTGTTTTCTATTTCTAATAACTGACTGAGCCCTAGTTAAATTATAGCTTGTATTGACACAGCCTACAGTGACATATCTAGGCCATCTAGAAGGCCTAAAGTGACATTTCTTCTAAAAAAAAAAAAAAAGGTCCCACTCATTGGAAACCAAAGCGTGATTAATCGATTCCACTGTCAGGTCTTAATTATGTTGGTAGTTAAAGCCTACAGCGCAGCTCCTGAAGTCCTGACAAGGTAGAGCTAGTTTGTATTTACCTCAATACCACAAGAAAAAAATCAGCTTGGACAAATGTACATTAGACATTGCAAGATTTTAACTGTTACAGATGTATTTTTTATCTCAGAAGGCCTACATGGCCATAAGGGTAATGTCTGGGTCAATGACTGCACCCAAATATATCTTTGTGTGTCAACTGGCTGATTGTAACTGAATTAGGATATGCATGAAAAAAAGTTATAATACGCTTTTCGGACACAAAAACATTTATGACACAAAAATATAAAGATATATTAATATAGTAATCTTCTGATATATGAAGAGGTATGAATCAACAACAGTTATGTATGTGCTAATTGCACTGTTAGGAAACTCACATCCTTCTAAAACCGTTCTTGATGGGGCCTCAACTCTTTGGAGCAACAACAAATATTTGAAACTGTTGTTACAAAACCAATCCAAACATTCTTGGCTTTAATGTTCAATTTTCAAAGAATAAACCAGGAGCCTTTGGTTTTTAATAGTGATTGATCTAAGTTACATAACTTTGTACGCTTATTTATCTTTATGCCTCATCTGTCATCAGGGCATGTGTGACCTGGGTCACAGTGTTGAGTGTCTGCTCTGTGCAGTGACCCTGCAGCTCTCATTCCTCTTGACCAGCCTTCACACTTCTATTCTCATTTTGGGGAGGTGTAGGAATGACACCAGCCCTCACACCTCAATCAGCACACTTCTCTCATCTCCTCTACTGATCTAGTCTCTCTGCTGGTACCCAGTTACACCCAGAACATGAAGCAGGGTCTGCAGGACTGTTCCCAGCACAACACCTACACACTCTGACCTGGACTCAAACACTGACCTCTCACTGACCTGTACACACACTTGTAGTTACCAAAGTATATAAAGATGTTTATTTTAATGGTGTTCAACTTGTTTTTGCCATTCAGTCATAGGCAGTTCCCAACATAATATATTTCTTGGACAACAGTTCCACCATAACTGGGAATTAAGAACATTCCCAAAATATGAGCAAAACTTTTTGCTGCTCAATATTCTTTGGGAACGAAGGCCAGCATTCACATTTTCCAAGTAGTTGACTTTGCAGGTTTATCATATACCTCAAAATGTTCACTCTTGTCTTTGCCATATGACCATGCCAACTCCTTATAGCTTGATCTCTTTCAAAGCCCTGTAGGAGTGGGACGCTATTAGGGAGTCAGGTGATGCCAGGTTACTTTTAAAAAGCTGGACTTATTTCATCTGTAAACTCTGGAGAAGGTCTAAGCTGAATGTATCCATTTGGGCAACCTGTGATAAAGTTTTGTTCATCTTCAATTAGAAGGGCTTTTAAATTTATATACACTACATATACAAAACAAGCCAGACACCCTTTCAAGTGAGTGAATTCAACTACTTTAAGGTGCACCTATTGCTGACATAGGTACAATCAATTCCTCACAGTAATGTTCGAAAATCTAGTCTGAAACCTTCCCAGATTAGAAGAGGCAGCAAAGACTGCAGAACATATTAATTCCCTTGATTTCAGGAGAAACCACTGGGACTGGAACAAAACCACACTCTACTGGTGATCAGAAGTACATTTGTATTGATTTATGGTATTTCATCCATAGGTTGCTTTAGTCCTAGTCTACTGACCCCAGGGTCACAATGTTGAGTGTCTGTTTTGTGCAGTGACCCTGCTGATGTCATCTCTCTTCACCAGCCTTCACACTTCTGTTCTCTTTTTGGGGAGGTGTAAGAATGACACCAGCCCTCACACCTCCATCAGCACGCTTCTCCCATCTCCTCTGCTGATCTAGTCTCTCTGCTGGCTCCCAGTTACACCCAGTACATGAAGCAGAGTCTGTAGAACTGTTCCCACCACAGCACCTACAGACTCTAACCTGGACTCGAACACTGACCTCGCACTGACCTGTACATATATCTATTGGCCTGATGTTCCATGGTCCAGTATGAGCATGCTAATCTATGGTGGTGGGATGGTGGTGTCATCAGCAAACTTGAAGATGGTGTTAGATGTGTGTTTGGCTACGCAGTCGTGTGTATACAGGGAGTACAGGAGGGGGCTGAGCACACATCCTGGGGAGCCCCTGTGCTCAGTCAAAGTGGAAGAAAAGCTGTTCCCAACTTTCACCACCTGGGGTCTGCTCATCAAGAAGTCCAGTATCCAGTTGCACAGATGAGAGTTCAAACCCAAGTCTGTGATCTTAGGAATGAGTTTGGCAGGGATGATTGTTTTGAATGCTGAGCTGTAATCTATGAACAGCATTCGTACATATGTGTTCTTTCTCTCCAGGTGTGTGAGAACAGTGTGTATTGTTAGTGCAATGGCATCGTCTGTGGATCTGTTGGAGTGGTATGCAAATTGGTGAGGGTCCATGGTTACTGGAAGTGTTGAGCAGGCATGAGCTTTGACCAGCTGCTCGAAGCACTTCATAACTGTAGATGTCAGTGCAACAGGGTGGTAGTCACTCAGGCAGGTGACAGACGATTTCTTGGGGACTGGAACAATTGTTGTTTCCTTAAAGCACTTGGGAATCATTGACAGTCTAAAGGAGAGGTTAAAGACATCAGTGAAAACCTCAGCCAGCTTGTTGGCTCATGCTTTAAGTACCTGGCTGTGGACACCATCAGGACTGGGTGCCTTGCGTGGGTTAACTGCCCTGAAGGATCTTACCACCTCTGACAGGGGAATGGCTGGAGCACAGCTCTCCTCATCCACTGGGAGTTTCTCAGCAGATGAGGTGTTAGTTGCCTCAAAACGAGCATAATGAGCATTTAGTTCATCTGCACGCGAGGAGGAAGAGCCCCTATCACAGATCACACCTTCTTTGTAGTCAGTGATGGTGCGCAGGCTGCTCCACATACGTCTGAGATCAGAGCCAAGATAGCTGGATTCCAGTCTGTCCCTGTAGCTTCTTTTGGCCAGCTTGATGTGTGGTTCCATGTTGGTTTGTTAATCCAGCATCAACTATCTGCTCATTCAGCACAGCAGTACTGATACTAGATTTAATTGCAACAAAATATTTGGTTTAACAGTATTCCTCTGGAAATGTTTTTTTTTTTCTAATTTAGTAAGGCACTTTTTAACCCCTTTAACCCTAAGGCATATGTCCTAACATATGTTGGAGCTTCACTCTCGTAACTTAACATAACTTAAATATTCATTTCATAGAAGGTATTGATAGGACAATTTCTTGCTATCAGCAGTATAAGCAGTTGCTTAGGGCCTCCAAGCCACCAGGGGGCACCTAGTATTACCCCTGAAGACTATTTACTTTTAAATAAATGTATTAAATACAATTTGTAGGAAAAGCTAAGTGAGTCCAGAGATTTACTTATTTATATTCTTGATCAAAATTAAATAGGTACATTACTTTCTGTTCTGTCATACAAAAGTATGTGGTTGGAGTGGGTGGAAGCCCCTAAGCAGGATGATACTTAGAGCCTCCATTGTCATCTTTAGGAAAGAAAGCCAAAAGTTCAACTTTTTATCTTTCCAGTTTTTTGACCTTGCAGGTTCATCAAATGTCTAATATGTTTGGAAGACAAGTTCTTGTCTTTTCCATGTGACCAGGAAGATTCTTGATACTGAAAAGCATTGTGGGAGAGTGACAATTCCATCCTGAGTCCTGTTTCAGCACAATTTTTTACTTGCCTACTCTAACATCAGTTTCTTCCACTCACAGCAGAAGGAGGGAAGAGTGAGGAGTGGATTTTTCAATCAGAACACACTCAAAATAGATATATCAGACGGAGTAGTTTATAGTTATCTAGCACACATGAGCTACTAATGAATGACACAGCCCATAATATGCTAACTGCTTATATATTATATATTATATATGTATATATTATATATACATATATATATACACACACATACACACATATTTATTACCTCAGGGTTGCGGTTGGGTGCTGGAGCCTATCCCACCACAAATGAGTACAACTCACAGTGAACATGTCCAAATTGTGCTCAAATATTTTGTGTGACCACCATTATTATCTAGCACTGCCTTAACCCTCTTAGGCATGGAATTCACCAGAGCTGCACAGGTTGCTACAGGAATCCTCTTCCACTCCTCCATGATGACATCACAGAGCTGGTGGTGACTAGACACCTTGCGCTCCTCCTCCATCCACTTGAGGATGCCCCACAGGTGCTCAATTGGGTTTAAATCTGCTCCAGACCATGATGCTACCATGCTTGACTGTAGGCAAACACAGTTGTCTTGGTACTCCTTACCAGGGTGCCACCACACATGCTAAACACCAGTTGAGCCAAGCAAGTTTATCTTGGTCTCATCAGTCATTGGTCTGAGCACTGATAGGCTGACCTCCCACTGCCTCAGCCTCTGCAGCAATGCTGGCAGCACTCACACATCTATTTTTTTAAGCCAACCTCTGGATATGACGCTGAACACGTGGACTCAACTTCTTTGGTCGACCCTGGCGAGGCCTGTTCCGAATGGAACCTGTGCTGGAAAACCACTGTATGACTTTGGCCACTGTGTTATAGCTCAATTTCAGGGTGTTAGCGATCTTCTTATAGCCTAGGCAATCTTTGCGGAGAGCAACAACTCTATTCCTCAAATCCTCAGAGAGTTCTTTGCCATGAGGTGCTATGTTGAATATCCAGTAGCCATTCACACCTGGAATCTTGTAACTCTGACAACGACACAATTGAGCATAATTTGAACGTGTTCACTGTGAGGTGTACTCACTTGTGTTGCCAGCTATTTAGACATTAATGGTTGTGTGTTGAGTTATTTTCAGAGGACAGTAAATCTATATTGCTATACAAGCTGTACACTGACTGCTTTAAGTTATATCCAAGTTTCATATCTCTAGTGTTGTCCCATGAGAAGTTATAATAAAATATTTGCAGAAATGTGAGGGGTGACATACAACCCCAATTCCAATGAAATTGGGACGTTGTGTAAAACATAAATAAAAACAGAATACGATGATTTGCAAATGCTTTTCAACCTATATTCAATTGAATACATTACAAAGACAAGATATTTAATGTTCAAACAGATCAACTTTTTTTTTCGCAAATATTCACTAATTTTTTAATTTGATGCCTGCAACACGTTCCAATGAAGTTGGGACAGGGGCAAAAAAAGACTGGGAAAGTTGAGGAATACTCAAAAAACAACTGTTTGGAACATTCCACAGGTGAACAGGTTAATTGAAAACAGATGATTGGGTATATTGAGGTTCACCACTTTGTGAACAACTGCATGAGCAAATAGTCCAACAGCTTAAGAACAATGTTTCTCAACATGCAATTGTAAGGAATTTAGGTATTTCATCATCTACAGTCCATAATATCATCAAAAGATTCAGAGAATCTGGAGAAATCTCTGCAAGTAAGCGGCAAGGCAGAAAACCAACATTGAATGCCCGTGACCTTCGATCCCTCAGGCGGCACTGCATTAAAAACCCACATCATTCTGTAACGGATGTCACCACATGGGTAACACTTCAGAAAACCATTGTCAGTGAACACAGTTCGTCGCTCCATCTACAAGTGCAAGTTAAAACTCTGCCATACAAAGCGAAAGCCATATATCAACAACACCCAGAAACGCCGTCGGCTTCTCTGGGCCCGAGCTCATCTGAGATGGACTGACGCAAAGTGGAAAAGTGTCCTGTGGTCTGACGAATCCACATTTCAAATGGTTTTTGGAAATCATGGACGTCGTGTCCTCCGGGCCAAAGAGGAAAAGGACTGTCCGGATTGTTATCAGCGCAAAGTTCAAAAGCCAGCATCTCTGATGGTATGGGGGTGTGTTAGTGCCCATGGCCTGGGTAACTTGCACATCTGTGAAGGCACCATTAATGCTGAAAGGTACATACAAGTTTTGGCGCAACATATGCTGCCATCCAAGCAACGTCTTTTTCAGGGGTGTCCCTGCTTATTTCAGCAAGACAATGCCAAGCCACATTCTGCATGTGTTACAACAGCGTGGCTTCGTAGTAAAAGAGTGCAGGTACTAGACTGACCTGCCTGCAGTGCAGACCTGTCTCCCATTGACAATGTGTGGCGCATAATGAAGCACAAAATACGACAACGGAGACCCCGGACTGTTGAACAACTGAAGTTGTACATCAAGCAAGAATGGGAAAGAATTCCACCTACAAAGCTCCAACAATTAGTGTCCTCTGTTCCCAAACGCTTATTGAGTGTTGTTAAAAGGAAAGATGATGTAATACAGTGGTAAACATGCCCTTGTCCCAGCTTCTTTGGAATGTGTTGCAGGCATTAAAATTCAAAATGAGTGAATATTTGCAAAAAACAATAAAGTTTATCCGTTTGAACATTAAATATCTTGTCTTTGTAGTGTATTCAATTGAATATGGGTTGAAAAGGATTTGCAAATCATCGTATTCTGTTTTTATTTATGTTTTACACAATGTCCCAACTTCATTGGTATTGTATATACATACATACTACATACATACATACAAAAGAAATCATCCATAGGTTGTCCTAATGTCTGATGAAATAACAAGGAAGCATCAGAATGCTTAATGTGATGTGCTCCCCAGAGATGCTGGACCAGAATTTTTGAATATGAGTGCTGCTACAATGCACATTTGAAAAGCAACCAATAAGAGCAGAGCATGAGTAAATGCACAACTCACACCAGCTCCAAATGATTAGAGCTGATGCAAAATGTCTTCATTTTCTCTTACGCTTTGCCTAACGTCATAAAATCTTTATCATCACGAGGTGAGTCTGTCACCAAAATTTTATTGCTAACATTTCATTTAATGTGACATGCAACGTCTTCTGTTTTTGCATTAGACTCTGTCTGCTGACCTTAGGGTCATGATGTCTACTGCAGCTCCATCTAGTGACCCTGCAGATCTCAGTTCTCACACTTTTGTTCTCATTTTGGGGAGGTGTAGGAATGACGCCAGCCCTCACACCTCCATCAGCACACTTCCCTCACCTCCTCTACTGATCTAGTCTCTCTGCTGGCACCCAGTTACACCCAGAACATGAAGCAGAATCTGTAGAACTGTTCCCACCACAGCACCTACACAATCTGAACTGGACTCAAACACTGACCTCACACTGACCTGTACATACACTTATAGTTACTGACCTGACACGCATGTCTAATATGAATATAGTGAGGATGAAGCTGCTAGTCAAGCTGCTAGCCATCTTGGACAAAACCTCATACCCTCATTGCATGCTACACTGGATGAACGGAGAAGCACATTCAGTGGCCGTCTGTTACAGCTGTGCTGTGTTAAAGAGCGCCATGTGAGATCTTTATCTATTGCTATAAGGCTCTACAACGATTCTCCTTACTCCAAAGAAGGAACAGATCTTCTGCTGTCTGAACTGTGCTGAACCAGATCACTGTATCTCCTCTTTGATTAATGCATGCTGTGCAATATATCACAACTATTGCTGTAATGACACTTTTCACTATGCAGGAGTTATTAGGGGGTCAAGTTATATCAGGTTGCCTTTAAAAGAATGAGCTTATTGCGTTACTGTAAAAGCAGAAGAACACCAAAGCTGAAATATGTTACTTTAGACAGCAAGTGGTAATGTTTTGTTTATTTTGCACTGAAAACTGTGGACTTTACTTATTTATTTATATATAATGACCGGGACAATATCACCCTTCTCTGTGACATTTCTATCCCTGGACACCAACAATACATTCTATATCTAGTTTTTAAAATAAAGGAAGGCACTTTTGTATGAATGTATGGTATTTCATCCACAAGTTGTTCTGGTCATAGTCTGCTGACCTCAGGGTCAGAGTGTGGGTAGGTGTAAGAATGACACCAGCCCTCACACCTCCTTCAGCACACTTCTCTCACCTCTATTGATCTAGTCTCTCTACTGGCACCCAGTACATGAAGCAGAGTCTACAGAACTGTTCCCAGCACAACACCTACACACTCTGACCTGGACTCAAACACACTGACCTCATACTGACCTGTTCATACATGGATTGGCCTGATGTTCCACGGCCCAAAATGAAACAGAGGGGTCAGGAAGATCTATTTATTAAAATATGTTAACTTAGCATGCTTAGCTATCTGGAGTGTAGTCTTACCTACTCACTGTCCTGTTTGTAGATGTATTAGCAATTAAGCGGCAACAGTTTCTGTGATGTCATTAAACACCAGCACACTTACATATATGCACCTGTTCTGCTTATAGTATTTTAGCTGAAGTTATATTCTGAACTGGTTGTTGAATGAGGCACAATACAGGGTAGCCAATCAGAAGATAGCCTGTTTAATTATAAGGGATGAAGTGAGTTTCGAAAATGGTCATGTTAAAATGAATTGTGACTGATCGTGACTGTTTTTGGTACATAAACCACCCAGGTATTATAAATGGACCTCAGAGAGGAAATATAATTAAGAGTCCAGAGTCCAAAGTGGGCAAATTGGCTGATTAGCTGTCTTAATTAACTAGCTATTGATACTTAGCAGCTCTAAACTGACAAAAGAAACCACTCAAGCTAAAATAAACAAACATTACTCAGTGCTGCCCTCCAAAGGTCGTATAGCACTATTCAGAACTTTTTCTACTTTCTTTTATTTATACATTTGCCTTAACCCAACTGAAAAAAATGTAGCTATTTTACACTGTTTATTGTAATTTAAACATATGATTAAGAAAGCTAACAAGCTAACCAGGCAATTATGTAATCATTGTTAGAGACCTAATCATATTAAAAGAGTGGTTACTTGTGTAATGCATGTGTGCACATTATGCAATGTGTGAAAAATGTGTATTTGTGTGGTCCTATGTTGGTTAGCTAATCTACTTCAACTTGCTGCTCTCTCACTGCAGTGATGCTGATGCTAGTTTCAATTGCAACAAAATATTTGGTTTAACAATTCTTCTTCTGGAAATGTTCTTTTCTAGTTTGGTAAAGCAGCCTTCCACACATTAATTGAAATCTTATACATCTCCTCTTTTGTCTTCAGTTTGAGAAATGAGTAACAATTCACTCTTTCCACCAATTTCTTTGGAAAACTGGGCAAGTTTTCAGGTTTGCAAATAAGTGATGCCATATTGTAACATTTTCCAGAGGTATCCCCATAGTTACAGTTGCTAGACTATGAAGGACCAACTGGGTGAACCAATCTGCTACTGTGCCGACCTGAGGCAGATCAGTGCTGTGTCTCTTGATAGTCAAGAATACCAAAGACAGAAGCCCGCTGATTGTGGGTGATCCAAGAGTGGGGGTCCAAGAGGTTAATCAGAGACTCCCAGACAATCCAGGACCCCCTTTATTTCACACCCTGGGTACATGTATTTTGCAATGCATGTTCTGCATGAGTTTCTAGCAAAGAAAAATCTTGTCTTTTGAAATACAGGTCAAACAGTAAACCAGGACACCTAAAATGAATACAAGACTGTCTCAGAAAATACAGCTATCCTTTCAGCTTATACTGTACGTACATGTTAAGTTACTGACCTAAATTCCAGTATGGATAAACTGAGAATGAAGAAGTTTTTAACCCCTTTAAGCCTCACTCTCATAACATGACCTACATATTAATTTTATAAAAGGTATTGACAGGGCTTTTTCTTGTTGTAAGAGGTATAAGCAGATGCTTAGGGCCCCCAAGCCACAAGGGGCCTCTAGTATGATCCCTGAAGACTATGTACTTTAAAATAAATGTATTCAACACAATTTGTATAAAAAGCTGAAAAAAGTGAGTCCAGAGATTTGCTTTTTTAGTTTCTTGACCTAAATTAATAGGTGTATGATTTTCTGTTCCCGCATGCAAAAGTATGTGGTTGGAGTGGGTGGGAGCCCCAAAGCAGGATAGCCTCCATCGTCATCTTTGGGAATGAAAGCCAAAAGTTAAACTTAAAGTTATATGTTTTCAGTCTTTTGACTGGTTCATCAAATGCCTCAAAATGTGCAGAAGACAACACTAAGTTCCTGACTTTTCCATGTGACCAGGCAGACTCTGTCTGCTGACCTCAGGGTCATGATGTCCGCTGCGGCTCCATCTAGTGACCCTGCAGATCTCTGTCCTCACACTTCTGCTCTCATTTTGAGGAGGTGTAGGAATGACACCAGCCCTCACACCTCCATCAGCACACTTCTCTCACCTCCTCTACTGATCTAGTCTCTCTACTGGCTCCCAGTTACACCCAGAACACAAGTCTGCAGAACTATTCCCACCACAGCACCTACACACTCTAAACTGGACTCAAACACTGACCTCACACTGACCTGTACATACACTTATAGTTACTGACCTGACATGCATGTCTAATATGAATAAACTGAGGATGAAGAAGCAGCAGAAGGGTTGTTTTTAATGATTGTAAATATTTTAAAATTTATTTTCAACACTAATAGGCAGTTTCCTGTAGGTTTAATCATTCTAAAGGGGGAGAATGAAGGCCAGCATGCACATTTTCAAGCTGTTGGTAGGTTTATCAAATGCCTCAGAGTTCAGAAAGCATCACTACGTTCTTATCTTTGCCATGTGACCAAACAGACTTCATACTGTTCATGGGTGGGATGTTATTATGGGGTCAAGTGAGATCAGGTTGCCTTTAAAAGAATGAGCTTATTACATTACTGTAAAAGCAGAAGAATGGCTAAGCTGAAACATATGACTTTAGACAACAAGCAAGTTTTGTTGCTCTTTGCATTGAAGAGTGCAGATTTTACTTGTGTGTATATATCATGACTCAGACAACACCACTCTCTTCTGTTAAAGAGAATATGCCTGTCCCTGGACACTGATAATATATTCTATGTACATCCAGCTTTCAAACAAAGAGAACCACTTTTGTATGAATGTATGGTATTTTATCCACAGGTTGTTTTGGTCATAGTCTGCTGACCTCAGAGTCACAGCGTGGGTAGGTGTAGGAATGACACCAGCCTTCACACCTCCTTCAGCACACTTCTCTCACCTCCTCTACTGCCTTAGTCTCTCTACTGGCACCCAATACATGAAGCAAGGTCTGGAGAACTGTTCCCAGTACGACACCTACACACTCTGACCTGGACTCAAACACACTGACCTCATACTGATTTGTTCATACATGGGTTGGCTTGATGTTCCATGGTCCAATATGAAACAGAGGGGTCAGGAGGATCTATTCATTAAAAAATGTCAAACACTGACCTCATACTGACCTGTGGAAATGCCCATATTTATGTATCTCATATGCATTACTGTTTCAGATATGTATCCCTAACATTAACCACTCTCCTGCCATTGTGCTAGTCCACTGCAGTAGCTCTTTCCCCCTTTCTACAAAACCCCCTTTACTCTTTGAAAAGTCAAACATTTTTCTAAAGTGTCTGAAGCTTCCTTCTCCAACTTTTGACCATTTAGCCTCTAAAAATATCCCAATTTTTTAGTGTAAGAAAGTATTTTTACTCTAAAGAGCATTAAACACTCTTCTTGACTCTGGCATATGACCACACAGATGCTTTACTTGCGGATACAGTCAAAAGTTTGAAACCCTCCAGTCAAATTACATGAGTCCTAAGTGAAAATAAGTCCTCCACAGGAAACAAACTCGCACATGCATTTTTAGTACATAATTTCCATTTATGAATTGTGTATTAAAATGTGCAGAAAAGGGTTTTCTGTAGATCAAGATGTTGCTTAGAAAATCAACAAAACTTGTAATTTCACCAGGGTCACACAAACTTTGTCACATAAATGAGTACAGTTTGTCAAAAACTAAAATTTTCCCTTGTAATACACTTGAGCCAAGATATGTTTGATGGCTGAAGTTTGATTCTCTAGTTTTGCACTGGAGCTAAGAAGCTAAGCTACCAAGTCATGAGTTAAATAATCTCAAAGAGACTTGCTTAAGCATTTTTTGACACTGTACAGAAAAAAATACTATAGGTATTGACAAAACACAGAAAATGATACACAGTTTTGACAAGTTTTGTACATTTAAGGCAACGTGTAATGATCCAGACATGCTGTTTACAGAATGCTATGAGCTGCTAATAAGCTTCCACTATTTGCTATCTACAGCTGCTTTGTAGCTTCACTGCAAAACTTGTAAAACACTTTGAAAAACATTATTTGCACATCAAAGGAGCCCTGGCTGATGGATTACATTTAGGGTAAAGGGAAAACTGTACATTTGACTTTTTTTGCTGAACACTCATTTGAGCTTTTTCTAATACGATGGTTGCCTACTTAATTTTTCATGAGCCTTTGTCACAGAACTTATAGCTTGGACAGAATACCAATATTTAAGCTCTAAGTGCATTGTTTTCAGCAGAGATGCTCACATCAAGCTTATTTTCCACCAATTTTATGCTATTAACTCTCTGTCCACAGTTTGCTTGTGACCTCAGGGTCACAGTGTCCAGTGCCTGCTCCATGCAGTACCCAAGTTGATGAGAGTCTGCACTTGGGAAGGTGTAGGAATGACACCAGCCTCCACACCTCTGTCTGCACACTTCTCTCACCTCTTCTACTGCCCTAGTCTCTCTCTATGACACGCAGCACATGAAGTAGAGTCTGCAGAACTGTTCCCACCACAGCACCTACACACTCTGACCTGGACACTGACCTCTTCCTGCCCTCATATGAAATACTGACTGTAGTGGACAGCACATTTACTAATATAAGAGTATGGTAAATATACTCATTTAATATAGTGGGAATCATTTTGTAATCTTTGGTTGGACAATTTAGATGTAGATGTATCTAGTAGCAGAAATAGAACATAATATACAAAAATATATAGTATTAGCAAATAGTCACTACTGATTTAAATGTAAATTAACTGTTTTTGTTTGTTTAGAATGAGCCCTTCATATCTACATAAGGAGTAAGTCTTCTTCTATTGGAGGCCATCATGTTGCACTTTATATATATATTTCTACAGTAGTATAGAAAGGTCAAATTTGCATTTTTATGTTGAAGAAGCAGCTTGAATTTGGTGGTACTGTAGCACAAGTTGGAAGGCATAGAAAGAAGAAGAATCAGTGGCTGCTGCCTGTGCTGGTTGACCATTTTGTGTTATGAGAAGTTTGAGAACATACATTTTGAGAATCGGAGGATCATGCTTATTACTTAGCACAAGGAAAAGTAAAGGACGTTGAGTCCTTGTCATCAAAGAAGCAAATACATGAAGAACCAAAATGAAATCAGGATGGGCAACGGCCTTACTGTGAGTTCTACGTGCTTGGAAAGGGAGGAGTGAGGGAGTTAGATGCCACTAAATCTTATACACTGCACCATAGTCAGAATACACATAAGATTAAGAGACCCTTATTAGTCCCACGACGGGGAAATTTCACCTCCGCATTTAATCCATCCGTGAAGTGCAACACCACATACACACTAGGGGGCAGTGAGCACACTTGCCCAGAGCGGTGGGCAGCCGATCCGCAGCGCCCGGGGAGCAGTTGGGGGTTAGGTGTCTTGCTCAAGGACATCTCAGTCATGGGCTGTCAGCTCTGGGGAGCGAACCGGCGACCTTCCGGTCACGAGGCTGGTTCCCTAACCTCCAGCCCACGACTGCCCCAAGATTAAGTTATTATAAATGTCAGTTCAGATCCGCAGCAATACCCAAAGTCTAGAGAACATAAATGGACTTGGTTTCTCTGGGTACATCAGAATGCCCTCCCTTCCCACCCATTTCTCAGCATGCTTTTTTGGTAGTTATCAAAATTAACAGTTAGCATTTCCTGTTTAAGCATGATGAGCTTTACAATGACAATGTGTTAACCACTCTTTTAAAATATGCAGGAGCAAATCTATGTCTCACAGAGGAGGCATATGCTAGCTTTCATTCTCCCAGCCTGGTAGCATTGTGTGATAGGGACACCTTTGCAAGTGGGTGGAACTGACCCCAACAAATTTGTGGAGATATACAAATCATTAAAAAATTAAATAATAGAAAAATAAGGGAGTATATTATCATGCCTGTGTTTCGGTCACAGGTATGAGTCAAAGGCAAGAACTGCAGATCATCATAGCAATGATATTACTTGCGATAACACATGTTCTTTTGCTTTTGTAGAACAGTTCAGCAAAATAGAGTAAATAGTAAAGCAAAAATGCCCAGAACATTGTGTTAAGTGTGTTTTAATACTGGCAATTCTGATAATGATCAGATAATGTAAAGAACAGCTGCCATTTCTCAGGTTATAGATGTATCTATCTATCTATCTATCTATCTATCTATCTATCTATCTATCTATCTATCTATCTATCTATCTATCTATCTATCTATCTATCTATCATATATATTGTTACTGTCCAAATAGCATATATCTCCATTCTCATTGATTTTTATTTCTCTCTTTTTCTACATCATTTGGACATCGCATGTTGTCCTTTACATTGTGTGGAAATGTCATGAGAAATTGACAGAGAGAATGCTCCAAAACAACTTTGAAAAAAAAACTCTTCACATTAACTTGCATTAAAAGTAAAGAAAGTTTTTGCTTTCACCTGTAAAATTATTTTATTATTATTTTGGAGACACAAGTTTTCCTTGGGCAGTGATGACATGTTAAGAAGAAAGTAATAAATAGCTGCAGCATAGAGCAAGCTGTTGCTAAGCAACTAGTTCTCAGCAGAATGATACATTTATTGCAAAAAACTATCAGCAAAGGCTGAACACTGCTCAACCAATCAGATTGTTCCAGTGAAACTGACTGAAAGATATAAATATACATAAATAAAGGTAAATTTGCATTTCTATAACTTTCAGTGTGGAGCACATTGGTAAAGGCACATTGGTAAAGGCAAAAGACACAAAAAGCAGTGCATGAGCTTCTGTTATGACATTATCATAGTGTAACTCATCATGCTTCATTTGGCCCAGAGTGGCAGGAAAATAACAACAGTTTCTAAACTGACTGTATAAAAAGGTCATGTTTCCTCTCCTTTTGACATATTAACCACATAAACTGCAATACACTTGTCTCATTCTCACAACTACATAACATGTATCACATACACATTTCCAAAAAATATGTAATACACTCTTAAAAAAAGATGGTTCTTCAAGGGTTCTTTAGTAAAGATAATCGTTCTATATATAGACCAACACTCTAAGAACCATCTGCTTGCTTAAAGAATTCATTGAATAGTGAAATGGTTCTTCAGATTGTGGAGAATATGCTGTATATGGTTCTATATAGCATCAAAAAGGAACCTTCTATTGCTACAATGTCAAGCTTTTAAGAATAGAAGAATCTTTTTGGTGCTATATAGAATCCTTTTCAAAAAGGCTCTGAATAGAATGATGTAAAACACACTCTACACCGCTCTGAAGAATCATTTCACCATGCAAAGAACCCTTTAAGTATACAAATGATTCTTTGAGTGTTCACGCGTCTGTATAGAACCATTATCTTTACTAAAAAACCCTTGAAGAACCATCTTTTTAAGAGTGCAGTTAATTAATAATAAAGCAGTTTTAAGGGTTAAAGTTTCATTATGTTCTTAATGAGTTGTTCTATTCCTAACAGGCCACTTGACTCTGGACCTCAGGGCTCCATTGTAGCAAACACTGACATCAGCACCTATGTTGAAGGTAATACTGGACTTTTGGGAACCAGACTGGGTGAAGCCAATTCAGACGTGGAGTTGAGGTGTCACTGCAGGGACAGATTTAATTTCAGTCAGATGAAATTTAATCAAACTCTTAAGCTCGCTTAATTCATTCAGTGTGAAATTTGTTCTTATTACAGTTTTATCTTAATTGCATTTACACGTATGGTGTCCCTCATCTTTAATGAGTTTAGTAATGAGCAGTCTAGAGGCTCCAGCCACTCCCATTGCTGTTCACACTTCTCTCCTTATCTGCGGAGGTGTTGAGGTGACACCAGTCCTTACACACTCTCTTTATTGGCACCTAGTCTAGGTCACTGCAAGTATCAGAGCCAGGCCGACCATTCCCACTTCAGCACCTACACAGCCTGCTGCTGACCCCTGGCCTCCAGAATAACCACTGTTTCATAAACACACTTAGTGCTTGACAAAACATGCTTTGTGTGCGCTGCGTGTAATGACCACACCACTGACCACAGTCATAATCATAATCCACTGGAGGTTTTGAAGGTATTTTCCTGAACGCATACAGTTGTGATTAGATCAGCTTAACCCCTTGAACCCTCAGCGTGTTAATCAGTTATTAATCTTAAAACTTATTGTAGTCATTCTTATATAGTCTTGTGCACAATTTATATTTATTTGCTGAATTTAACATCATGGGGAAAAACATAAAAGGGTGTCTGTGCAAAATTTGTGACATATTTTATACATTTTATTTTACCAATTTGTTAAACTTTGTGCATAAAAATTAGCAGAGAAATGGCAGATATTTTTTCTGTACTATTTAAGTATTTTCTCTTTAGAGGATGTGTTAACTTCATTTCACTTGCAACCCATCACTGTACACTGTAAAATATGGCTCATTAATGTGGTAACAAGTAAATTAACTAGTTGTATTCAACATAAATAAATACTTTGAACATTTCTTTTAATAAATGTAGTTTTTTTGGGGCTGAATAAAACTAGTTCCATTGCTTATTACCACATGAATTCATTTTTTTTAGGTTGATCTGATGAGCCATTTTTTCCTGTGTAAATGATTCGGTAGCCATGTTGTTATGAGAGTAAGACATTGAAATAAAGGCTCACATATGGTCAATTTTGCCATGTCAGAGTGGCTTCATTTTAAAGTAAGATTAGCTAATACATTGACACCCTGTCAGCTGGAAAACAATTAACATCATTCAGCAAGACTCAAAGTTTAAAAGCAGTGCCCTGTGTCTCATTCCAGCATCTCCATTCATTTAATTTACATCCAGTTGTATATATAATGATAAAGCTGTACTTACACTCAACCGCCATCACATATTTTATGGAAATGGCCATGAGATGGTCAGGAAGTGCTTCTACCAGCATTTTTTTAACTTTTATACACGTCAATCACCGCAAGTGTGTGTACTGGTCAGAGCGAGGTCAGTGTTTGAGTCCAGGTCAGAGTGTGTAAGTGTTGTGCTGGCAACAGTTCTGCAGACTGTGCCTCATGTACTGGGTGTAACTGGGAGCCAGTAGAGAGACTAGATCAGTAGAGGAGGTGAGAGAAGTGTCCTGATGGAGGTGTGAGGGCTGGTGTCATTCCTCAAAATGAGAGCAGAAGTATGAGGACAGAGATCTACAGGGTTATTGCACAGAACTGGACACTGTGACCCTGGACTGGGATCAGTCTGACACATGGTAGCATTAAATGATGTTTATAGCAATGTTGTTATAATGTTATGCCATTTTTAAAAATATATCAACCACAAATGATTATACAAATGATGTAAATCACTAGTGGGACTGGCTCTACATGTTTACCAGCTCCCTATCGTCTATCTTCATAAACGGCTCTGTGTCCATTCACACTATATATGACCCAGTCCGCTGAGCTACTGTTAATTCAGTCAACACTTTGCACATGAAGTGCCAACAGGCTGATGTGAGTTAATTAGGAAACTGCATTTGTCCAGTCTAACCTAATAAAATCAACATACAATCATCTTAAATGATCTAAACTATGAAGTGGTAGAACAAAAATAGTGATTTCCAACTGCAAGATAATGT